>NC_052149.1:222350829-222723608 GCF_902713615.1 Scyliorhinus canicula | reverse complement strand
CCACTCTGATTCGTCAGTACCTCTCTAGAATCTGCAGCGTCAGTGCTGCAATGGATGGAAGAGAAATGCAGGAGGCAAAGTCCAGGCACCGAGGGCCCGGGTTAATTCAAGGGCTTCCAGGGCAGGGAAGGCCAGCAATCGCTGTGCGGTCGTGGCAGGTGGAAACTTGAGGGAATTCAGTCCTTTCAATTTCAGGTTCCCAGCCCACCAGTGATGGAAGTGCAAAATTCTGGCCCAGTTCTAGGCTCTCCCACAAGAGGGAACATCCTTTCAAGACCGTTCAGGATCTGTTTCAATAAAGTGGTTTCTGGTCTTCTAAACTCCAATGGATACAAGTTTCGCTTGTCCAATACTTCCTCGGAAGACAACCTGTCTATTCCAGGTATTAGTCTAGTATACCCTCTCTGAACTGCTTCCAACATATTCTTCCTCAAACAAGGAAATTGATACTCCAGGTGTAGTCTCACCAGTGCCCCGTGTAACTGAAACATAACCTCTCTACCTTTGTATTCAATTTCCCTCACAATAATCAACAACATTCTATTAGCTTTCCTCATTACTTATTGTGCCGGCATACTAGCCTTTTGCAATTCATGCATTAGAACACAGATCCCTCTAAAAAGAGCTCAGCAATCTCTCACCATTAAGATAATCTGCTTCTTTCTATTCTTCCTGCCAAAATGGCCAATTTCACATTTGTCCATGGTATACTCCATTTGCCAGATCATTGTCCACTCACTAACCCGTATCCCTTTGTAGCCTCCCTATGCCCTCTTCACAATTTACTTTCTTACTTTTCCTGGTGTCATCAGCAAATTTAACAAGCATACCTTGCGCCCCATCATCAGTCATTTATATATGTATAAATTGTAAAGTTGAGGCCCCAGCACTGATCCCTGCGGCACATCACTTGTTACATCCTGACAACTAGAAAATGCCTTCTGTTTGCTTTTTTTTAAAAATTAAAGTACCCAATTCTTTTTTTTCCAATTATGGGACAATTTAGCGTGACCAATCCACCTACCATGCACATCTTTTTGGGTTGTGGGGGCAAGGATCACGCAGACACAGGGAGAACGTGACAACTCACATGGACATTGACCGGGGGCCGGGATCGAACCTGGGTCCTCGGCTCCATGAGGCAGCAAAGCTAACCACTGCACCACCGTGCCGCCCCTACCTACTCGGTTTCCTGTTAGCTAGCTAATCTTCTATCCATGCCAGTATGTTATCCCTACATCATGCATTTTTATTTTCACAACATCAAGAACAAAAGCTTAAAAATCATACCCTGGTCCCCATTTTTTCCAGATTGCTGTTGTTGGTAATGATTCATGTCATTTGTATTTACACCCCCTCTAGATATCTCTTCGGTTTCTTTGTCATCTCCTTATGCCTTGCATCATCTGTCTTTTTGTCATTTGATCTCTCGTCTCCTAAAACAGGGCTTCCCTTCTCCCATTTCAGACTTCCCCCTACCTTTGTACTTGCTTAAACCCTATTATATCTCTCGTTTTTCTTGTTTTGACTGAATATATTTCTCTCCAGATTTGTTGCCCGACTTGTTTTGTCACCATTTTCTACCTTTAATTTTACATGTCCAGCATCTACAGTTTTTAAATTTTATATTAATGTTCAGTTTCCATTCTGCTAGGAAATCTTGGCTCCAAATCTTATTACAGCTTTGGTTCAAACACAAGTTGAATTCTAGAGGTGAAGTAAGAATGACTGCCCTTAACACCAAGGTGCCATTCAACCAAGTGTGGCACTGTCAAGGGGAATTGGGGAAGCTCACCATCTTCTCGAGAGCAATAAATGCTGATCTGGCCAGCGATGACCACATCCCCTGAATTAATAAATTAACTCTCCAATGGTTAGAGTCACATCTGCCACTAGGCAAGATGATTTTTAGAGGCTAATCATCTTGGCTGTAGGACATGACTGCAGGATTTCTTCAGGGCCGTGTCCTGGTTCCAACTATTTTCAGTTGCTTCATTATTGACCTTCCCTCTTGATGGATAATGAAGTAGTTCCCAGCCACACTCAGCACGGTATGGACAACATCCAGAAAAAATAATCAGATCACCTTCCCAAGGCATTCGATGGGATTATTTATCATCACCACTGACCAGAAACTTGACTAGATCTTTACTTCACACATCCACTCCATCCATATTAGCACACTGCCAACAGGATGCACCATTCAGCAATATCTCCCAAACATGCAACCTGCATCACCCAGAAGGGCAAGAGAAGTAGATGCAGAGGGACATCACCACCTCAGGTTCCACATCATATATAATCACTCTTCTTTCATAATTAATGGGTAAAAATCTTGGAACTCCCTAGTAAAAGGATTATGACAGAAACCTTCACCACAGAGATTGTAGAAGTTCAAGAAGGCAGCCCATCACCAACTATGATAGGCAAAAAATGCCAGCCATGCCAACAATGTCCACATCCAAAAGAAAAATAATCAATATAAATTTCCTTGGGATTAAAGTGCAACAAGGAATTTGTTTGAAAGTCTCAATTCAAAATCATATCCCAAGCATATCTGGAGTGAAATTCCACCTTTTTTATACTCACTGACACACTGACTTAGCCTAAATTTCACCTTCACTGAACTCTTAAATTTAAAAAAACACTTATACAAAGATCTCAAATAACCAATTAATTGGTTATGTATCTCAGTGCAGTAGGTTAAATTTTCTAAGCACAAAATAGCTGTCATGTTTACTTGCATAAAAACAGTTCTTTTTCGGTGATCACTCGGTAATGAGTATGATTATACACCGAAGAAGTTCCATGTCAATGCTTACTGCTATTCTAAAATATTTTATGTGGAGTCCTGTGGTCCTTTTGAAGAAACATGACATGCGCCATATAAACAAAAAACGTATTTTCGAATGCCGAACCAATTCTACAGAATGAAGCCTATATTATATTGGAAGATAAATGCAGGGTCTATCAGTAAATGCATATCTTGCGTGATCTGGAGTCACACAGACCAGGATGAACCCAGGTTCACTATTTTTCATCTATATTATTAATTGAATACTTTAAAGCTGGGCTAGCCATGTAATTGCCACAATCAGTCTAATTGCCCTTGGATTTAACAAGAGGGAAAGAGGAGCAAGAATTAACCAGTTTTCCTAGCCTGTTTCTTCTAACAAGGCTACCCCATTAATGGGACATTGGTAGTTTCCAGGTTAGCGTAAATACTGGTGCAATGCTACAAGATGGATCTTATCGTCTGTACCTAATGGCATGAATTGACTAATAAAATATGCTTCATTGCAATGTGGATTTGTAAGATACACAATGAGCAGGTCCCAAGATCTCAAAAAGCCCGGACTGACATTTTCAAAGAATTGGATTCGTGCCCTGTGACAAAATGTGTGGGGAAATTTTCAATAATATAATGGATTAGATAATAATGGGAGAATAAAAATCCACCTATCTGCCAAGGCATTCAATTGACTCTAATTTCTTTGCAGGATCACAGAAAATAGCAACAATTTTTTTTTTTGAATTGGCTCATGGAGCTGGAGACACTGGAAATTCTTGAGGGGACAGTTCATAGAAGCATCGAATCTCTACAGTGCAGGAGGCCATTTGGCCCATCAAGCTTGCACCAACCCTCTGAAAGAGCAGTCCACCTAGATTCACCCCACCGCCCTATCCCCATAACCCCACTTATCCCTGGGCAATTTTGCATAGCAAATCCACCTAACCTGCAGATCTTTGGACTGTGGGAGGAAACTGGAGCACCCGGAGAAAACCCACGCAGACACAGGTAGAACATGTGAACTCCACACAGACAGTCACCCAAGGCTGGAATCAAACCTGGGTCTCTGGTGCTGAGGAAGTAGTGCTGACCACTGTAGTTATTTAACAAACAGTTCCAAAACAGCAGAAATCCTTCATATGTCTTGGTTGGGATAGTAACTTTCAACAAAAAAGGAGAATTGAGTTTCATTTTTTTTAAAAAGGATTGTATTTAGTCCAGTCCGAGAGTAAACATATCTGATACCCTTAGTGGGATGAACTGTGTCACCCATCCCATTAATTCCCAACTAATCAACTCAATAAGATGGATATTTTGCATCACAATTGAGTGTAGCAGTGGCAACTGCACTACCTTGAAATTTAATTTGGAGCCCTGGTGCTTCACAGATTAGCAGGCAAATCTGTATTACATGTATACTGACCACATACATACTGTCATTGCAGCACGGTCACGGTCAGGTAACAGGACATCAGAGAAGTCAGCAATGCTGAGCAATACAAAATTGATTGGGGAATAGGAACAGGTTGGGAATATGGAAGTACATTCTACAAAATAAGCTTATCACGTGAGGGAGATATTAGGGAGTTGTGTGAGAAATGAGACAACAATGTAGCAGACAATTTAGGGGTTAAACAGACTGAGGGGGAAATACCTGCTAGCACAGAGTCAGAGGGATATGCCCACAATTGGCCGAGTTACATTTCTGCAGTCAGATGGTGGCAATATACATGATGCTCCGGATTCATTGTTCTTTGGGACACTCCTGGCTGACCAGGCAATAGTCCACTACAGAGTTTGATGGTCTTTTTGTCTTTCAATGGGAGGTTAGTTGCACATCAGTAACATGGCTCTGTTCTTTTGTATACACGGGTGTGGGCAATCAAATAGCCGAGCTAACGCTGATGAGTTCAAGCATGGAAACCCCAGCAGAGAACCTATGTACCTTTGTGTGAAGGAGAACAGATTCAGAGCGAGTGCGAGAGCAAGAGCAAGCGCGCGAGACCGAGAGCAAGCGCAAGAGAGCAAAAAGAATGCTGTTCTGAACAGTTCAAGGAGAAGGCTTTGGAAATCGACTGAGAGTGATGATGAAAGTTACCAGAGGAGAAAGCTTTGGAAATCAACCGTGAGGGTCATGAAAGTTGCCACTGAAGCAGGCTTTGGAAAAAGGGTTCAGAGTGAACGTCCCTACAAGAAAAAGTGCTTCGTAAATGCAAGTATTGCCTTTGTCTGCTAATGAAAGTTATACGAGAACTGCAGGTTCTGTTACAGTGTAGTTTAATGGGAACTAGTGTGTTAAGGTTAAGAAACCACATGTAATCTGTTATTGTCAAGGTTGAAGATTAAAGTTTAAATATTTTATTTTCTTAAAGTTTATTTATAAAATAACCATCTGTATTTCTTATATTATGGAACAAATTGATCTATCCACACAGTCTTAAAATATAAAAAGGTTATGGCTCTGGTTCAGCCTCTTAGCTACTATTGAGAGCTGACTAGGCTTCCTTAACGAAAAATGAAATGAAATGAAAATCGCTTATTGTCACGAGTAAGCTTCAATGAAGTTACTGTTAAAAGCCCCTAGTCGCCACATTCCGGCGCCTGTTCGGGGAGGCTGGTATGGGAATTGAACCATGCTGCTGGCCTGCCTTGGTCTGCTTTAAAAGCCAGCAATTTAGCCCAGTGTGCTAAACCAGCCCCTGCTTCCGAAACAGCTTCCTTAACAAGCTACACAAGATTATTCCCTATCCTTACTATTTCCAACCCCCAGTGAACAGTACTTCTCATGTACGGTACAATTTATGAGTCTAAATTTTTGGTTATGTGTTATGTCTCCCAAAGTATACTTAACAGCAAGACCGAAAACTTGGGTGTGCAGACTATAAGATCATTTCAGAATCTCTAGTACAGATGGAGGCCATTCGGCCCATCGAGTCTGCCCTGACCCTTTGATAGAGCACCTTACCTAGGACCACGCCATGTCCTTGTAGCCCCACCTACCTTTTGGGCAATAAGGGGCAATTTACCATGGCAAATCTATCTAATCTTCACATCTTTGGACTGTGGGAGGAAACCAGAGCACCCACTGGAAGCCCACGTAGATATGGGGAGAATATGAAAACTCCACACAGTCACTGAAGGTCAGAATTGAACCTGGGTCCCTAGCATTGAGGAAGCAGTGCTAACCACTGTGTCGATGTTGCTAATCTTGGGAGATGAACAAACCAAAATATCTACAATCATTTTGCAAATTAATTACTTAAATTTGAATGCTGACTGTAATTCTTAAGTCTGGACTTACTGAAAAATGTGGCATTAATTCATCCTTTTCTTCCTCTGTGAAGCCGAACACAGTTAGCGTTTTTGGTCTGTGATCAACCACCATATGCATCTGTGCGCCTCGTCCCCTCACGCTCCTGCCTCGACCTCGGCCTCGTGTCTGCACAGTTTTACCACGTCCTCCAGGAAGAATACCCAATCGTGCAGCCTGGAAACAGATAAAGAATTTGATTATGTCCATTTATAATGTAAAAGCTTTGCTTGTTTGTACCAGTCTCTTGTCACACCTTTTTACAACTAGATTCCTCATACTGTGCCTTCTTAGAACAGCAACAAATAACAGAATTGGCACGGTATATAAAATCAGACTTCGAAGAATACAGGTAGATAAAATTTCAATGAGGAACAATCAAGGTGTGATGAATGTAGGTATATATTATATGAATCTGGTACAGTAACGGGTAAAAGCCTGCATTAGTGTGTGTATGTATCTGCTCTGTAAGATGTTTAATAAACCTGATTTAAGACAGGCATACACCGTGGCTACATAAGTAGTAATTAAGACATCGTAAAAAATGAGATTATCCTTATTTCAAACCATGCTTATGAGTAAAAGGCCTAACAGATTTTTATTATGATTTCTCGGGAGTTGATCATTGGAAACATTGGGCGCGTACAAACGGCCATGCTACCGTCCGAAAAGCAGGGCGCCGCTAAACAACATTAGATATAAATCCCACTAGACGGTGCGATATAAAATCCGCCCAGCATGGATGGAAGCTAGTAGACCCCGCTCCCGAGATCTCGCGAGACACTGCGATGTAAATCTCTCTTCCATGACTTGATAGAGGTCTACAAGATTATGAGGGGCATGGATAGAGTGGATGGGCAGGCACTTTCCCATCGTGGAGGGTTCAGTCACCAGGGGCCATAGGTTTAAGGTCCGTGGGGCAAAGTTAGGAGGAAATGTGCGAGGTAAGTTTTTTTTTTACGCAGAGGGTGGTGAGTGCCTGGAACACGTTGCCAGGGGAAGTTCTGGAAGCAGATACATTAACGGCATTCAAAAGGCACCTTGACAAAGACATGGATAGGATGGGTATAGAGGGATATGGCACAAGGAAGTGCTGAGGGTTTTGGCAAAGGTTCGTATCATGACCGGTACAGGCTTGGAGGGCCGAAGGGCATGTTCCTGTGCTGTATTCTTCAATATTTAATAATCGCTTATTGTCACAAGTAGGCTTCAATGAAGTTACTGTGAAAAGCCCCTAGTTGCCACATTCCTGCACCTGTATGGAGAGGCCGGTAAGAGAATTGAACCCGTGCTTCTGGCATTGTTCTGCATTACAAGCCAGCTGTTTAGCCCACTGTGCTATACCAGCATCACATGGACTGCAGAGGTTCGAGAAGTCACCTTCTCAAGGACAATTAAGGATGGGCAATAAATGCTGGCTTAGGCAGCAATGCCTACATCTCATGAATCAATTTTTTAAAAGTTGTTTACATGCAGGGAATAATGATGATCTGTAATGCACTTCCCAAAGGGGTGGTGGAAGCAGATTCAATACCAACTTTCAAAAAGAAACGAAATAAATACTGGAGAGGAAAATACTGCATAGATTTTTCTAAAAGCCAAAAACAGCATGATGGGCTGGATGACCTTCTGTGCGGTGTCACGAGGTGATTCTATGGAAGGCCTGCCAAGAGATCATTGGAGCAATCTTGACCAACGGTAACAGACATCATAACCACGCTCCAGACACAGACTACCCTCTAACAATGTCACAGCAATTTAAACAGTACATCAAGTTCTGAAATGTATCCTTCAAACTTGGTCACAATTGAGAATTTCTGCCATACATAAAAACAGAGGAGAGGAAGCATACTGTATTGTATTTGATTGACACTTAATTTGTCTATTGGCTGGAAGTAAGCTTTATGGTCTTGAATTGACTTCTGATTGGAAAGATCTCCACTTCAGCAGTAGAGCAGCATAATCAGAATCCTCCAACTTATCGTGAACAACACCACTGGTACGGATAACTGAAATTTCCTTGCCTTGGTTGTCTGAAAGTCACACTATCAAATGTATGACATTTCAGGACTTTTTAAAAAGGTTATAGGTTTGTTACCGTTTCCTACTTTTATTTCTTCCATATTTGGTCAATAGTATATACAGGTAAAGTTTCTCAAAACCAGCAACTTGCGAGTCCAGACTGAGTCCATGCCAGATTTCGGATCTTGGTTTACAAGTCTGGTAGTTCGGGCTGGGATTGTACAGTGCTGAGGTATTTTTTTCGAGTAAGGATTGCAACGGGTATTTTGAAAGAAATAGAGAAGTTCTGTTTATGCATGTAAATGGGGTCCACTGCACTTCAATGAATAGTTGCTGGCGGATGGGAGCAGCTCCAAGGAATTTCCTCGCCATAAGTTAGGCCGAAGACGTCACCGAGGAGGTGATGACAGCTTAAAGAAAAGTATCTCATCAAAATTATACAAGTACGTATAATCAACAACAAAAGTTGTTTCATATTAATTTGAAATAGGTGACATTTTCAAATCCTTTTTGGGTGATTTTTGCAATGAGGTATAATGGAATGTAATATTTTGCTTCTCCAGAAGAACTGAGCTCTCTTGCGCAGATTACATAAAGAGTAAAGGTCCCTCCATTCTACCCATCAATAAGTCTGATCGGAATCTCAAATGATTCTTCTCCCATTTCCCAAATCAGTGTTTCTTTTTTTTTGACACTAACACTGACAATCAACCTGTGCTGTGTATGCTATTAACCCATAACTTTTCAGAACTGTGTTCAGTCTAAACCAATTTGACAAAGGAATCTTATCGCCAGAAAGCTTGGAGTTCTTTCATTCAGTCTTGTCAGATTCAAGCACATGTCGCAGAAATGATGGAACAGTATGTCAGGAGGCAAAGGTAGTTTTAAATGATATATATTTGCTTTGTTGAATGTTAGAAATAAGATACAGATTTAAATGTGTTTAATTTAGTGTTTCAGTGTAAGAAAAGGTACATTGCCGCCCCAGGTGACTGGAGTTTGCACATTCTCCCCATGTCTGTGTGGGTTTCCTCTGGGTGCTCCAGTTTCCTCCCCCAGTCCAAAGATGTGCAGTTTAGGTGGACTGGCGATCTAAACTTCCCCTAGGTGGGGTTACGGGAATAGGGTGGGGGATTGGGCCTAGGTCGGGTACTCTTCAGAAGGTCGGTGCAGGCTCGATGGGCCAAATGGCTTCCTTCTGCACTGTAGGGATTCTATGATTCTAAGAACATTTTTGTTCCTGAAAGCAAACTGGCAGACCTGTGACTCTGTTCTTCCACGTTTTCTGAAGAAAAAGTAAAAGTTATGTTGTTTTGAGTCAGGGTTCCATTCTGGGACCTTCCCATCCAGTAGGAACACCAAATGGGATCATAATAGTACGTTCACCTATTCTGGTAATAACACGTCCATTTTAGAGGTCTGATTGTGGCTGCTGACTTCATACACAGACCAGTGCTTAGCAAATTTTTCCCGCTCGTGGCCCCATATTAAAGTCTGAAAACTGACAAAACCCTAGAGTGAGAACGAGAGGCAGGGTGGGGGGAGTGTTTACAGCTACGAGAGCTGCGGGTCAAGGGAGGTCACCGGGGGTCACAACCCTTAGTATAGGAACCCGGGAGACACAGATTTGAAAAAACAACGCACCTCCACCTGGAGCTGGTTTAGCTTTTTCCTCAAGTCTGTTGTGTCCTCTCCCGAGTTCAGCTTCTTGTGGAAATCCAGTTCTGCATCCAGTAATTCCTTCTGTGCCTGAACAATCAAAAGAAGAAAAATAATAATTAACCTTTATATGACCGTATTCCTTTAACCAGCATGTATTCCTCAACCAACTCTAAAAAATCATTTTTTTCCATTGCTATTTGGAGGAACTTGATGTGCGCAAATTAGTTGCCACATTTCCTTACAATGGAATATACTTCCAAAAACACTACCGCCGTTTGGGTACTTCGATGCATCGCAGGCGTTGAATGGGCGAAATAAATGGCTGTCAGAGGACTGTGTGTTTAAAACCCACTACAGAAACTTGAGTCCATAATATAGGCTGACACTCCTTTGCAATACTGAGAGGGGACAGTTGGGGCGGATGTGCTGGCTTTTGGATACAACGTTAAACCATGGCTCTGTCTATCTGCTGAGGTGGTCATAAAAGATTCTATGACACTATTTTAAGCATCACATGCGTTCTCCTGGTGTCCTGACCATTTATCCCACAAACATCAATAAAACAAAATTCGTTGTTATCTGGTCATTATCTCATTGCTGCGTTTAGGCCCTCGCTGTAAACAATTTGGATTCCTCGTGTCCTACATTCCAACAGCAATTACATTTCAAAAAGGACTTCCTTGGTATAAAGCATGATGAAACATTCAGAGGTTGAGAAAGTCACCAAATAAATCTAGGTATTTGATTTACAATAGTGCTATTCTTTGTGCTAACTCAAACAACTTGTCAACACTGAACCTTTTCAGTTACTTTTCTTTTATGACACCGCATACATCAAGGATCAATCTTTGTGATCCATTATGACAACAGTTACTAAAATACTAATGGATGACACATATTACTCGCGAGAATTGATAAGGGTAAAATATTTATGCAAATTTATCACTTTATAACTGTGCCTCACTGAAAGATATCTCAACTGTACAATCTCGAGAAAGGGGTGCTCCGTTTCCATGGTGCCTCATGCTCATTGGGAAAGATGGCCAATACTAGCCGTAAGGCATGATGGGAAAATAAGTCAATGACTAACTTTAAAGAAGCTAACAAGAAAACTGCAGTTCTTTTCAAAATGGATTTCATGAGAACCAGGGACAACAATATCACTGATAACACCCTTGTTTTCAGAACACGGAAGGACAGGCACAGATGACGTCTAGTATAACGTCCTTGTTTGTGGAACGCGAAGGATAAGCTCGAATGACATCTGAAGCTTGAAGGATTGTTTAACTTAAACCATCTAAAATACCCTATCACCGAATTCAACCAACGATAACCTGAAATCAACCGTTGTATGTGCAACGTGACCTTCAAAGCCCATCAGCCCCTCAGAGCGAACCTGGCCAAGCTCTCTCTCATGGGAAGTATACTTGATTCAAACAACTGTTTAAATAAACACATAGCTGTAGTCTTGGTGAAGTCTTAAAGAAATAATAAAGCTGTGTTTAAAGATAAATCAACCTGACTGAGTAATCTATTCTGTCTGCATTTGGCAGTTGCGGCCAGCAGAGGCAGAACATTTGGCACAACCAGATGGGGCATATCTAACTTAAAAGAGGTGATTCGTGATCCAGTTCCAAATCAAGCATCTCATCCACCCAGACTGAGCTTGAATTAAGAGGGCAGTAGCCCCACGTGATGGCCAGGATTAAGTAGGTGAAGAGAGTATAAGGCAAAGAGCTGGGTTGCCGATTAGTTCGGAGGCGGTGTTTAAACTACAGAAGTTGCAGGTAGAATTGTTAAGAGTTAAAAGTTTAAAGTGACTTAACGGTTAATAGCAAAAGTAAGCTCCAATGATCAGCCTCGAAGTGTGTTCAGCAAACCTCAAATGTGCAGACGAGGAGAGACTGGACAGGAGGTTAGTGACAAGGGTATCTAAAAGGAGTTTAAAAGGATTAAGGAGAGACACTCTCTGCCAGAAACCGGCATGGACCCAAAAAATCTTCAAACGGGTGGCACGGTAGCACACTGGGTAAGGCATTCCTGGAATATCCACTACAAGCCCACTGACTCCCACAGCTATCTGGACTGCAGCTCTTTGCACCCTACACCCTGTAAGGACTCCATCCCTTTCTCTCAACTCCTTCGCCTCCGTCACGTTTGTTCCGATGATGCCACTTTGCAAAATGGTGCTTCGAAAATGTGTTCCTTCTTCCTCAACCGTGATTTCCCTCCTAGTTGTTGACAGGGCCCTCAACAGTGTGCGGTCCATCTCCCGCACCACTACTCTAGCCCCCTCTCCTCCCTTCCAGAATAGGATAGAGTCCCTCTCGTTCTCACATTTCGCATCCCACCAGCCATATGCAAAGCAAAATCCTCCGCCATTTTCGCCAACTCCAGCGTGATAGAACATAGAACATAGAACAGTACAGCACAGAACAGGCCTTTCGGCCCTCGATGTTGTGCCGAGCAATGATCACCCTACTCAAACCCACGTATCCACCCTATACCCGTAACCCAACAACCCCCCCCCTTAACCTTACTTTTTAGGACACTACGGGCAATTTAGCATGGCCAATCCACCTAACCCGCACATCTTTGGACTGTGGGAGGAAACCGGAGCACCCGGAGGAAACCCACGCACACACGGGGAGGACGTGCAGACTCCGCACAGACAGTGACCCAGCCGGGAATCGAACCTGGGACCCTGGAGCGGTGAAGCATTTATGCTAACCACCATGCTACCGTGCTGCCCATCAAACACATCTTTCCTTCACCCCCTCAGTCAGTATTCCACAGAGACCGTTCCCTCCGAGATAATCTAGTCCACTCCTCCACCATACCCATTACCTCTCCTACCACCCATGGCACCTTCCCATGCAATCACAGAAGGTGTAACACCTGCCCCTTTACTTCTTCCATTCTGAGCCCCATCTGAAGAAATGAAAAGGGCCATACTAACGAGCAGTTGAGTGGACCCGGTTGAAGGTCTGTGTCAGTGCAGACAATGGAATAGGGAACATCACACATCATTTGCTAACCGCATAAGGGTGCTCATGTTCCAGGGCTGTGACACTATAGTTAAGAGAATCAGAAAAACTATCGTCGCCACAGAAAATTCGAGTTACGAAGGGGAACAGCATGAATATCAGGTCTTGACAGTAAACAAATCCAAGGGACCATTCGTGTCAAAACAAAAAAAGAGGGATGGAGCCCAAGGCACCAAGACCTGGGCCACCGCAGCTGGGGCCACTGTGCCCCCACCCGCCAAAACTTTGTCAAGGCACAGGAGGCAGATGAGGATTGGAAACAGATCAAGATTGGATTGTTTTGGCACCTTATAACAAATGAAAAGCCAAAATTGTAACAGAGGACGGTCTCATCCTTTCAGGTGGAAGTTATGTGGTGCCAATCCAGAATTGGAACCTCATAATCCATCAATGTCACAATGTCCAGGGACATCAAGGTGTGAATTCAACTACAGAAAAAGTTTATGTCGGTGGCCCGCAGTAGATGGACACAAAATATGTGGAAAATGATCTGATTTGTGCCCAAAATAATCCAGATCACAATGCTGAGAAAGGAGAGCTCGGACACACCAGGCCAGTAAATGGGCCATGGACAAATTTACTAATAGACTATGCGGACCCACTGTCATTATGTAAGGAGAGTTACAAATACATTCTTCTCATCATTGATACATTTAGTAAATGGATTGAAGCATTCCCTACTTATCAGGACGAACATAACAAACGTAATAGCCGATGTGCAGGTGTACACTAAATGGGGGCTCTCCCGTAACATTGAATAATCAAACCAAGGAACTAATTTCACCACTCAGGTGATGCAGAATGCAATGACCCTATTCTGAATAAAACAGAAATTCCACATAGCCAATCCCCCACAGTAACTAATCCTGAGGTTCACCTCTGGTCCTGACTGCCTTTGCTCAATTTCTATTCAACAGTATTTAAAGGCAAACATCTTTAAATTATAATGCAGGCATAATTCCAATTTGCCCACTGCACTCCATTTCATTCAAGGTCCTCAGATCAGACAATCTGAAACCATCAGCATTAATCCTCCATGAAGCAAACTCACTTAAATGCAATGGACATAAGGAAAGAACTCAGAGGCAAAAGCAATGTTCAAAAAATGTTTTACTTTTTTAAAAAATTGGTGCAAAGAAGTCTATTCTGCACTGGACGTTTAACACAACGCAGAAAATAATAGGGCAGTGTTCAAAAATAAAACTGCTTCATGCTAAGTAGTAAATGGAAAAAAAAAAATCAAACAGGTCTATTGGGCATGCAAATGAATTCAGTTATCTTGTTCCTCAATATACTCATTTCCCACAGTAACTACATGTAATTCTGATCCAAGAATTAAAGAACCTTTAAGAATAGGAATAGGCAGTTCATCCTCGCCACTTGCTCACCAAATTCCTCAATCTTACACACAATCCAAAATAGATAAAATTACTTTCTCGGTCCATTTACACTGCTTTAATGCACTTCGCAGAAAACTTATTCCCTATTACCATTTGAGTGAAGTAAATGTCATCACTTTTGAGTCTTTTTTCAGGCAAAAGAAAATTCAACACTCACGTCAGATTTTGATTTTAGTTGTGATGGAGCCAATGACGTTGATGCTGACGTTGCCTTCAGTTCATCTCGCAATTGTGATATTCTTTCTGTCAAATCTTTAATAGTTTTCATTATTTTAGCCCTCTCCTCTGCTTTCATACTTTTATTCTTTTCCAGTTTGCAAATTAATACCTGAATTAATGAAAAAACATAAAAGAGAGCTAACCTTATTACAAATATTTCTTAATCTAAACGGGCTAACAGTAGAAGATGTATGCTGTGCCAAATGAGCACTGTTTTACATGTAAAGAAAAATAGTGCATCAGCTTAACATGACAACAGAGGCAACATGAAAATAACATTAGCAAGTCTCATACGTTGGACAAAATAACAGAAGTTGGATTGGCTGAATAGTCTTTTCATCCATTCTTCTGTGTACAAACAGAAGAGGACACAATTTCCTATCAATCCTTGGATCTGCTGCTGCTTCCCAAACGCATACCCATCTTTCCCTCCACTCCATATTTGAATCTTTTTGCACCTTCCCACTAACCAAATTTAAACTTAACACCCTTAGTGGTCATGACTGCATTACACTATCCATCCTCAACCTTCTCCACCTCTCAGCAGTCTTTATTCTGACATTCCACTCCTGCTTCACCCCTTGCTACATCTATAGCCTCCTCCAGGCTTAATACAACAAACTCTGCATTCGTCCAGCTGTGACAACCCCCATTTTCTTTACTTCATCATCGATTATTGTGCCTGCAACTGCCTTTTTAGACTCTCTTTAAATGCTACTGCTTTGATAAAGCTTTTATTCACTCCGCCCATAGTTCGTTCTTGGATGCTGTCAAATTTTGTATGAATATGTATCCATTAAATACCGTGGAATGTTCCTCCATGTTAAAACATTATAGAAATGCCAGCTGTTTTTGAATACATTGCAAGAACTCTCTAATCCTATTATCACACAAACATCTTCACAACTGTGGACAACGACAACACCCAGCTCTATTTCACAACCACCCTTCTCAACCATCACCGTCTCTAAATGGTCATGATGTGGAGATGCCGGCGTTTGACTGGGATGGACACAGTAGGAAGTCTTACAACAACAGGTTAAAGTCCAACAGGTTTGTTTTGAATGACTAGCTTTCAGAGTGCAGTTCCTTCACCTGTGCTCTTTTAGAGCATCGGTGCAGACCCGATGGGCCGAATGGCCTCCTTCTGCACTGTAAGGATGCGATGATTCACTCGGACCACCAACTTCCACGAAGGCAAGACCTCTCAACTCTGACTCTGTCTCAGTTCATCTGCTGTCGAAAACCTCATGCATCTAAACTTGACTATTACAAGATGATCCTGAATGGCCTCCCATGTTCTAGGCTCTGTAAACTTGAGATCATCCAAAATTTTGCTCTACATACCCTAACTCATACCAAGTCCAATTCACTAATTTCTGTAGTGCTCAAGGATCAACAAATGCTCCGAATAAAGCACTGTCTTAATTTTAAAATTCTTATCCAGATTTTCAATCCTTCTACAGCCTCATCCTTCTGTATCTTAGTAATCACCTCCAACCCTCAGATATCAGCCAATTCTGGTTTGTTTAACAACCCTCAACTTCAATTATCCCATCGTTGGTGAATTGTGCCTTCAGCTTTCAAGATCCTACGTTTTGGAATTCTCTCTTTAAACCTCTCTACCTCTTTTAAGACACTTGATGAAACCACTCTTGTTTGGTTATCTCCTCTAGTATCTCCTTGGCATCCAATTGTGTTTTACAACACTTGTCTGAAGCATTCTGGGATGTTTTATTCCTTAAAAACACAATACAAGTGCAATTTTTGTAGTGAGTTGCAGTTGTGAGTATCTGTCCACTTTCTCTATTGTTTTATGACGCCTTTCATTTTAAAACCACATTTGGGGAAAAGTGCTTAAAGGAAGGTAGCCGAAAATATTTTCACTCTGTTAGGGACCCAGTTAATATCAAGGGGTCAGCCTGGACCTGGAACATGCTTGAGTGTGCAGTAAAAAGAACGAGAGGTTAGGTTGCAATACCATCACTGTCAGATTGTCTTTTCAAACAATGTTCTTACCTTCTGGCACTCAATTTGTTTTTCCAACATCTCTTGTTTCTTTTTCCTCATATCTTGCTGCAGCCTTATAGCTTCCTAAAATCAACATATGAAATCAAATAAACAATTCTCACTTTTACTTTAAAGATTATATTTCAAACAAAAACATCCACATTGTGTAACAACAGTAAGAACATTTAATTGATTGTGAAAATAACACTTAATTACAAAATTTCAGTTATTTATAAAAGGTATCTTTTTCTTCATTCTTTGACATGGAGATCGTTGGAAGGCCAGCATTTGTTGCCCATTTCTAATTGCCCTTGAACAGATTGGCTTGTTTGGTCATTGCCAAGAGCAGTTAGGTAGAGCTGGGTGGCATTAGTAAATTTCTGCAGTCCACATGATATTACCAATGGAAAGGTTGTGATTAATGAGGCGGAGAAGTCTAAGGAGAAATCCATATTGAGCACTGGAAAAACCTTCACAAACAAGTCAAGACCTACATCATTAAAGGGGACAAAATAGTCAAATGAGGTTCCTGCTTTGCCATGGTCGTGCATCTATTTTAATATTTTATAATCTCCGAGGGACATCAATCCAGATAATTAACTGCCCCTTGCAATATTTCAATATTCAGGGTTAGAATGAGACCACATTTCCTGTTTAAAGTTGTTGTAATTAAGCAATAGAAACAAAATGACTTTCACTTTATTATTCTTTTTTCTACATGTCATTTAACTACCATCTTATGCTTAAAAACTAAAGATTAGTAGCCAGTCTGTTCCACATAACTTATGATAAATGACCTTTAACATAATTTGTATCTGTAACTCTTCAAAGTAGCTCGGGGAGACTTAATTTTCTTCACTCATGAAATGTGGGCATTGATGCAAGGCCAGTAATTATTGCCCAGTGCTAATTAATTGCCTTCAAGAAGATGGTGATGAGCCACCTTCCTGAACCACTGCATTTTGGATGGTGAAGATACATCTACAATGCTGTTGAGGGGGGAAAGTCCAAGTATTTTGACCCAACAATGAGAAAGGAACCAGATATGTGGTGTGATATGCCTGCTGCCCTTGTTTTTCTCAGACATTAAGAGTGGCTTTGGAGGGCACTGTCAAGAAGCCCTGATGAATTGCTGCAGTGCATCTTGTACATGGTACAAACAGCTGCCATTGTGTGTCAGTCGTGAATGGAGAGGGTGGTGGATGGGGTGCCAATCAAGCAGGCTGGATGGTGTCAAGTTTCTTGTGTTGTTGGATCTGCACATATCCAGACAAGTGGAGAATCGAATCATACAGTCATTATGACACAGCAGGGCACCATTTAGCTGGTTAGAGTCTAAAGTTTAAAAACACATGTCCTTTAGGATAAAACATCTAATTAATCATGCTCCTGACTTGCGCCTTGTAGATGCCACACACTTTCAGGAGTCAGAAGACGAATAACTCCTAGAAAATACCTAGCCTCCGAGTTTCCCTTATGGCCACAGTATTTAAATATTCAGTTAAATTTCTGGTAAATGGTAATTCCCTAGAATATAGTTAGCGGCAGATTCAACAACGTTTATGCCACTGAATGACAAGGACAGAAATCCAGAATCTCTCTTGTTGGAGATGATCATTGACTGGCACGTGTATGGCATGCCATGCTAAAATTCCCCTTACTGTCCAAAAAAAGGTTAGGTGGGGTTACGGGGATAGGGTGCTCGTTCCAAGACCGGTGCAGACTCGAATGGCCTCCTTCTGCACGGTTAATTCTATGATTCTATGCATCTCATTTTTGCTTCTGAGCCCAAGCCCGAACCTTATCCAGGTCTTAATGCATGCAGGCACAGACTGCTTCATTATCTTAATAGCTGAGTGCAAATGAACACTGCAGTCGATGAAAATTTCCATATTTCTGTTTATGTCATGAATGAAACGTCAAATATTGATTAAGCAGTTGAAAATACTTGTGGCCAGGACACCACCCCGAGGATCTCCTGAGACAGAGACGATCGACCTCCAACAACCACAATTATCGTACTCCTAAGCAGTGAAGAGATTTCATCCTGGATTCTCATGGACTTCAATTTTGCCAGAGCTCCTTGATGCGGTACACAATTAAATGCTGCCTTGATATCAAGCACAGTCTCTCTCACCTTAGCTATGCAATTCAGCTCCATATTTGGAACACAATAGTATTAAGGTGTGGAGATGAGTACATAGAACATACAGTGCAGAAGGAGGCCATTCGGCCCACCGAGTCTGCACCGACCCACTTAAGCCCTCACTTCCACCCTATCCCCGTAACCCAATAACCCCTCCTTTTTGGTCACTGAGGGCAATTTATCATGGCCAATCCACCTAACCTGCACGTCTTTGGACTGTGGGAGGAAACAGGGGCACCTGGAGGAAACCCACGCACACACGGGGAGAACATGCAGACTGCGCACAGACAGTGACCCTGCAGGGAATCGAACCTGGGACCCTGGCGCTGTGAAGCCACAGTGCTAATCACTTGTGCGACCATGCTGCCAGAGTAGATCTGGCAGAACCCAAACTAAGCATCAGCAAGTAGGTTACTGGTGTGTAAGTGCCACTTAATAGCAGTCAATGGTATTTTACGTCACGATGCTGAAAATCAAGTGGATTGATGGGAAAGTAATTGGATGGATGGATTGGATTAGTCCTGCTTCTTGTGGACAAGATGTACTCTGGGCAATTTTCCACATTGTCAGGCAGAGGCCAGTGTTGTGGCTGTACTGAAACAGCTTGGCTACAAAAGTGGATAGTTCTGGAGCAAAAGTCTTCAATTACACAGTCAGAATGTTGTCAGGGCCCATTGCCTTTGCTGTATCCAGTGCCTTCAGCCATTTATTGATATCACGTACGGCGATATCACACTGGCATCTGTGACCTTAAATAGAAGCAGAGATAGGTTATCCATTCAGCACTTGTGGCTGAAGATGCCTGCAAATGCTTCAGACTTGTCTTTTGTATCATGTGCACGGCTCTGCCATCTGGGATTGGGGTGTTCTTGGGAGTTGCCTCCTACTGTTGTTTAATTGTCCATTGACTTTTGTGACTGGAAGTGACAGTACTGCAGAACTTCGATCTGATTCTTTTACTGTGGGATCACTGAGCTCTGTCTCTACTATGATTCTGCTGTTCAGTGAGCATAAAGTGTTCCGCTGTGGGTTCACCAGATTGGAACCCAATTTTCAGGTAAATTCAGTGTTGCTCTTGCGATGTTCTCCTGCATTCACTGTCGAAGCAGAGTTGAGACATTGGTTCTCTATGGTAATGGTAGAGTGAAGAATATGCTGTTAGAATGCTTACTAATTGAGGGGGTTGAGAATTCTGATCCTGCTGATAGTTCACAGCCCAGCTTTGAGATGCTGGATCGGATTTGAATCTCTTCCATTTTGTACAGCGGTGGTGCCACACAACATAATGGATGGCATCCTCAGTATAAAGATGAGGCTTCACTCCTACAAAGGTTAGGTAGGGTCATTCTTAGCCAAGACACCTTCCTTTGCAACACTTTGACTGGTTAGGAATTAGTCAAGTAGATTCTTCCTTCATGCTTTTTCTCTCACCATCTGCGCAGACCTATTGGTTGTGGTGTTACTGAGCCACTCCTGGAGGTGGACATTGAAGAGCCCAACCAAAATATGTTGTGTTTACACTCCATGGTGTCCAACATTGAGGAGACCGTTTCATCACCCGAAAGAGGGCGATAGGTGGTAATTAAAACAGGAGAGTTCCTTGCGCAGGTTTTATCTCATGCCATTAAATTTTCCATCCATGGCGTCTGGCATCCAGTCCAGCAGCTTTCCCTGTGAGCTGGTGTTGGTGGAGTTTGTTTTGGGGGTGGGGGAGTGCATCTTGGGCCATTGGAACCCACCCCCAATCCCAAAAAGAAAGTCTGGCCACAGAATCATTGCAGCACAGGAGGTGGCAATCGTGTTTCACTCCCCCTGCCCTCTTCAAACAGTTGGTCTCCACGCATAGCCTCTCAAACCCTAGCCCCACTCTCCCAGCTGGGGACTTCCCACTTGGCAGCTAGTGAATAAGACAATTGGAAGATTTGAGGAAAATTGGATTCTAAATGCAGTGGGCAGTTTAAGGGTTAAAAGCCTAGGGTTAGAATGTGTTTGACTGCAATGGTCATTTATTTTTATTGAATGAGTTCTGTTCTGCAGGGTCTGGGTGGTTGTAGCAGCCAGCAGGTGAATTTGACAAAGGAATGAGTTTTTCCAATCTGGGCTAACACATAGTGGTTTGCCTGGGGAAGTGTCTGGAGAGTTGATATGCTTTCAGTCCCCGGAAATTTAATTTGTTTTTTTAGCTTGGGGTGGTAAGGTCATTGCTGGGTGGAGTTAAGGATGGCAGAGAGCTATTTTGAAAGCATTGGAGAAAGACTTTTGGAAATTAAATCTGGCAACACTTGCTTTTTTTTTTTTAAAAAGAGCACAAGTAAAGGCAATTTTCTTTCCCAGTGGGACAGTTTAAAATTAAGAGTAATAATATTTTAAAAGCAGAGCAGTCTTGTCTGAAGACAATGAAGAGGCTGAAACAACCAGCTGAAGCAGTTATTTGAAGATATTCAGCCAGAGTCTGAAGGGGCTTTAACAAGAGCCAGAATCTGTTTTGAATAGCAAGTATTACGATAGACCCTGCTGATTTTCAAGCTGGATTGAGAACGTATGTTTCTTTTCTTGTTGTTTAGTGGGAAACTTAAGTCATGTTAAGAGGTAATTGGAAGCTCTTCTTTTTCAGATTTGAAGTTAAAAGTTAATATTGTATTTGTAATAAAGCTTCGTTTTGGAGATACGAAAGCCCTATTTTTTTTCCATGTAATCACTTCTGGAGCAAATCATTCTTTCTGCAATATTAAAATGAACTAAAAGATTGGGATTTTGGTCCAGTATCCTAGCCACTGTTGGGGTCTGGTCTGGTCTGGTATCGTAATAAGAGACATCCATAAACCTACCCACATCCTGACCCAACGCTGCTCGCCTCGGTACAGACGTTCCTGAGAGCTGTCAGCCAATCAGAGGCAGGCCTTTCTGCTCCTGAAGGACAGAAATCCCACCTACAGCCTTTTACTGGCCAATGTAGGGGGCAGGCAATCTGCTGCCTCAGATAATTCAGTCCTATACCACTGTATGATTCTATGGCTGTGTCAGGCTGTTGCTCGATAGGCTTGTGGTACTACTTTGCCAATGTTTGCACAGGTCCCTAGATTTACTGAGGAATTTGTTGCAGTGTTGACTGTCAGGTCTGATGCTCGAGGTCAATGCAGGACGGTTCATCAGATTTTGTAAAATAATTTTCTTGTAGCAGCTTGATACCATTTAAGAATCACCCACATTGCAAAAGGTGTGGAGTCACATACAGGCACTGTCTTGTAAGGAATGCAGATTTTGCTCCCCAATGACATTAGTGAACTTGTTGGGATTTTGAAGAGATAGATAATGGTAGTTTCATGGTCATGATTACTGACCACAAAATTACTTTATTTCATTAATTGAATTTAAATTCCCAATCACAATGATAGAATTTGAACTAATTTGCCACCCAGGTTGATAGGGTTGTGAAGAAGGCCTATGGTGTGTTGGCCTTTATTGGTAGAGGGATTGAGTTCCGGAGCCATGAGGTCATGTTGCAGTTGTACAAAACTCTAGTACGGCCGCATTTGGAGTATTGCGTACAGTTCTGGTTGCCTCATTATAGGAAGGACGTGGAAGCTTTGGAACGGGTGCAGAGGAGATTTACCAGGATGTTGCCTGGTATGGAGGGAAAATCTTATGAGGAAAGGCTGATGGACTTGAGGTTGTTTTCGTTAGAGAGAAGAAGGTTAAGAGGTGACTTAATAGAGGCATACAAAATGATCAGAGGGTTAGATAGGGTGGACAGCGAGAGCCTTCTCCCGCGGATGGGGGTGGCTAGCACGAGGGGATATAGCCTTAAATTGAGGGGTAATAGATATAGGACAGAGGTCAGAGGTGGGTTTTATACGCAAAGAGTGGTGAGGCCGTGGAATGCCCTACCTGCAACAGTAGTGAACTCGCCAACATTGAGGGCATTTAAAAGTTTATTGGATAAGCATATGGATGATAAGGGCATAGTGTAGGTTAGATGGCCTTTAGTTTTTTTCCATGTCGGTGCAACATCGAGGGCCGAAGGGCCTGTACTGCGCTGTATCGTTCTATGTTCTATGTTAATTATCTCCACAATTGGAGTCTAAGGGCGCGATTCTCCGCCCCCCATGACGGGTCGGAGAATAGCGGGAGGGCCTTCCCAACATTTTTCCCGACCTCCAGCTATTCTCCCCCCCCCCCCCCCCCCCCCACCCCCCGACACGAATCGCTGCTCGCCATTTTTTTTTTACGGCAACAGGGATTCTCCCCTATCCGATGGGCCGAGTTCCCAGGCCGTTTTCATGAATTTAAACACACCTCCTCTCACCATTCTTGAAAACGGCCGCAAAGTGCCGTTCTGCACAACCATGGCACCGAATGGCACGGCTGCACCACGGCCGTGCCAAGGGTGGCATGGGCCCGCGATCGGTGGGCACCGATCGCGGACAGCGGGTCCGATACCCGCGCACACTTTGTCCCTCCGCCGCCCCGCAGGATCAGTCTGCGGGCCGGCTGAGGGGCATGACGGACCGCGCATGCGCGGGTTTGACGCATATCCACGCATGCGCGGGTTGGACCCGTCCAATCGCGCATGCGCAGCTGACGTCATCGTGCGCGTCAGCCGCCGTGAGTCTTGGCGGCCGGGCTTAGCGTACGTTCGCTCAGCCCGCGATGCCGTTCTTCACGGGGCCGCGATGCTAGCCCCGACCGGGGGGGGGGGTGAATCGGGTCCCGGGAGGGGGCGCGGAGGCTGCCGTGAAACACGGCCGGTTTCACAGCAGCCTTTACGACTCTCCGCATTTGCGGAGAATCGCGCCCTAAGTCTCTGGGTTCCTAGTCCAGTAACATAGCACTACGAGTGCAATAACACAGTAGTCTTAAGCTTTCCAACATTAGTATGAGTAACAGATCTGCTCAAAATTAGCATTTAAATCAGGTACTAAAGAACCCACCGTAAAATTAGATGCATTAATTGAGTATATTCAAGAGAGCGATGAATAGATTTCTAGACATTAAAAATACCATGGATAATGTGGTAAAATGGTTTTGAGGTAGATCAGCAGCCATGAGCTAGTTGAATGGCATTAACAGACACAAGGGGGCTAATGGTCTACACCTGCTCCTATTTCCTGTTCCTAAATTTAATTCAAGAGTGAATGAAGTGTACATAAGATGCCCAAAACACTACAAAGGAAACTATGCCAGTAATATCTACAGTACCTGCTTTTTCTTGAGAGCTTCTTTTGCTTCAATTGCTTTACTGGATGTAACAGAAGATTTATGGTTTGTCTTTGTGACTGCAGAACTATATCCTGCCTTTATCAGGCTTGTGGAAGTAGGAGGCCCCTAGGAGAAACAAAGTTAGCATAATAACTTAATAGCATTATAACTTCAGACAAGTATTATGGAATATTAAATAGTGCGCACAATATTGGCTGTAGAACAAAGTCCCAGGAAGACACAAATGGTGTTTAATTATAATACTCAGGTCATGCTAGATAACTTGATATGACAAAATGATACCATGGCACAGGGTTTTTCAAATGGTGGGACTCGACCCGCTGGTGGGTTGCGGGCGGGTGCCAGGAGGGTCGCGCCCAGTGACCGCTACTGGCATTTGAATTGAAAATGGCTGCTGCTACCAGTTTTAAAATAAGAACCAAATGAGGCTGTGTGCAGTCTTCTGACTATAAGCAGTTGCAGTGAGGTCAGAGAGCATATACAAACATCAAGCGCCCTGTCTGTACGTGCTTTTGGCCCGAAATCACTGAAAAGAGGGGGGCTCTGCACCAAGTTCTAGGGCCTCAGGTGAACAACTTATGAAGAAACTTAACTTGAGAACAAAGCAGTATTAAGATGATTTCTTGAGGTATGGTTTTGTCAATTGTGCGGATGCAAAATCCATGTGTGTTAGATGCAGGGACATACTGGTGAATGAGAGAAGTTTCAGATTTTAAAAGAGAAGTGGTGGGTGAAAAATTCCTTCTGAGGTTGAAACCCCAGAGTTATGATTAACTTACAGCTGACTCCAAATGAAAAGCTGCTGTACCCGACCTGTGACAGCACATTAAAAACACACCAAACGTCCATGAAGCTATCAGCATTCTGGAGTAGCATCTCCCAAGAGGATCCAGTGCTGAGTAAAACAGTTACTTTGTTGCTACTGTGCGAGGTTGGAATTTTTGTTCACACAAAAATGAAGACAGCAAAAAGGAACTTGCTGAACTCTGCATCTGATATGCATTGTCCTCTTCTTCTGTGAACCTGAATGGAGTAAGGACCAAGTAGGCTTCCAATTCCCATGAAATGTATGCAAACATGGCATGTTACAAAGGTCGGCAAACGTGGGTCCCGAAGGTTGGTTGGTTGGCAAAAGTGGATCACGGGGGAAAAAAGGTTAGAGTTTGATAAACACTGCATGGCCTGCATTTCAGAAAGATCTATAGCATGTATTTCAGAATGTTCTCATCTGCTCTTCAAATAAGTAATTGTGAAATACATCTTTATGTTACCAGTTAATAACTATCATTCCTTGCAGATGACCGAGAATTGTCATTTTTTTGCAGTTTCTAATATAATCGATGAGAGCCAATATAATTTTCCTGAATTGTGTACTTAATTTTTTAACTAAGTCTACATCCTGCAAGGGTCCTTCCTGTCCCCCCCCCCCCCCCCCCCCCCCCCCCGCCCCCCCCCCCCCCCCGAGTTGATTCCCTTATTTTCCCTTTCTTTTCTTTTTGGTGTTACATTTTTTTAATCTATGGATGATTAATGGACCTGTGACTTTAAGGCAAAGCAGCCCAGAAGCAGCCTTTCATTCAAGCAAGCAGATTCCAGCAGACTGTGCTGTTTTAGCTTGGTGATTGAAGATTGGCTGTCCGGGGTGATGACTCTGTCTGATTGATGTGGCTAGTGGCCAATGAATTGGACCAAACAGCTGTGCTCTGCTCTGTAACAGGTGGTGATTGGATCTTATTCCTCTGAAATGTTTCTCAGAGCCAGGAGGGTCCATTTCAGTTTCACTTCTGATTCTGCAGTATGGGTGGAGGATTCCAACTATTTCTCTCCCAAAAGATATAGCTAAACTCTCTCCATAAGGCCACTATGCAAACTCCACACGGACAGTGACCCAGGGCCGGGATCGAACCTGGGACCTCGGCGCCGTCAGGCAGCTGTGCTAACCACTGTGCCACCATGCTGCCCAAGTACACATTATTCTTTACGGTCAAGTACTCTTCTGTGTTGGCATGAACATTACATCCTATGTTTAATCTTCCGTAATATCATGACATCCATTTTGAATTTGGGTCAAGGGCATTCATCATTTTACAGCTTAGATTTTGCTGTGCAATTTGATATCTTGCTATTCTCTTTCAGACTCCCAGGTTTATGATGATACTGATCTTGGATTTGAAAGTACCTACTTACTGCTACATTTGGTCAAATCTCATCACTTCACACTTAGTTGCATTTTATTCTCTTTATTCTTTCATGGGATTTGGGAGTGACAAAAGTGGATCGATCCATCACTTTTCTGCCCATAATCTTCAGTTTTTTTTGATTGCTTCTGACCATCTACTTCTACTGCTTTAATGTCATCTGTAAACTTGGGCATCTTAGGGCGGCACGGTGGCGTAGTGGTTAGCACTGCTGCCTCACGGCTCCGAGGACGCAGGTTCAATCCCAGCCCTGGGTCACTGTCCGTGTGGAGTTTGCACATTCTCCCCATGTCTGCCTGGGTCTCACCCTCACAACCCAAAAGATGTGCAGGGTAGGTGTAATGGCCACGCTAACGTGTCCCTTAATGAGAAAAAAATTGGGTAACTTAGACTCCAGTAACCAATATTTATAAAACAGAATCAACCAAAACTCCAATCTTACATTGTTCTAAAGGCATACAATGGAGCAATTAATGATATGCTGATGGGTAAAACGCTATTTCTGCTTTAGTTTAAGCCAAACCAAACATTCGGTGGAGGGGGTGGGGGGGAGAACTCACAATAATTTGTATTTATGTTATGTAGAATTACTTGCGTGTTACTTTTGCCCTCACCAACAAACATAAGATACTTGTGAGCATCATTTCAGCTGCCTTTAATTGTTTCTCACAGTTCCCCTTGCCAGCCAAGTCAAACCTTCCCCCTAGGTTTCACTCTTGCCCCAGCCCTGAGCCCACATAATTCTTGAGCCAAAATAAAAACAAGTTACTGCGGATGCTGGTATCGGAAACAAAACAGAAAATACTGGACAATCTCAGCAGCTTTTGACAAAGAGTCATCCAGATTCAAAATGTTAGTGCCCTTCTCTCTCCACGATGCAGTTAGACCCGCTGAGATTGCAGAGTTTTTTCTTGAGCTGCTCTTTTATCTCTCTTCATGCCCGCAAGAGTTCATCTTGAACACAAAATCCTCCTTCTACTCCTTGATTACATTGACAGCAAGTGCTGACGACCCAACTTCTCTTTCAGGCTCTTTAGAGCAGCTAATGCAAATACCTCCCTCTCAATTTCAACACCATCATTGCCATCCATTCCTCAAACAATCCCTCAATCTTGTTCTTGAAAACTATTGGCATATCCTCAACCTCCCTTTCCTCTCTCAACTTCTTGATAATGTTGTCACTTTGCAATTCTGTGCTTATCTTTGCTGCAACTCAAATGTTTGAAACTCCAATCAGTTGTCTGACTCAGCCATAGCATTGAAGCACATCGAAAACATGTCATCAATTTATTTAAATAAATATTTTTCAGCTTTTAAAAAATTATTACACATATCTAACTAACATTTAACAACCCCTTCCTCAACTTGAAAACAATGAATTAACTAACTACCCCGTTCCTCCTTTAGCTGCTGACTGAGGTTAATCCCTTAAAGTGAGCTATGAACAGACGCCATTGTTTATGAAACCCCTCCTCATTCTCTCAAACTAAACTTAACCTTCTCCAGGCTTAGAAACTCCATTAAATCTCTCAGCCAAATTGAGGCAGAGGGTGGAGAAACCTACCTCCAACCCACTAGCATCCGCCTCCTCGGCACAGGGGAAAGGCTAAGACTTCTGTCTCTGCCCCTGTCTGGAGCTTCAGCAAGTCCAACACCCCGAATGTGGCTCCCAGGGAACTGGGTTCTAGGTCCATCTGGAACACTGCCGACATGGTGCTAAAGGTGGTGTTCCATAATTTCCTCAGTTCCAGCCATGCCCAAAACATGGGCTGAATGGCCTCCTTCTGCACTGTAAATTCTATGATCTATGTGTACATGATTGCGAGAGGCTGGTCTTCTCCTGCATCGGTCACAAATGTTCTGAATTCCTTCAAACATGCGACTCATTCTCAACCTTGTCAAATGTGTTCTGTGAGCTGCGTTCAGTTGTATCAGTGCCAACCTTGCACACAAAGTCTATGCATTTTTCCTCCGTAAAATTTCACACCAAAGCTCCTTCCATTTGGCCTTAACCCTATCCAAAAATTTGGATCCTGCTTCCATAATTGTTCCATAAATCGTAGTGGTAACTTCCAATTTTATCCCCAAAGCCATCAGCGCCTCCTCTTCCAAGAAGGGGGTAACATTGGGAACGTAGGGAAGGTCTCCTTTATGAAAGCCTGTATCTGTGTATATCTAAAGGCCTCCCTCTGGAGAGCTTATTTCTCCTTCAATTCTTCAAATGTTGCAAAACAACCTGCAAGAAACAAGTTTTTGAACATGATCACACCTTTTTCCTCCCAGTCTTGAAACCCAGCAATCATTTATGCAAGTTTAAATAGATGGTTTTCTCGGACTGGCATTCATTTCCAAGTCTAAAATGAAGAAAATGAAAATGAAAAGAAAATCGCTTATTGTCACAAGTAGGCTTCAAATGAAGTTACTGTGAAAAGCCCCTAGTCGCCACATTCCGGCGCCTGTTCGGGGAGGCTGGTATGGGAATTGAACAGTGCTGCTGGCCTGCCTTGGTCTGCTTTCAAAGCCAGTAATTTAGCCCTGTGCTAAACCAGCCCCTGGTTGTCCTTTGATGTGCTGCATTATCCCTCCATGTCCTTTTTGACCACCCCATCATTTTTACTTTTACTGAAACCATCCCAGCCAGAGAATCTCAGACAACGGCTTCCTTTCCAGCCCTCACATCATTGTCCATATAAATGTTTTTCAAACTTTCTTCCCACAACCCACTTTTGCCAACAGGCCGACCTTCACGACCCTTGCCAGGTTCACTTACCTTTAATATGAAAAGGGAGCCTGCTTGGTCCCCATGATTTCACTCCAATCAGGTTTAGAGGAGAGGGAAATGCACAATCATCTGCAGACTTCAGCCAGTTCCGTCTCGTGATCCATCACCACACATGTAGGTCATTGTGAAGGGCAATATCAACAAAATGCACGTTTTACTCAGCATTGGACTCTCCTGGTAGATTATACTCCAGAATGCTGACAACCTCATGGGCTTTCAGTGTGTTTATAGATGTGCAACCACAAGTCAAAAAAGCAGTGTCGTCTTTTTATTTGGAGTCAGCTGTAAGTTAATAACTTACGCTGGGGTCTCAACCACAAAAGGAATTTTGCACCCACTATTTCTCTTTCAAAATCCGAAACTTCTCTCATTTGTCAGTCCTTCCCTGCTTATGACACAGATGGGCTTTGCATCCTTATTTGCACTGGCACAATTGACAAAACCAAACCTCAAGAAGTTTTCTTTATATTGCTTTGTTCCAGATCAAGTTTCTTCTTTGTAGGCTGTTAACCAGAGGCTCTGGAGCTCTGTAGAGAGCTTACACTAGCGCTGCTCTTGTCCTGCTGTGGACTCCTCTGAACAGCTCTCTCCAGCAGATTCAGTTGTGCGACCCTGGCCAGGAGGTACACTGCTGACTTGTACCTCTGGCCTTCTCTTACTTGTAAGAAAATGATTAATCTGCACAGTCCTCTTGCCTTGCTCGTCAGTAGCTGAAGAACCTCTCCACTGTGATTTGGTGGCAAAAGCACGTACAAATATGGCGAGTGACATCAGGTGTACTTGCTCACTGCTGCTGCTCCTAGTCGGAAGACTGCAGACAGCCTAATTTCCTTTTTATTTAAAAGGAGACAGCTGCTGCCATTCTCAATAAATATGCTGGCAGTGGTCGTTGGGTACTTCTTCCACAATGGGGACCACAGAGGAAACAATGCGACCGATCGTTCTGTGACACTCCTGACACCCACCCACTGGTCGCAATCTACACTTTGAAAAACCCTCTCCTTCCATTCTGACGCTGCACAGCGGCAATCAAAATTAGAGACATTGGGTCAGATTTCATATATATCTAATGAGGCCAATCTCTACCACTTTACTTTGTTGTCCACTTTTGTACGGATTCGGAGTTGTCAGGGTGCTTGTCCAAAATATAGTCTTGGTTGAGTCACAATCAACAATTATACATTGAGAACACTGCAGCTATTGGCGCTAGCTCCCGTCAAAACTTCTATACACTCAGATCAGATTCCATCCTCTTCCCTGGCCACCATCTAGTTTAAAATCATATCCAATCTTAAGTTGAACTTCAAACCCCTACATCAGGCCTACTGCTGAAACTATGTTGCCCTCATCCTAAGCAGCACCATCCCCTCACCCATCATCTCCACTTTCCTGACTTGCACTGGTTTGACTGGTTTCCAAGGCACAATGCTTCAAATTTAAACATTTTGTCCTCTTGCTTAAATTTCTTTATGATCTAGCTTCTCGCTATCTTTTCTACATTAAAGGGTGTTAAATAAATGCATGGGGCGTGATTCTCTATATATGAGACTAAGTGTTGACACGGTCTACTCATGCTTCTTGTCTTGTGGACACCGTCCCGTGTGCGAGTGTTTTTGGGGTGGGGGGGGGTTGGCACCCCGGCATGTTCCCCCGGCACATACCCACCCAACCCCGAGCAGCTCAACCAGTCCGCAGTGTCCGGCCCGACAGCCCACAGCCACTATGTCCTACCTCCTCTCTCTCTCTCTCATAAGCCACGATACCAGTTTCACGATTTTTAAAAGCATGAGTGAATCGTGCTGTCGGGAACTCTCCCATCTGAGGAGGAGAATCGCGGCGGCCCAGAACCTATTCTCCGCCCAACCGCCTTTGCCGATTTCACCTTGAGGCGACGGATAATCCCCCACAAGTTGTTTTTGCAAATAGAAACATGAAACTGGAATAGTCATTACCTGTGAAGCTTCTCCACCAGCTCCAAACTGGCTTGAACTTATTTGTGTCCCATCAGGCTGACTTCCACCCAATGGCCCAAGTCGTTGCTTTACTGATGGATTTGTAAGTACAAAAGGCCCTGGATTTTGGTTTCGGTTTAGTATCTGGAACATAGATAACAGGGTTTGTGATCATGGGAATTAGTATTCAACACATGACTTCTTTATTCATGCTTTTTAGGATTTTATAACCGTCTGTTTGTATATTCTGAACATGATCCTTGGACCTATGGAAACTTGGAATTCAAAACTAGTTCATATTAGATGAAAATGACCTCTTACGTCACAGATGGAGGCCATTCGGCCCATCAAGTCATAGGGTCCAAAAGTTTGAAAAGTAATTGGATGCGAAAAAAAAGTGATAAAACTGCATATGAAAGGAATTATTGTACAACATACTCTTTGCATAATGTATTCGTTGCAATGTTGTAAGCAGGTTTAACAAAACGTATACAAATTAACTATTAGTCTGATTACAGAAGGCAAACAACTACTGAAGCAGGAATCTGTGTAACACATGTAGCAAAATGAAGTCACCGGCTGCCAATGTTTAGCAGAAACAGATTTTCAATTTCCCACTGAAAGCTACAACGGGAAAGAAAGGAGAATGTATGAGCACAGGCAGTAAAGCGAAGCAGGAAAAAGAAAAGCAAAGAGACGGAGGAGGTGGAGGTACTTGGCATTATCAATACCCAAACTGAGGTTGGGACACATTCGAAGCAGACAGCTTTTGGTTGCACGAACCCCACAAACCACAGACTCAGATCCTCTTTTCACATTTACTGTCAATGAATGTTGAATGGTTTGAGCAAATGCTTTGGATATGTCCACGTGTGCGATAAGGCCCTGTTCTTCATCAGTGATTTATTATCATTGTAGTAAAGCCATATTTTGTGTAACTGTTTAATGTAACTAGGTTGCAAAGCACTAAAACATTCTTTTATCTATCATAAAATATACAGTTGCTTTCTTTTTGAATTAAGGAAGGCAGTGTAATTTGCAACACATCTGACTTAAGGGGGAAAAGCACCAATTTATTTTGCCCACACACTATAACGAGCTTCATGAACGAAAAAGGAACCCCACTTTGACAACTTGGAAGCTGTACAAAAGTGGACAAAAAAGATAGTGGTAGAGCTTGGCCACTTTGACTTTAGGCCTTTGACAAAGAGTCATCCAGATTCAAAACGTTAGCTCTCTTCTCCCTCCACAGATGCTGTCAGACCTGTTGAGATTGTCCAGCACTTTGTTATTGGTTCGGATTCCAGAATCCGCAGTAATTTGCTTTTAACCCCACTTTGCCAAAGGTTTATTCAAGGCTGAAATTCATTATGGGGCAATTGTGGATGCAAGTTATATTGTGCTGCTTTACACTGTAGCAAATAGATCGAACGTGCTAAAGTTCCGCCAAACCGCCACTCATTTCAATAAAAATACAGAATAGATTGCAATCATCGTTACTTGAAACTGAATAATTCCGGGATTTGATTTGAACATTCTATACGGAGTCATACAAAAAAAGAGGACTGTCCATTTAAACAGGTTCACTTTTAACTGGAGTACTATTTCATATACATTTGCAGGAATAATTTTTAAGTCTGCAAAATAAATGTGCATTTGGAGTCCATTCGCACATATGCGATTTTTCCATTGGGACCAATGCTCATATTTGATTCCCTTCAAGTGACATTGGGTTAGATAAACTGAGTTATCAGTTTTGGTTTCCATATAGTTGAAGAATCTTGTTGTCGAAATCACAAAATACACCAGTCTGATTACTAAAGTATTAGACGTGCAGTAAAATAGTAAACCAGTACCTTATGAACAGTGCTGTGCTGTGACACTGCTAACTGTTGTGTCTGTACTTGCTGATGCTGTTGCTGATGTTGATGTTGATGTTGAACTCCATTGTTCTCTCTGTGCCAGTATACCCTAATAAATCTGTTGTTCAGTACTGCTGCAGTGCTGGAAATGGCCCGTTTTGCCTCCTCGTTATGAGAGTATTGAATGAGAGCGGCTTCTGGATCACCACCAAAGGCCACCTGAAGGATTAAGTGGAAGGAGGGGAGTGGGTGGAATCAATACTTTGGACCAGCATTATATTCATTCAGACAAGAGAATAATAGCTTCAGGTTCTATTTGTGCCTGCCATTGGAAATGGTGTTCAGCAGATTCAAGCCTTTGTTTACTACAGCTAGCACATAATGTTAACTGAAATGTCTTAAGAAAATTGCAATGCTCATCATAGTGTGGTCATTTATTTCCACGGTAAAAGCGTCATCCTGGTAAATTATTTAACTTGTCTATTTTGTTACAGTGCAATAGTTATTGATTCAAGTGTTAAGCCAACAAAACTGTTTGCATGGAGACCAAAATATATGGATGTAATACCGATATTCCAACAACCACACATTTGATCCTGATATGCCGCTCAATAGTGGAGGTAGTTTTCTCAACAATATGTTTTAAAACCATCAAGGAAACAGACCATATTAGGTTTAATGATAAATAATAACTAGAATTAGTTAACAATAAAGGGTAAGAAGGTGTCTTGAATGTTGATCATTATATGATTGCAAGCTGATATTGGGTTTGAGAAGGTGGTAGAAATGTCAATAAACAAGTTAATCCAGGTTCCACCTTAGCCTACACCAGGTCCAGCTCCCTCATCACCCATTTTCCCTAATCAGTAATCATAGAATCAGACAGTACTGAAGAGGCCTTTCGACCCATCAAGCATGCACCGACAAAAAAAAAAAACGAATTTCATTTACAGAAATCCCACTTCCCAACACTTGGCTCATTGCCTTGAATTTTATGAAATTTCAAGTGCTCATCCAAGTATGTTTGAAAAATTGAGGTTTCCTGCCTCAACTACCCTCCCAGGCTTTCCAGATTCCCACCACCCTCTGGGTTAAAAAGAATTTCCTCAAATCCCCTCTATACATCCTTTCTTTTACCTTAAAATTGCACCCCCTTGTTATTAACCCTTTAACTGAGAGGAATAGCTGTTTTCTATCCACCTTGTCCATGTCCCTCAATCTTATACACCTTGATCATGTGCGTCCCCTCTCAGCCTTCTCTGCTCCAAAGAAAACAACCCAAGCTTATCCAGCCTCTCTTCATAGCTAAAATGCTCCATATCAGGCAACATCCTGGTGAATCTCCTCTGCACCCTCTCTAGTGCAATCACATCCTTTCCATAGTGCAGTGACCAGAAAGGAACACAGTACTCAAGCTGTGGCCTAACCAAAGTCCTGGATAGCTCCAACATAACCTCCCTGTTCTTCAATCAATGCCACGGTCCCTGTTCTTCAATCAATGCCACGACTGATACAGGCAAGTATCCCATACGCCTTCTTAAGTACCCTATTAACCTGCCACCTTCAGGGATCTGTGGACAAGCATCCCAAAATGCCCCTATTCCTCTGAGCTTCCTAGTGTCTGACCATTCATAGAGTATTCCCTCATCATGTTACTCCTTCCAAAGTGCATCACCTCACACTTTTCTGGGTTATATTCCATCTGCCACTGATCTGCCCATCTGACCAATCATATCCTCCTGTAACCCAAGACCTTCTCCTTTACTGTCAACCACCCGGCCAATCTTTGTGTCATCTGCAAACCTACTTATCATTCCCCGCCCCCACACACATTTTCTTCTATATCGTGGTCCCCTGTACCTCAAATTCAGAATTATGTGCAAAAAAACTTAATGACCTTGCATCTGCTCATCTATATACCTTTCAAACAGTCGTGCAAAAATCCCCATCAAACTTGCTATTCCTCTGAAGTGAAACGCTTCCTTCCTTCATCCGCTATCCTTATGAATGTCTTTAGCTCCGAGCCCGTGGTTCTGGAATTTCTTCTCTAAACTGTTCCATTTCTCCACATCTCTCATCTTTTAACAACTTCCTAAAAACATCCCTCTTTGATCAAGATTTTTGATGCCTCTTAATATCTTGCTTGCTCTTTGTCGCAGTACCATTTCTGTCTGATTATGCATCCACAAGGTCTTTTCCTATATTAAATGCACAACATATATGAAAAATGTTGTTATATACACTAAAACCGATTCTCCAGTGTTTTGTCCACTAATTAGTCTTAAATTAGAATCGTAGGTTTGAAGGATAACGATTATAAAATTGAGTTTTTCCCTTCTCAGGCCTTCCCAATTGAACTTTCGCCATTTTGATCTCTTCATGGGCACTTTGAGAACATGTCGGTCCATCTGGACTCTTGTACTGCAACCGAGTTTGGAATAGGATAGTTTGGGAGTCTGGTGTCAGGTGCATGAATGACATGCCTCTCTCCCAATCAATTCATATCAATGATGAGGTTCTTGAAAATGTCCCCGAGTCCTTGTACCATCAGCTAATGGACACAGTAAGAAGTCTGACAACACAGGTTAAAATTCAACAGGTTTGTTTCGATTCACAAGCTTTCGGAGCGCGGCTCTTTCCTCAGATGAATGAAGAGGTGGGTTCCAGAAACACACATATAGACAAGTCAATGATGCAACACGATGCTTTGAATGCAAGTCTTTGCAGGTAATGAAGTCTTTACAGGTCCAGATTGAGCGACTGGAGAGAGGGGTAACCACAGGTTAAAGAGGTGTGAATTGAGACTGTTGGACTTTAACCTGGTATTGTCAGACTTCTTACACTGCCCACCCCAGTCCAACGCCGGTATATCCACATCATCAGCTAACAGGGAAAGCTTTTTCTACAATCTTATCAAAAACAATGTTAATCGAGTGCACCTCCATCAAATCACCCCTGCTCCAAGCAGTACAACCCTTGCTAATATTCACCAGCCCAGGAACCATTCTTATAAATCAAAAGGATCATAGTTTTTTGGAAAGGTCAACCCAAAAGTGGATGGCCAACTTTCTGATGTGTATGACACGTCCTCATTCATCCAGTTAACTTATATACTGTTTCACAAAGTAAGTATTTAAATACTAAATATACTTTAATGTGGTTAACTGGTACATTGTCTTTTCACCTCTAAAGCCAGCACCATGCTTCCCTCTAAGCTTGATACAAGTCAAACAAATTTTGGTGTACTGATCACCAATGTTTAGGAGGGTGGGATAGCTCGCGTGGAAAGTATAAAGTTCACTTTGAAGTTTGCTTTGATAGTCTGGTAGTTAAAGCACATCGATGGGATCCAGTAATATATTTGGTTTTACAAACAACAAACTAACCAAAAATACAAAGCTTTGTGTGTCCCAGGCTTGTGTTTTCAGCACCCTCCTTTACAGTAGCAAGGCATGGACAGCCTATGTAAGCCAAGAAAAGCCACTGAACAGCTCCCATCTCCACTGCCTCAAATGAACATTGGACAACTTCCGGCAAGGCAAGAGGGCCAAATATGGAAGCATAGCAGCTTGCAAGGATCCCCAGCAGGTTTGCCTTCATGAGTCAGTGGCAACTCCATTAGCTGAGTGGGGTGAGCTGAACCGATGACAGCCGCATATCCAAGATATGTTTTATGGCGATTCTGTTAATGGGATGATGTCTGTGAGCGAGTCTTTAAGTTGACCGGGATCAGGGTTGACGCATGGGAAGCCATCGTTGCTGACCGGAGTGTCTGGGGATCAGCAACGGCAGAGAAATAAAGGAAATGACCAGATGACAGAGAAGAGCCCAAAATAAAAAAACATCAGTTGACCTTGGGCCAATGCTGTTCATCTGTGCCAGCTGTGAAAGGACTGCCACTCATGAATTGGCCTCTACAGCCACAACAGACGATGTTCAATACAGAAGCGGCAAACAATGCCATCATTTCCCATGACGGCAGTTGCCAATATTTTGCACGTGTAACAGGTTTTGCTCGACTTGATGGAGCTGGTCTTTCAATTACCAGCACTAAAATCTCTCCCTTTGATGCAGACTTTCATCTGAAAGCAGGTGATCTGTTGAACAGTAATATTTGATATCATTGCTCCTTTACAAACAGGAGATAATGCTCCATTTATCACATGACTCGTGAAAAATAATAATTTTAATTCTTTATAAAGTGACAGTCTGCTTACCTGAATGTTGACAATAGTACCAAATTTACTGAAATGCTCATTGAGCTGGGTAATAGTGTTCATTTCTCTTGGGATTTTGCGGACCTCTAGCTTTGTGTTATCATATGTGTGTTGAGTTTTCTTCTGAAACCCTTGCTTGTTTTGATGGTTAAAGCTTTGCCTGCTGATTTAAAATAAAGTGCAACATTTATATAATGGCATCCAGGACTCCAGTATTCTTTGATAAGCATTTGCCTTCAACAATGGGTTCAAGTTAAAAATTGTTGTGTCAAAGCTAAATTCTACACCAGATTTCAGTTTTGGAGAAATGAATGAAATGTGAAATTGATACATTCAATTAATTGCTACCAGAATACACAACTCCCATTAATCTGATGCTGTGAAATATTAATTAGACATATTTAAATTCTTAAAATGAACAAACATACATAAATATACAATTCCCCCCAAAAACAAATTCCAGATATGTTACAGCACATTGGTACACTGTACTGTATATTAAAGGAGGTAGGTTTGAACCCCAAAAATACAACTCAGCAAGCTTCCTATTTCAGCAGTCAAGAGAACTTGCAGAGCAAAGAGCAGACTTCTAATCAAAATTCAGAACAATGCTTCATGTCATGTTCAGTTTGTTGCCCTTTTAACTTGTAAATGGAACAGATCAAAGTGAAAAGTACTTCAGGATTTTTTACATTAAAACCAACAGGAACATCACATTAATAAGTTAGTCAGTATGGACTGGATGGTACAGTAATGTTAAATCCACACCAGAATCATCGGATCTAATCCTTCATTTTGCTGGTTGCAAAAACCTGATCAAAGAAATCTGACTTGAGCACTCAGGATCATGCAAAATTTAATGTAGAAGTATTTATTCCATGAAATGGGTATCATCCATTCTTCACAGTTGCATTCCTTAACCTAAAAAACAAGAACATTCACAGTGCAACCTTACTTGTCCATCCAAGGCTTTTTCGTAGGTGGTCCATCCACAGTCACTACAGTCCTTTTCCGAGATTCTGGTTCAATAACTACACGTGACACACTGTTGCTGGTTGTTGCGGCTATACAGATCTCGGTTTGATTAACTTTCACAGGCACTGGAAGTGTTAAAGAATAAGAAAATTGACAACATCATTGTGAGCCATCTGCATATACAACCGAATTGTTCACAGCGTACAAAATACTTTCCAAAATGCCTTTTGGTTTCCGCATGGGTGCATTTTCAGTCATGGCTAACCATGAGAACAATGCCGAAGAGTGCAGCTTCACAGAGGTAGTAATAGAAAATGATATAATAGCATCTCAGGACAAAGACATTGTGCTGCGCTGGTGCAAAACACTTCAGATATACTGGGTGTTATATTATCTGCCTCCATCCTGTGGATTTCTTGTGTAGTGAAACTGCCGCAGCTGATTCCAGTCTAATTGGAAACTCAAGGGAGACCGCCATCTCAAAACACCAGCCCAAAACACCAAATGGCCTGCAAATAACCCAATCAATTGAAGATACGCATTGAAATCTGAGAAGAAATCGTTTAACTTCAACAATTCACTTTTATGATGTCTATAAAAATCCTCCAGATTAAACGGAATAGAAGCACTTTGCTCTCCATCTTCTTTCTGTCAAAAACCAAATCATCAGAAAGCAGCATTCAGACCCAAATTCCAAACCAACGACTTCAATTTAAACCAACAATTATTTTTCAGCGCTAAGAGTTCTTTGAAATTGTGACTATATGTGGAGAGGGAAGCAAATTAATTTCAGGTTGATGACCCTGAAAGGTTACAGAAACAGAAAATACTGAGCAATCTCAGCAGGTCTGACAGCATCTAAGAGTTAACGTTTCAAATCTGGATGACTCTTTCTCAAAGCCCAAAATGTTAACTCTGCTTCTCTCTCCAGATGCTGCCAGACCTACTGAGCATTTCCAGCATTTTCGGTTTTTGTTTCAGTTATTCCAGCACCCATAGTGTTTTGCTTTGAACAATACATGAAGGGCAGGATTCTCCAGCCTCCCAGCCGTGTGTTGCTCGGTGAGGGAGGCAGCACACTTAAGCCATGCCACGCTGCAAGTAGGGGTGCGCTGCCAGCAGGACCATAAAAATCCATTGCCAGTGAACGACCGGAGAATTCTGGCCTAATAAGTTTGCTCGCCTGATTGTAAATGCATTACTTTGAATTTCTAAACAATAATTAAGGGTGGCTCAAGTTGCAATCTCAGTGCAGTAGTGACACAACGACATGACAACATCCTAAATTTAATGACAAATTCTAAGTGTGTTGGGAAACCCAGTAGCTCCATCTTTACATTTTGTTTTAGAAATTAGATTTATTAGATTGCTATGCACCTTGGCAGCGTAGAGTCTCAAGTACAGATGCCACAACTATAGATTTACTGTATAAACTATCTTTTCCCCATTCTGAACTCAAATTAAAAGATTTATTCAGTTACATTTACTAATTCCTACATTAAGATATAAATTCTGAACCAACACCACCTTGTAATTAAGAAATTGTACTAATAGCTGAAGACCACCTGCAATCAACCTGCTACAAAGCATCACAGTATTTTTTTTACCTCGTGAAGGACCATCCATAGTGTTGGAAGTTAAACCAATCAGATTTGGACGCTCATTGTGAACTCGTGGGATGTAGTGTCGATACGGAGGCCTGGCACCTCCAGTAATACTGGGAGCTTCGGGGTTATATCCATCAGGCTCATAGTTATCTGAAACATAAAGGCCTCATCATAATATTTTATTGAAGCAGAGTGGTAAAGCAATAAAGTCAGGAATCTGATCATATTGCAATCAGTTGTTAGAAATACATTCTTAGAGTCAAGGGGAAAGAAACTGGAACCCAACTCTATTCCATGCCATGGTTGCTGGGAATACCAAAATTGCAATGAGTGATTCAATGCAACAGTCAAAACATTTAACTGCTGTCAAGCAAGGGGAAAATATAATGTCTGAAACATTCAAGCTAATATACACATAGTGGTCGAAAGTTTTACATACGTACGCACTGAAACATTTTCCATAATTTAGAAACTAAATTCTGAAGACATTATCACAATATCACAACTGGTTAAAGCACCAAGTAACCAAGACACACAAGACAAAAGAGGTCTGCGTTTTCGCTCATGATCTGTGATGAATTAGGTAATATCAATTAGGTTGATGGCACAGGTGCAACATTGGGCCTCCATGCCCAGGGCCAGGAAAGGGAAACAAATAATTAAAAGTTCTTGCTCTAAATAGTTTTCCTTTGATCCCTGCTGGAAAGTGTTAATGCATGCTCATTAGTTGACAAACACACCAGGATTGGTGATCATTCTTACACGGTCACTCAGTGACAATCAGTAAGGATCACAGATTTGAAAGGCCACTGGGATGATAAGGCAGCATGCAAGCGGTATGTGAGAAACTGGACTCAAGAACAGACACCTTCAGACAAGGAGGGGAGAAAATTGGCAAAATTACTTTTGGGTCGATAAAGCTACGTTAAAGCTATGATTCATAAGTCTTAGGAGATAGCAGTGACGCTGAAATTGTGTCTTGTCTTGGGGAAGCCCATCTGGAGTTCAGCTTTTGGTTCCCACGAACAAAATTTAATAGGTTTCCCACCCTGACACCAGAAGACGCAGCAAGAAAAATTAACGCTGGTAGTGCAGGAGCCATTTAGCATTCCATTGATCGGTGGCCATGACCGAGACTACAATCAATTCCAAATGTCAATGGTGGAGGTAGGATGATGCTAAATTCAGGGGCGTTGTGGCGAGGGCTTGAGCAAAGGCTCCACACGGTGGGGATCTTGCTGGAGAGGGTGGGCTCTTGCTGGAGAGGGGGAATGTGAGTGTGAGCGAGCACCCGGGAGAGGGGCAATCCCTTTAAAAGGGGACAATTATTGACGGTCCCCACCCCAAGTGCACCCTGTTGGGTTTCATCTCTATTCCAGCTCTTCTGCTAGCCTTAAAATTGAGGCCAATAGGAAGCAACCCTCAAGTGGGTTAGGAATTGCATCGCGTGTAGTAAGCATATAGTTTTGGTTTTCCTCATCCAAGCATCATCTCTTCACTCACAAAAACGCTATCCTGTGACGGTTTTCTTGCAAAACCCATGAAATTCTACCTGGCACAACAATGCTGGGAAGAGTGGGAAGACACCAATCGAGAAGAAACCCCACACTATTTCACATTTGCAGCCACAAACCTAAATATTAGCACTGTGCAAACCCTAAAAGCATAGCGGTGAAGCACCATCTGCATACATTGACACAGCATGCATTTGCAGCCCAGAACCAGGGCTGAGAGCAAGGGATAGCACAGGTGCCACAGCCAGGTGGATGTGGTCTCACAAAAGTTCTTAGAACTGGGGGGCATAAGCGTCATCATTTGCTACATGCAACTCCAGAACTAGGGGCATAAGCGGCATCATCTACTACGTGCAACTCCAGGAGTTTTCCGTAAACCTTTTTTTATGTTTACTTATCTCTTGTCTGTATGATTGCAGATGCAGGTGTTTTAGCATTTCTCCTCAACTTTTACTAGTTAATAAACTCTCTCTTAACTCAAGAAGCCTAGTTGATTAGGCTCCTTTTTAAACATACCTATTGCATCTGGAAAAGGTATGGGAAAGGAAACCATGTTAGATTAAACCTTTGTTGCTACAAGAGAGTGGTTTGAATAAAGACACAGCCGGTCATCCCTCCTCACCTGGATTTGAACAATTTGTGAGTATCCCAGCCAGGTGGGAACAATCAAGGGGTCTCACCCAGACCAATTACTTTTGGGGAACCGCGTCCGAGGCTGGTTGGAACAATGGGGATCTCGCATATTCAAAAAATCCTACAGCACCCTCAGAAGAGCAAGGGACTTCTTCAGCACCATAGCCAACATTGATCCTTCACCAAAGTCAGTGAAACAGGATTCCTCCTCAATTATCTTATTGCTATTGCACTGCCCTCATGTCATTGCCTGCTAGAATTCTCATCCTTCTTTTCACATCCCTCCATAGCCTCCTCACCTCTACCTCCGAGATTGCAGCCCTCTTATGGACCTCCAATTTTCATTGCTTCGCCATTGGCAGTCATGACCTAAGCTGCTTAGCCCTTAAGCTCTGGAATTCCTTCCCTAAACTGCTCTACTTCCATTTTCTCCAAGGTAACAAGAGAAGTTCTATAAATAGTGTCTTCTTCCTAAAAAGACTGTGCCACATTTTTCTTCTTATTGGATGACTGAGTATTCATTTCTACATGGAGTCAAACTATATTGAAAGAGTAAAGGATAAAGTGCCTTTAAAGCCTCATATTTCTGGCACAAAAACATTTTTCAGCTACAACAATTCAAAATGATTTAGAGTCGTAGATGATGTCACAATTTCTTCAATGAACGCCTGATAGTTTCCCGATTGAATGATGATGCCCTGCATACGACTGCACAATTTAAATTTGCTGAGTATATTGATGACAAAAATTAAATGGGCGATAAACTAGACAAAACCATGCTTGATGTAGATGCACAAAACCACAGTAAGCACCCACAAAAAAAATATCTGCAGCAATATGAAACCATAAGCATTTTAAAATCTCAATTAATTCATATAATTTTGACTGGCTGACAACAGGCTGGATTTGTACATGGCAAGATAATTATTAATATGTCACTATTACAGATTTGAAATATTTGTGTGTTCCAGAGACAATCATAAAATTATATTCATCCTGGTTTATAAATAAGAAGGTGACTACTTACATTCTGAAGTCACATATGGTGGATACTGAGGTAAAGGTGGGGGCCTTAATCCTGGAGGTGGCAATGTATGTACTGTACTGGTCCCAGAGACTTCAATGGCGTCTGCACCATTCTTTGGGATTGGATGTGGTCCTACAAAGACAACACAGAGCACTGCGTTATTGGTATCATCAAGCACAATACACTGGAAAAAAGATACTTGCAATTACTCAGCAATTATCTGCCATGTTGTCATTTTGATTACCGTCTATCTTTCAGAATGATCGCATTAGCTAATCACAACTGCACACATTAGAGTAAGGATGCTGCAACTGTTCCTTTAACTGTGGTGGCACAGTGCCGGCATGGTGGCAGTTTTTAGCCTCTGTGCCTATGGCGCTGAGGACATGGGTTCGAATCCCGGCCCTGGGTCACTGTCCATGTGGAGTTTGCACATTCCCCCAGTGTCTGTGTGGGCTTCACCCCCACCACCCAAAGATGTGCAGGGTATGCGGATTGGCCACGCTAAATTGCCCCTTAATTGGAAAAAAAATAATTGGGTACTCTTAATTTAAAAAAAGAGAACAATGAGACGAAATAAACAAGCCGAAGAATGGAATATGTCAACGAAAGAAAGAACGTACGTTAAATCCCAATTGCATGACAAAGCAAACTTACCTTAAGAATTATATCATTGGGCAGAGATTTTTTTTTTTTCTTTTTTTAAGTGATATATAGAAGCATCCATAATTAATGGTGTTCGTTTAATGAATTTGTGCTCTGAATATTGCACATCGCCCAAGATATGTTAAGATAAACAAATGGAAATTAAAAAAGATAATTTAATTTAAGGGTTTTCCCCAAAGTAGCCTCAAAACCAGTGAGAGCTTTTAATTCTGCACAACATTCTTGGCAGCAGACTAAGCGCTGTCCATTTGAGCAGAAGATGTCTACAGGGAATGTTAGGATATAATTAATATCATATTAACTCTGAAGGACATTGTTTAAAACCAAGCCAAGATTCAGAGAATAACTATTTATTTCTGCAAATCAAATGTTTGGTCATGACAGAACAAATTATTTCTACCCTGTTTCCAGCTTTAGGATTTTAGACAGAGATTGAGAAAGGTGCGTAATCTTACAAAAGCCCAATATTTTCTACATGGTCACAAATACAAAGCTTGTGTGACTGGTGCTATTGTAATGGGTCAGTCTTATAACGGAGTACAAAGGACTACTATGCAGCCCTCCTCTGACTCTAAAGATTGCTCCATTTTATCTTGTATCTATTCTTCTTATCTTTACTCTCCCAAAGAAAGTGACATATGCTAGGATAGAGCTTGACAGGCACTGGTGGCTCTCCTTTACCTTGCCTACATTGACTCCCTTCATGTATTTCAGCCTTTTTAACTGGAGGTCGAGGGTGGTTGCTGTTCAGGTGAGGCTAAAGACCCTCACATATTTCACTGGCAACCAGGAAAGATAGATTTATGTTGATATAATACCTTTAACTATCTCCATGCATCCCAGAGTGTTATTTTGTTGTTGCTTCACTGAAGCTGTCTTCATGTATTCATCAAGCCAAAGATTGCGAACTTTATATCCATGAAAGGCAACAGAGTCATTTTTGTCAATTCTCTGCTTGCTGGAAAGGTTTCAGAATGCATCAGGATATAAATGTAAAAGGAATAAAACTTCCTCAAAAATAAAAATGATGAAATGGTCTGGTTTACAAATATAACCAACATTTCTCAGTCAATTGACTGACTGATTTTGAGGCACCCTCTCTGACTCCATACCGAGACTGAAATAGCAGGGCTTGCTGCCAACAAGTGAAGAATATATATACCGGAGACTAGTCTGGAAATTTGTCACTGGTGATCCTGTACGCAGAATTTAAGATAATAAAAATATCCAATGTCAGCTTAAGCTCTGTACACATTGTCAGCATGGTAACTGACGTTCTTGTTTAGCATTGACGATGTTCAGCAGTCTTTAACCTCAAACTGGCATGCAGTGACTTTGGGATACACTGTATTTAACGTAGGTCAGACGTTAGCACTATTTCCCAAGAGGCTTTTATTTTGGTACTATATTGCTCCCCCAATAATCAGCAATTTCTGCCTGCTGAAGTCGTCAGTTGTCATGTGTTGAAAATGTTACTTCTATCCAGCACTCCCACAACCATGTCATTTCAAAAACAAGTGGCCATCCAAATGGCCAAAAATCGTCTTTAAAATTCGAAACTGAAGCAAGATCAACTTTTAATTCTAATTTAAGCATCTTCCACTTCTTGAGAGAGAAATCATGAATCTTTGAAAGCCTGGCTTTTACTGGACACTTGATCCTCTCCCCTGAATCAAACATTATGAAGGGAAGAAGTAGTTGAGCTCTCGCTTCTCACATTTGAAGAGTCGGCACAGTCAGAATACTCCGCAGCCTTTTCAGGCTCGAATGGATGTTAAGCTGCAGGCAGGACTTCCGTACCTCACTCGGGAGAAAGTCCTGCCTTAGAGAACTGCCGTCCAACCTGATTAGTCAGCAGTGTAAAGGAGAGAAGTAATACAGGGGGACAATGGATCCAAGTTTGAGCACCAGAGGTCCAGCTAAGACCCGAGGGTCATGAATTGAGTCTCGGGGCAAGGGGACTAGCCCTGAAGTGGCCCTGCATAAAATCTTTGTGGGGCCAGAGTTCAATACTAGAACCACAGCTATTTTTCAAATACAGTAGCAGCGTACACATAAGGTGCAATTTTAAAATTTGCAGGTGACAGAAAACTTGGAAGGGTAGTAAATGGTGAAGGAGACAGTGATACACTTCAGAGAACATGGGTTGGTGAACAGGACACATGGCAAATTAAATTAATTGCATTAAAATTAGGGGTGAGAAGAATGGGGAGGAGATCAAGGACAAAAACAAATCTTGGAGAGTTTGTGGATAAATCTTTGAAAGTGACACGACAAGTCAACAAAACAGTGAAGCATATGGAATTCTGAGATTTTAAAGGCGAGGGGCAGAGTATCAAAGCCAGGCGGTTATCCTAAACGATGTAAAGCCTAAGTTCAGCCTCAGATGGAGTATTGTATCCAATTACAGATACCACATTTTAGGATGGATATGAAGATTAGGGAGATGGGAAAGAAGAAATTTACCAGACTGGTTTGAATAATGAAGGACTGTAATGACAAGGGTAGACTGGAAAAATTAGGAGTGTTCTGAAAGCAGCAAAGACTAAAAGGAAATTTGATAAACAGCTCTAAAATGAAAGGGATAGATACAATAAATCAAGAAAAATGATTTCCTGAGCCAGAAGAGTTAATAACCAGAAGGCAAAAGTTTAAGGTGATTAGCAAAGAACCAGAAACAAAAAGGAAATTTTTTTTGCGTAATGAATGGCAAGAGTTTGAATCCACTGCCCAGTGAGGGTCGAAACAGATCCAATGGGAGCTTTCATAAGGAAATTAATAAATACTTGGAGAAAAAAAAATGAGGAATATGGAGAAAGAGCTGGGAAAGTAAGACTAATTGTAATAGTGTTCAAAAGAGCACCTGGTTCTTTTACACTAGATGGGATGAATGGTCTCCTTCTCTGCTCTACAATTCTATGATGATTCTATAAAGCCAGGAGATTGCACCTGTCATACGAAACTGCAAGCAAGACTGGCTGATTTTTTTCAGCACAAATGTTTCTCTTGGGACATCAAATGCAAAGCACTGTTGTTAGCATTTTATAGACAATGGTTATCTTTATCATTAGATGCAAATCTCAAAATTACTATTCCAATTAGTAGAGGTTCACAAATTTTTCAAATATATTTGAAAAAATGGTTTTACTGGGAACACGAGTTACAGAAACTCACTAAACGTTTTTGAGATCTTCTTTCTTCAGGCAAAAAGCTTCCATGCATTCCCTTAACTTATATTTTTTCTGATTTGTTTTTTTTCAGTTCTATACAACAACATGGCTAATCATCATGCAATGTTAAGTCAACCATCAACTCTACCTTTCAAAAGCATTCTCAGTTCTTGTACCATACTTTTCCAAATAATAATCCCAGTTCTCACATCATTAAGTCTATTTTAGTACTCTGGTAATAATGACTTAAGATTGCATTACACAAGGGCTCTTCAATCAACCAAGCATGTGAAAATAACTATAACAGAGATCTTTCCAATAAAGCCTGCTTATTCATAAAGGTTTCAATCTCTAGCAGAAAACCAAAGTGGGATGCATTGCAGATTCAGACATCATAGTGCTTAATTCCCAATGACAGCCTGGTTTTCTGTTCATTACTTTGTCATGACTCTGTTGTGCACCTTTTCAACTTAAAAACACAAATGCATCTCAAACGCAGTGTGCTGCAACTTTACAAAGAACTGCAGTTTCATAGAATTTCATAGAATTTACAGTGCAGAAGGAGGCCATTCGGCCCATCGAGTCTGCACCGGCTCTTGGAAAGAGCACCCTACCCAAGGTCAATACCTCCACCCTATCCCCATAACCCAGTAACCCCACCCAACACTAAGGGCAATTTTGGACACTAAGGGCAATTTATCATGGCCAATCCACCTAACCTGCACATCTTTGGACTGTGGGAGGAAACCGGAGCACCCGGAGGAAACCCACGTACACACACAGGGAGGATGTGCAGACTCCGCACAGACAGTGACCCAAGCCGGAATCGAACCTGGGACCCTGGAGCTATGTGTGTTTCTTAATTCACATGTCCTATGCTGCTCAGAGATTCCATGACTTAAATACAATGCTATTTCACAGAGTGAAAATAAATAGTTTTCCAAGTACAAAAGACTGAACAGTAAATGAACATTTCTTTTTATTCAAGTAGAGCCAAAAACCGGTACAAAGTAACCCAGGTTCACTGAATACAAGCCAATATTTAAGTCAACTGAGAAAAGGAATGGTGTCCTTACCAGTTACAGGATGGATGCCAGGAGGAGGAGGCTGCCCAGGTGGTGGTATTGGGGGCAACCTCAGGTTTGGAGGGAGACCTGGTAAGGGTGGAGGTAAATGATGTCCTGGTGGAGGCAATTGATGGCCTGGGGGGGGTAAGCCTGGAGGTGGGGGCGGAAAAGGAATCATTCCAGGAAGAGTGACATCTTCCACTATTAATGGGTCATTGCCATGATCAAAGAGGCAGAGATCACCACGCATGCAGAAACCTTTCTCTGAAAACAAGACATAAATTTCAGTGCAAGGTTTTTCTTCAAGCTATATTTTTCACTCAGATCCTTCAAATTTTAATATATGGGGGTATGGGGAAAGGAGGAGTAAATTTATCTAGCAATCATATTGTAATATTATGTACTCACTACACCGTGTACATACGCATAATAATATTTATAATAATAATAATCTTTATTATTGTTACAAGTAGGCTTACATTAACACTGCAATGAAGTTTCTGTGAAAATCCCCTCGGCGCCACACTCCGGCACCTGTTCGGGTTCACTGAGGGAGAATTCAGAATGTCCAATTCACCTAACAAGCATGTCTTTCAGGACTAGTGGGAGGAAACCGGAGCACCCAGAGGAAACCCACGCGCAATGCGCAGACTCCGCACAGACAGTGAAGCAACAGTGCTAACCACTGCGCTACCGTGCTCAGTCATCGACTGCCAATAGTTGACAAACTTCTTTTCAATGGACACTATACCAAAAATTTGATTTTGTTGGGTGTTCAGTTCTTACAGACCTGTAACAGCTTCAAATTACTGATCTTGCCGGTTTAATGTGCAACCAGGTAACCATATATTATTTTGGACACAAGTTCATCATGTTCACAAATGATTAAAGCAAGTCTGATGAACATAGACGCAGGGAGGGATAACCCATTAAGTGCCACCAAGAGCACAGATTTTGATTCATTTTATTACATAGAATTACATAGAAATTCAGCACAGAAACAGGCCATTCGGCCCCCAAGCCTCCTCCCATCTTTCCTCATATAAATATATTATCTTAACCCTCTTTTCCTTTCTCCCTCATAACCTTGCCGAGTATCCCCTTGGGCATATATAAACTACTCGCTTCAACCACACCCCATAGTAGCAAGTTCCATATTCCCATCTCTCTTGGGGAAAGTGTCTTCTGAATTCTCAATTTGATTTCTTGGTTTCTATCTTACATTATTAGCCTCTCGTTATGCTCTTTCCACAAGAGGAAACATTCTCTCTATATTCAGTATATCAAAGCTTTTGATAACTTTAGATATATTCTCAGCCTTCCTTTCAACAGAGCTTTAAATTTATAGCCAAATTTCAACTGGAATTATCACTGAACTTCATTTGCATGGCTCTTACATTATGGACATTAAACTAGAGTTTGCTATATTGTTCTGAATTTCAGTGCAGGCCATCTTGACTATAGTCACCATCAAGTGTCAAAATGCAGTTGGAGGAATGAAATTTTGACTCAAACATATTCAAGAGAACAAAAAGGTGAAAGCTGGACACATTTCTTACCATCATAGTCTCTGCATCGGTGCTTTGGGGCTGAATTTCTACCAAAGGAGTTTGTGCCTGTGTGGTTATTATAGAAATTAGACCAGCTCTCAGTCGTGTTGTCAGGGTGGTGGGCAGGAGCTACCACAGTTACTGCACTAGAAGCAGCATGTCCTCCAGAGAAATATTGTTCAGTTGAACTGTTCGCAGACGTGCAACTAGGAACATACATGTTCTCTGAACCCTCGTTTCTTTCCAATTCAAACTTTGATCTGTCTTTTTGTTGTTGCTCTGTGTATTTAAAAAACAATAAATGTTATTGAACCAAATTCTTTCTTCAAACAGGCTGTATTTTTCAAAATAATAATTATGCATGGTTATCAAATTTTATAAAATCAGCACTCACGAATCAAATTGCACCCCTAAAATTATGTTCATAGTCCTACAAAAAGCTGAAAACAGAATATTTTATGCCCAGGTCAATTTTGTTCTTCAGTCCAGCATTTATGGGAATGTAATGTTTGTGGGACAGACCAATTTTTTAATCTTGCAATATACTGACAACAAGCCCTACACAACCACCTTCCAACAAAAAGCAGCTCACTTGAGTTTTGCATTGGCAAATAAAATCACCTTCCTTAAAATTTGTACAGCTCAATTATTTCTTGCACACTTCATTAATCTTACAAATCGGATCTTGCATGTCCTGTTAAAAACAATATGCCAACAATTGCTTTTGCATTGTTTTTGAATGCTCTTTTACATTTGCTTAGTATCTCGAGCAAAACGTCAGCCAAGCCACTAGAATCCACGGTAAGCTATGTTTTAATGCTAGGCAAAACCAGCGAACAACAAAACTGGTTTGACTAGAACGACCACTTTAAGGAACCTCTTTTAAATCCTTGTCTGGTCCTGGTGTCCTTTTTAATTCCAGTGTTGAGTTTCAGGACTGCTTACACCCTAGGAAGAACAGGTTCTCTCAACTGAGGTTGGCGATTTTTAAACACTTTTCAGCTAGGCCTGTGAAGGTTTAACTTCTTGTTTAAATAATGCAAGCATTCCACCCAGCCAGGCCCATGAAGATCAAAAGGCTGCAAGCAGTCTCTTATCCAGGTTGGTGAAAGCCTAACCTCTGTATGAAAGGCTGGGGAAGGCACAATGCTGATAGCTCTCCCCTGAGCTCCCTAGAGGTCTGGAAGAAAGGGCCTCTTTACTTTCTCTTCACTCCAGTTAATCTTGATCTGCAGAAAGTCGGGGCAAAGTCGACAAAAACCCCTCTTTTAAACTCTCATGTAGAGAATTCTAATACCATCTCAGTGAGCGTCAATCTGGTGGAGGCCTGTACAAGTGAAGGTGACTCTCCGGAGGAATTGCTGCAGCCACAAGGTCCAGTTGAAGGCAGATTCTAAAAGATCCACACCAACCGATGATTTCAAGATCGTTGACTACAAAGACTGCAAAGATTCAACTCCACCCTTTTACTCAGTGTTACTTTTTAACCTTTCCTACCCACCCACCGTGTGTCTGTCTGGGAGGAGGATGGGAGGGGCTTTGGGGGGATAGTTAGAGAGGCAGACCATTGTTCTTTTATTTCCATTACATGTTTAACTCTTCTCTCAAAGTTTTTTAATGCTTTACTAACAAATCTGGGGCCTGTACGTCATTGGAGCAGTTGAAGGTCAAAGATCTCAGGAAAACATACAAATTATTGGTTAATTCATTTATGCTCTGACTCTGGGGCCTGTCGAGCTGGAATTGACCACACACTAGCCCAGGGTGCCACAATACCACACCATCTAAGATCACATCAACAAAAAAAACAAAAAAAAAAAAGGAAAAGCTCTCCGCGCCTGGCAAACTGACATCACCAGCAAGACAAAAAGAACTAATCAAAGGACAATGGCAGAGGTGCAAACAAGAACGAGGGAAATCAAGAAGCAATGGTGGACTGTGAAAGCCAAGAGCTGCAACTCCTCACTGACAAGCGTGACACGTTTAGCTTCTTAAGTGTCAATATAAGGCAATATATGGACCCAACACCCTCAGCCTCAAAGCGGTACAGAGTAAGGATGAAACTAGAGACAGAGAACCTATCAGCCTTCGATGGTGAGAACAATTCAAAGAACTCTAAATCGGGATGTTCTCATGTATAATTTGTGCACTTGGAAATCCCCCAACTCCCCAAAGATAATCTTGGACTCCCACCAAGTGTGGATGAAGTCGAAGCGGCTATCAAACATATGAAGAATGGAAAAGCTGCAGGAGTGGATGGGATTCCATGGAGGATTGTCTAACTTGGAGAAGAGATCATCCGTTGTCTCCATCAGTTGTTCCTTCCTCAGGTGAATGAGGAAAAGGAAGTTTCCTCCCACAGTCCATTCACCTGAGGAAGGGGCAGTGCTCCGAAAGCTAGTGTTTGAAACAAACATGTTGGACTTTAACTTGGTGTTGTACGACTTCTTACTGTGCTCACCCCAGTCCAACGCCGGCATCTCCACTTCAGGGATGCAGTCATTGCTACTATCTTCAAAAAAGACAACAAAGCACACTGTGGGAGCTACCAAGGAATTTCCTAACTCTCCATCGCCGGGAAGATCATCATCCGAATCCTCGCATGCCACCTTCTCCCAATTTCTGAAGAAATCCTGCTGGAAAGCCAGTGCGGATGGGAGGACATGCATACTAACATCAAAGTCCTCGAAGGGCCAGCACGTGCTTAGGATGTCAGAGCCCCAATTGCCAAAGCAAATTTTCTTCGCCCACCTCAAGGAAGGCTTCTGAACAAGAGGAGGCAATGGGAGTGCTTCAAAGACACCCTGAAGGCTTACTTTCAAGAAATGCAACACAGACGTCAGTGCCTGGAAGTCACTTGCTCAGAGACGACCGACTTGGAGGAAACTCCTCATTGAAGGGACACAATTCCTTGAGAACACCCATGGCAAGAGGAGATCCGGAAACGGAGCCCGAGAAAAGAATATCAATGATCGAGTCCAAGGACCAATCCCACCTCCCAGAAACACCTGCCAAGTATGTGGCCGAAGATGAGACTCTGTAATCAGACACATCCACCATGTGAGGACCCACAGAACATATGACCAGTGACACGGAATTTCTTAGATGGACAATATAACACATTAGCGAGTGATCGCCGGAGAAAAACATTAGGTCTTTGAACCAGTGTTTGCAATACAGCAGTGATTCAACACCGGCCTCTACTATACAAACAGCACAGGGCAACACAGTAGCATAGTGGTTAGCACAGTTGCTTCACAGCTCCAGGGTCACAGGTTTGATTCCTGGCTTGGGTCACTGTCTGTACGGAGTCTGCATGTTCTCCCCGTGTCTGCGTGGCTTTCCTCCCACAGTCCAAAGGTGTGCGGATCAGGTGGATTGGTTAAATTGCCCTTAGTGTCCAAAAAGGGTAAGTGGAGTTACGGGGATAGGGTGGAGGGGTGGGCTTGGGTAGGGCGCTCTTTCCAAGGGCCGGTGCAGACTCAATGGGCCGAATGCCCTCCTTCAGCACTGTAAATTCTATGAACTTCTATGAAAAACATAGCAAACTTCAAAATAGAGTTAAATTTTGACTTAAAAATATTTTAGAGGGAAACACTAAAACTGTGCCCTTTACTTCCAGTCATAGTCTCATAAGTTAACTTTATATTAGCTGTTCATAACCATGAACAGTCCAGAGACAACCAGTCTAATTTTTTTTTTTTTTTTTAAACCTTTTCATTTACTTTATTCCTTCAATCTGGCTCCAAACTAAGAATTCCCACCAACATTCATAAATGCAGAAAACATGACTTTCTTGATGTACAAAAGGAGCTGAACTTGATCTTAGTCAGTTGCTAGTTTCTCCACCCCTTCACAAAAACAGACACTTTCTAAATGAGGTTTGCCACCTGATGCCCTGGTTGAGAAATGATGAAACTATTGCAAGTACAGCTGATATATTCAAGTAACAGCAAGGGACATGATCTTGAATCCAGAGGGACTATGCTGTTCACATGCAGTCCCTAAAAATGAAATTGAAAAGAATCTCTTCATAAACATTGTGATATAGCTTTCTTAGCAGCATTACAAGTCACAATTCACAGTCTGCTAATTTACTAATGCAACAATGGAATTTTTTCCAATTCGATATATGTGTTAAGATCAAGACATAACTGGTCCCTTCCCAAAATTTAGACCAATTTGCAAAACTGTTTTGCTACCAGTATCATCCAAGGGGGATATTTCAATTCCAGGAGTGTTCTGTCCAAAGGCAGGCCTTGGCTCAGTGTCAGCTCACGCTTAATCTTGAGGCTTCAAATTATGTGCCCAGCAATAGAAAATTCCGAAACTAGTTCTAACTCCAATAACTGATGGAATCAATCATCAGCCTGAATTTGAACGGGGAAAATAACAACAGGTGTCAGAGGACAAATCCTACTCTTCTCCAATTGTATTTAGCATGAACAACACTGCACAGCACAAAATGTATTTTAAAAAGTGTTTATTTTTAGAAAACAATATTTCTTGGTTGTCATATCTTATATAACCTGTCCTTCATTCAAAAGGTAGGCAAGCAGGTTTAATACTGTGCAGAAAATAAAAACCCGCACAGCTTACAGATAAAAGGATTAATCACTGTACTCCAGGTGCCTACACGAGCACCCTATTGAGATTTAAGAAAAATATTTTTTAAATCTCGAAGTGCTTCAGGTAAGGATTCCATCCAGACCTCAGAAGATATGAAGCAGTCTGGATTTCCTTTCTAAAGGCTTGCACAATCAGTGGTCTTGCACATACCACACAGTATACCTCTGCAGGGAGTAACAGGATAATGCCACTTAGAACATACTTAACCGGAGTACACAATGTAGTGGTTATGGTACTAAACTAGCAATCCTGAGATTGTGGCTTTCAATTGCACCAGAAAAGCCTTTGGAATTGAATTTAAGATATTTGAAATCTGAAGCAGCAAATGAACAGAGTTTAACTTCAGTAAATTGCCGAATGCAAGAGCTCCAAATTCTAAATACAATAGCTGTAAAATATTGAAATAATTCACACAAGGCTTTGCATTACTTCACAGTCAATGATGTATTTCTGAAAAGTGAAGTTTTTTAAATATTGGTCCATGGTATGTGGGCATCACTGGCATTAATCAACCATCCCTAATTAGAACATAGAACATTACAGCACAGTACAGGCCCTTCGGCCCTCGATGTTGTGCCGACCTGTGAAACCCCTCTAAAGCCCATCTACACTATTCCCTTATTATCCATATGTCTATCCAATGACCATTTGAATGCCCTTAGTGTTGGCGAGTCCACTACTGTTGCAGGCAGGGCATTCCACGCCCTTACTACTCTGTGAGTAAAGAACCTACCTCTGACATCTGTCCTATATCTATCTCCCCTCAATTTAAAGTTATGTCCCCCTCGTGCTAGACATAACCATCCGAGGAAAAAGGCTCTCACTGTCCACCCTATCTAGTCCTCTGATCATCTTGTATGCCTCAAATAAGTCACCTCTTAACCTTCTAACAAAAACAGCCTCTAGTCCCTCAGCCTTTCATCATAAGATCTTCCCTCCAGACCAGGCAACATCCTGGTAAATCTCCTCTGCACCCTTTCCAATGCTTCCACATCCTTCCTATAATGCGACGACCAGAACTGCACGCAATACTCCAAATACGGCCGCACCAGAAAATTGCCCTTAAGAAGCTGGTGATGAGCTGCCTTCTTAACCTGCTGCAGTCCATGTGGTGTCGGTACACCCACAGTGCTGATTTGGGGGGGGGGGGGGGGGGGGGGGGGGGGGGGGGGGGGGGGGGGGGGGGGGGGGGTACACGGCTGCTGAGCATCGCTGGTGGAGGATGTGAACCATTTCGAAGGGGTGGCAAGCACCTTAATAGTGTTGAGTGTCTTCAGTGTTGCTGGAACTGCACTCATTCAGGCAAGTGGAGAGTATTTCCCGTTGCCCCTGCCTGCTGCTGGTTGAATACCAGAAGTGGCAGGGTGGGACCCTTTAACTGGTCACCATCAGAACTGGTCTACAGGTGGGAAGGTCACTCTTGAGCCTTCCCACTCTGTTTTAATTCGGGGGAGGGGAGGGGGCTGGAAGAAAAAAATAAAAGATCCACAACCAGAATTCCCACCTCATTTTATGCATCGCACCCCCTCCCCAAACACCCAATCTGCACCTAGGGGCGGGTGGGGTTATTCCATTCTGCCCCAGGTGTCGACACAAATATACTCTGCCCTGAAAAGCTACTGAAGCATATGTGTGATGTGTAATGCCTTTCTATATAAATTGCCATGGATATGGGGGTATGGGCCAGTACATCTATGAAAAGGAAAACTTGCATGGAATATTTCACTTTACAGCTTGTGATAGGAGATAGATTAGTGATAATGGGTTTTGCTTAGCAATATATTTCACAGTTCAGTGAATAAAATGATTTCACAGCTTGAAGGCATTTAATATCCAAGCTTAATTTGGAGTTTTATCTTCTGATTTTACATTTGTCATTTGAGGGGATGAAAAAGGAACCTTTCTAAAAAGTAATTTGACAATTGATGTTTAATTTGGTCTGGGAGAATGAATAGAACACAGTCAGCAAAGTCTATGGACTTCCACTAATGTGCAGGTTAGGTGGCTTGACCATGATCAATGCATGGGGTTACAGGGATAGGGTGGGGAGTAGGCCTAGGTAGAGTGCTTTCAGTGGTTCAGTGCAGAATCAAGGGACCTAATGGCCTCCTTCTGCACTGCAGGGATTCTATAAAATCATACATCTGACTTATGCTTTCTGGATGTGTGTGTGTGGGGATTCAGGAATCAGTAGATGATGTATCCGCCGCAGGATTCCTTGCCTCTGATCTGCTCTTGTAGCCAGAGTATTTATATGTCTTGTCCAGTTAGGGTTCTGGTCAATGGAAATTCCATGCAGGATATTGATAGTGGGGGATTCAGTGATGGCAATGCCAAGGAGTAATGGTTAAATTCTCTCACTTTGGAGATGATCATTGCCTGGCATTGGTGAAGCACAAATGTTGTCATGAGTCAGTCCAAGCTGTTCAGATCTCACTGCATTTGGACACGGACTGCTTCACTATCTGAGGAGTTGGGAATGGTGCTGAACATCATGCAATGCCCACTACTGATCTTATGATGGAATAAAGGTGATGATGAAGCAGCTGAAGATGGCTGGGCCTAGGACACAACCCCGAGGAACTCTAGCGGTGATCTCCTGCAACTGAGATGATTGACCTCCTAAAACCATACCCACCTTCCTTTGCACCAGGTATGACTCCAATCTAAAGAGGTTCACCAATGATTTGGATGATGGTACCAAATGTAATATTTCCAATTTTGATGACGACACAAAAACTGGTGGTAATGTGCGTGGTGAGGAGGATTTTATGAGACTTCAAGGTGATTTAGACAAGTTGACCGAGTGCATAAATATTTGGCAGATGCAGCATAACGTTGGTAAATATGAAGTTAACTACTTAGGAAGGAAAAACAAAATGGCAGAGTATGACTTAAATAGTGATAGATTGGGAAATGTTGACATACAAAGGGACCTGTGTGACCTTGTACACCATTCATTGGAAGCAAGCATGCAAGTGCAGCAAGCAATTAAGGAATTAAATGGCATGATGGCCTTCAAACAACTGGACTACAGGAGCACCATGTCCCTTGGTGAGAGCACACCTGAAGTATTGTATACAGTTTGGGTCTCCTTACCCAAGAAAGGGTACATTTGCCATGGAGGGAATGCAGTGAAGGTTCACCAGACTAATCCTTGGAATGGCAGGAGTGCGTTATGAGGAGAGATTAGTTGGACTAGGTCTGTATTCCCTGGAATTTCAAAGAATGAGATGGATCTCATTCAAAGGTATAAAATTCTGACATGGCTGGACAGACTGGATGCAGGGATGATGTTTCCCCTTGCTGGGGTGTCCAGAACAAGGAGTCAAAGTCTCAGGATACAGTGTGATGAAGGTAAGAATTTCAGATATATTGCATTATAGGTATTCTGTGCAGTAAGCATTAAAAGCCTGGGTTAGTGGGTTTGTGTGTGTATGACTGCTGCAGTTGGTCTGAAAGGCTTTGGGAGCCAGAGGCTAATGGAGTTTTGTTTGGATTAAGGAGGTTCCCTGTGGAGTTAATCAGATACGTTGTGTTTCAGCTTGCTAAGTTGATGTAATTAATGGGAGCAGCTACGGTACCAGGCATTTTGCAGAAAAGCAGTTTAGTTGAGTTATAGATTGGAATGTGAGCCGAAGTCAAGCATCTGCTCTCACTACAGTTCAGTTAAAGATACGTTTATAGGCAGATTAGCAGTTTCTTTCCAAACTGTTTAGAATTGTGTGGCTGACAGGTGATCTGAAACAAACAATTATCTACATCAAATTGCATCTTCAAATTACCTACACATGCTTCACATAGCTATAAAGCTTGTTCCCATCTTCTACATATTAAGAATATTATTTGAGTATTTGAACCTCATTTCTAAATCTCTCAATGGATTCACTCCTCAACTACCTCTGTGACCTTCTCCAGTCCACAAACATTCTGCCCTCCAGCCAGAACACTAGTTATTTAATAGACCTCCATTTCATGTTAATCAGGAAAAATTTACACTAGCCATTATATTTTCCAACTGGACTTCCATTTCAAAGGTAATTTCTCTTTTTTTTTTACATAAGTCCAAGTAAATTAAATCCATATTGCTACCCATGCTACATTATTTTAACTCAAAATTCTATTAAATTGGTCTGGCATAATTTGCCTTTTGTAATGCAATTACAAAATGAACTACAAATTTAGTCCACCAGTTTATCCTTGATGAGCAATTGCAAATTTTCCAGTGTAAGATACTCCCACATAAGTTTTAAAATAACAAGACGTTTTCCCTTTACCAGAACCAAAAGACAAATAAAAAGTTTAATGACTGATGACGTCCAATCCTGTCATACTGCATCATTAGGTCTGTCCTTCCTTTTTTTGGATCACCAGCTGGGGAGTTTCTTCAGTTCTTTGCACAAAAAAAAGGTGGATGAGCTCAGGTTTAAGGAACAAATTCCAAAGCTTAGGGTCTATACACCTTCAACCATCTTTTTGATTATCCATTCCAATATCCCCAATCTGGCTCAATATCAAATATTGCATGATTAAACTCATTTAGAGCATCTTGGGACACTTCCTGTATAAAAAGGAGATGAATAAATGCAACTTGTTGTTCATAAATGGATAAAGAGATGTCCTGCACTGAAAGGATGGTAGCATAGCAAGCAGCAGACCATTCATGATTATGCATCAATGCTGATAGTAAATAGATTACTCACCACAACATCATCCTTCACCCCACCACCCCAAAAAAGCATATTCACTAGCATATTAAAATTACCTCTGCTCGTGCTGTTGCTGCGCCCAAGATCTCGAGTCCTGTCTCGACTACGACTGCGACTTCGACTTGCGTTCTTTGTTGGACTCTGGCTGTAACTTCTGCCCCGACGACGGTCATATCGCTCTCGATAAAGGTCTCTGGGATGAGGATATCTCTCAAAGTCCCTGCGTCGTCGTTCTTCACGTTTCTTATCATCACGAGTTCTAATAAATTGAAAGAATGGATCATACTAGTACTCGCAATAAAATTATGGCCTTTCAGATTAAAATGTTTTTTTTAATCCAATCACACTTCAGTTCAGTTGAAGTAAATGACACACAGAAATTAGATTCAGCTGATAGAGATTGGGGAGGTCGGACCAAAAAGTAAAACACAGCAGAATCAATCTCTGGATTGTCATTTGAGCCACTTACAAATTAGCATAGGCGTCAATAATATTTCAGCGTTAAATAAATGGCTGAAAGAGCAGTGTTGGAGGAAAGGGGTTCCAGTTTACAGATCACCGGCACCATACTGAGGAAAGAGCAAGCTGTTCCATCGGGATGGTCTTCACTTGAACTAAGCTCGGACCAGTACCTTAGTGAATCAAATCGCAGTAGAGCTTTAAAACGAATATGAAGGTGACCGTTTGATAAATCATGACACATTCAGGAAATAATTTTCTTCAAACACAAGATAGGTTTTGTGGCTCACTGACAAAATATTTCAACCGAACATTACAGGATGCATGAGCATTCAGAATATTACTTGGCAATATCATTCTTGAAATGTGCCAAGTAAAGAATTATTTTGAATGCAAAATCTCTCAATCAAAATTGCCTGCTTCCCTTGTAATTACAATCCACTAAGGAAAGCTATCAAAGTGTGGAAACGGTGATGCTGCAATTTCATTTGTTGGGCATTAGTTTTTTTGGGGTGGGGGGGGGGGGGGGGGGGAAGAAATAAAACAGGCATCCTTCCATTTTTCATTATAACAAAAATTTCATCTCCTTAATGTCTTAATCCATTTTATATTATAACATTACTAAAAAAACTCTCCGAAACTAAAATGGTCTGATAATCATTATTTATTTATCATGCTGAATAAGTACATTGTGGAGCAATATATTAAAACTAACAAATATCCATAATTCATGAAGAACAATGCAACAGAATTTGCAAGCAATACTTCTCTGCTGGGTATAGCTTGCAGCACCCCATTACCTTGTGGAAAGCAAGTCAAAAGGGGACACAGTCGTGAGTTTACTGCATTCGCCAAAACAAACATTAATACTATATTCTTGTGTATTTGTGCACTCCCTCTGTATCCAAAAACGAGAAAAGTACTTGACTGGTGACGTGGGTCTGCGTGTTCTCCCTGTGTCTGCGTGTGTTTCCTCTGGGTGCTCCGGTTTCCTTCCTCATTCCAAAAGTGGATTGGCCATGATAAACTGACCCTTAGTGTCCAAAGATGTGCAGGTTAAGTGGGATTACGAAGAAAGGGCAGGGGAGTGGGCCAGTGCAGACTCGATGGGCCGAGTAGCCTCCTTCGCCACTGTACGGATTCAATTAGATTGAACCCAATTGAAAGCACACTTAATTCTGATATTTTCAGGTAATAATTTGGGTTGAAGCACATACCTTGGATCAATAGGTCCCAAAACAGGTTTAAAAGGACTATGACTTTTCTTTAATAAAGATTTTCTGCCATCTTGATCTTCATCATACAAGGGAACCTAAAATAGCAATAAGCAGTAAAAAAAATAAAGATGTTTCTTGCAGTTAGCAGTTCAGAAAAATCTCACTGCATCTAGTGCTTATCCCATGCCAACTTACGGATAAAAGGTGAAAATAAAGGATTACATCTCAGCAGTTAACCCCTTAAGAGTACAACTTCAAAACTTTGCTCGTCATCTGCCTCTCAAGACAACTCACATTACAACCCAGTTGGAATGGCATCATGAAATTTGACCGACTACATAGACATTAGAATCTGTAACTTCCTCAAAGTACATCATTACACAATCTGTTTCTAGAATAATTCTATCCCTTGGATATCCACTGCAACGATCCCCACTGCTTTCACTTTATCATATCTCCCACCAAATGGACAGCATCATCAATGGAACATCAATTAGAAAGTAAGGAATAATGATACACGTATGAAAAAAGTTCTGTAGATTGATTGCCAAAGAACCAGTGTATATCCATTGGTAATGCGTACCATTAATGGAACACTATGCTCAACACAACTCCCTTGGTGCCCTGTCCTGGCAAACATCACTTCTCCACGTATCCACCGACTTGCAACAACCTACAAAATTAGAAAAAATTAGCAATGTTTCAGAACGTTATGTCGTCTGGAGATTTTGAAATCATGCCCTAAACGTGACAGTCTGGATCATTAACATTCTGCCGATCTTCATGCTGATCTATTCAGCCCACCCAAGGTACGACTCCCATCAAGGAAGCCAAACTGGAAAAACCGTCCCACACTGGACTTCAACACAAATTCCACCTGGAAAAATTATTGGGAATCATTGAACGTGACAAACAAGTACCTGGTCCACCTTTTACAGATTAAAGACCAGCTACAGCCCTACTTGGCCAACCTCCACAGATGGGACATTGGCACCAGCCCCCTAATGTGCCTGTGGGAGAGAGCAAACTGTGCACCACATCATAGAAGAATGCCCAATCCACACACTCAGAAGTCTATCTGCACTCAAACACAGCAGGACCCAAAGAAACTACTTGGCTTACATAGAATTTACTGTGCAGAAGGAGGCCATTCGGCCCATCGAGTCTGCACCAGCTCTTGGAAAGAGCACCCTACCCCCTACCCAAGGTCAACACCTCCACCCTATCCCCATAACTCAATAACCCCACCCAACACTAAGGGCAATTTTGGACACTAAGGGCAATTTATCATGGCCAATCCACCTAACCCGCACATCTTTGGACTGTGGGAGGAAACCGGAGCACCCGGACGAAACCTACGCACACACAGGGAGGATGTGCAGACTCCACACAGACAGTGACCCAAGCCGGAATCGAACCTGGGACCCTGGAGCTGTGAAGCGATTGTACTATCCACAATGCTACCGTGCTGCCCCACAATGCTACCGTGCTGCTTAGAGACTTTGCATTCACTAAATAAATAAACATCCATTGGTGTAACACATTCATGCACACACGTCACTTATGCAACTTCATGTGTACTTTTCCTCAAATTGTATAATCTAATATTGGCAACAAATGGCAACCATAAGATTAAAGCTGAACAAATGCATTTTTGGCACCCCAGAAAACCTCCCAAAATTTTCAAACTACGAGATAGAACGGGAAGAGACAACTGCATTGTAGAACAAAATCTTTCCCAAAGAAGCAAAACACTGAATGCTGAAATTCTAAAATAAGAGAAAAAAGTCGAGTAAATATTCAGATGAGGCAGCATTTATGGAAAAAAGAGTTAATGGGCTCTGAATGTCCAGCAGCTCTTTATAAGTGGGATTCCGAACTTCAGGGCCCTAAATCCTGGGGAAGACCAGAGTTCTCACTGGTTTCTCCAACCAATATTCCTTCACCAATCATCACCGACATTAAATTCAGTCCAACATTTCAGGTCTGTGTCCTTTCACCAGAACAGAGCTGGAACATTAACTGTTTCTCTCTCCAACACTATTGGCAGACCTGCTGACTCTTCTCTAAAGTAGTCTTAACATCAATTCTTATCAGAATAAATTTCTATGCCATCTCTCTCCTAAACCCTGATTTTGTGTTTATAAGAAAGCGTTTTCCTACTCCTATCTTTAACCCCAATCATCCAACAACAATTCACTTCGGTTGTGCCTTCGTCACCCCTCATTCAGTCACAAGGTTAAAGTCTTCAACTGAATTATGCAGGTCTGGGATTAATTATAAAGCGTTAGATTCATTTGTGTGAGAATATTTGACTGAAAGTAAACGGACTGTATATCCTTTTTTATTCTTACTATTTAATTAGTTCCTGTCCATTGTAAAGGTGACTTCCTATGTTTAAAAAAACTGTTCTTGAGATGCAAGCAGGTCTGGAAAGGTAGTACCAAGTTGCACATTCGTTTTAACCGAGAGCAATAAGTATTGTGAAAGTGACAAGTAGGTCAGACTAAGGAGGTACTGCACGTTTCTCTCCTAATCAAGATTAATGAACCAGAAGGCAACCCACAAGTTACCAGATTTATCAAATTCACAGAATCTTTAGTGCAGAGGCCATTCAGCCCACTGACTCTGCACTTGCGCTCTGAAAGAGCTAATCCCACTCCTCTGCTTGCCCCCATAATCTTACATATCTCTCTCTTTTCAGATAGAAATTCAATTCCCGTTTGAATACCTCAACCAAACTGGACTCCACCACCCTCTCAGAAATTTTATTCCCGATTTCAAATACCCTCTGGGTGAAAACAATTTTCCTCACATAATTTTTACTCCTTTTCCCAATTATTTTGAATTTGTGCCCTCTAATTCTTGGTGCGCTTGACTGGGGCCGTTTCTCACTAATTATCCTGTCAATACCCCTCAGGATCTTGAATACCCCAATCAACTCTCCTCTCTCCCTGTTTTCTCCAAGGAAAACAATCCCAACTTCCCCTCATATACACCAAAGTCTCTCTATTCCTACACCTCTTTTCCCTATTTTTCCCTTTATTTTAAGACTGTCTTTCCATATTCTTCCTGCCAAAATGAATCACATCTCACTTCTCTGCATCGGACTTTAGAATCATATAATTCCTACAGTGCGGAAAGAGACCATTCGGCCCATCGAGTCTGCACTGACACTTCCAAAGACCATCCTACCCAGGCCCAATCCCCGCCTTGTAACCCCACCCTGAGGGGCAATTTGTCATGGTCAATCCACCAAACTTGCACATCTTTAATGGAGACCTGTCTGGACAATCCATCAACATGTCTAAGTCCTTTTGAAGTTCAAAGCTACCCTCATCACAGTTGACAATGTTTCCAAACGTCATGTCATCTGGAGATTTTGAAATCATGCCCGAAACCTGACAGTCTGGATCATTAGCATATATGATGAATTGCCAGGGTCCCAATACTGCCACCTGGGAATTCCACTACAAACTATCTCCAATCTGAAAAGCAACTATTTATCACTGCTGTTTCCTGTCACTCAGCCAATTCTGTATCCAAATGCCCCCTTTCCCTTTTATTCCACGAGATAGAATTTTGCTCACACATCTGTTGTGTGGCATTGTATCAGATGTCCATTTACACTACATCAACACTGTTGCCCTCATCAACCTTCTCTGTTACTTCCTCAAAAAGCTCCAACACACGAGTTCAACATGGCTTTCCCTCAATGACTCCATGCTGGCTTTCCTTAATTATCTGCACTGGTCTAAATGGCCATTAATTTTGTCCTTACCTAGAAGTTTCCCCAACAATGAGGTCAAACGGACTGCACCCCTTTTTGAACAAGTGTGTAACATTCACAATTCTCCAATCCTGTGTCACCACCCCATATCTGAGAAAGACTGAGAATCACTAATGCCTCTGCAAGATGCATCTCCTCCAGTCCTCGTACACTGTCTATTTTAAGTAAAGATAGCCTTTCCAATACTTTCTCCTACGCAACTCCAAATTCTTCCAGTGCAACAGTTACCTCCTCTCACCTCGACACAAGACATAGGAGCAGAATTAGACTACTCGGCCCATCGAGTCTGCTCCGCCATTCAATCATGGCTTAGATTTTTTTCATCCCCATTCTCCTGCCTTCTCCCCATAACCCACGATCCCCTTATTAATCAAGAACCTATCTATCTCTGTTTTAAAGACACTCCGTGATTTGGCCTCCACTGCCTTTTGCGGCAAAGAGTTCCACAGATTCACCACCCTGTGCAACATGCGTTGCAGCTTCTTCCTTTGTCAAGACCAGTTTAATCTCTCCACTATTTCTCCTGTTACCTCGTGCAAGTCCCCTTTTTTCATCCCTAATCGGCCCTACTCTTTTACTAGCATTTTATTTTTAAATGCTTATAGAAAACCTTGGAATTCCCTTTAATGATATCTGAATTTTTGATCTCGAAATTAGTTTAGTACTATATTCACTAGGTTAGCCATGCTCTAATACAAAAATTAACTCTCAGAAGTAGACATATCGTTACTCACTTCTTTCTTGTCCTCTCTTTCTTGCCAAGTAGGTTGCATGTCCTGCTTTAATGTCTCCTGGACAAACTGTTCTGGTCGTGGCACGTAGTTCTTTGTGCTTAAAGCATCAAAAAGTTTGTCCACAAATCCAACAGTTTCTGTCAAAATAATTATAGACTAATGATGAGTTGTGGTGCCAGAGAAAGCAATATGTTAAAAAAATGAAATTTCACAAAAATAACTTGCTTATAAATTAATTACGTAGAGTACCTCAAAAAGAAAGTTAGAAAGAGTAATGAGATTAAGAGGGATGAGGTCCTGCAACGTGACTTTAGGGAGTTAGGCAGAGGGCCACAAAACAGGACCTCCTAAATTGTGATATCGGGATTACTTCCTGTGCCCCAGCAAATAGGAGATAGGTCAGATAAATGGGTGGCTAGAGGGTTGGTGCAGGAAGGGCTTTAGATACTTGGATCACTTCTGGTAAAAATGGAACCTGTATAAGCAGGATGGGTTGTACCTGAATTGGAGGGCGACATATCTCTGCAGGGAAGTTTGTTCATACCACTGGGCAGGGTTAAACTAATTTGAAAGAGGGGATGGGATCCAAAGTAGGTGAGAAAATGGAGACAAATAGTCAAAACCAGGCAAGTTCAGTGGGCTGATCAGAGTGGTATAATGAGGCACATGGGAGGATGGGTAAGCTAAACTGCATTTATTTCAATGCAAGGAGCCTGATTGGTGAGACTGATGAATTGAATGTTGACCAGCACATGGAACTATGACATTATTGCAACCACAGAAATTTGGATGAAAGAAGGACAGGGCTGGCAGCCGAATGTCCCTGGTGTAGATGCTTAAGGTGTGATAGAGGTTGGGGGGGGGGGTGGTGTAAAAGAGGAGAAGGAATTACATTATTGATTAGGGAGCACAGTGCTCACAGATGATATCTTAGTGGGTTCCTCAATCTAACTAAAACAGGGCTAACACATTGCTGGGAGTGTACTGTAGGCCCCCAAAAAGTCAGAGAGATAGAGGGCAGATATGTAGGCAAATCTCTTGAGAATTCTAAGAAAATAATAATAGGGGATTTCAACTGGTATTGGGGAATGAGCCCGGCCAGGTGGTAGAAGTTTCAGTAGGGGAGCATTTCAGGAACAGTACCCACAATTCAGTAAGTTTTAAAGTGCTGGTGGACAAGGATAAGAATGGTCCTAGGGTGAATGTGCTCAATTGGGGAAGGCCAATTATCACAATATTAAGCAGGAACTGAAGAACCTAGATTGGGGGCGGATGTTTGAGGGTAAATCAACATCTGACATGTGGGAGGCTTTCAAATGTCAGTTGAAAGGAATTCAGGACCAGCATGTTCATGTGCGGAAGAAGGATAAAATACGGCAAATTTCGGGAACCTTGGATAGATAACGAGATATTGTAGGCCTCGTCAAAAAGAAAAAGGAGGCATTGGTCAGGGCTGGAAGGCTGGGAGTCTGTATGGAATCTAAGGAAAGTAGAAAGGAACTTAAGCAAGGAGTCAGGAGGGCTAAAAGGGGTCACGAAAAGTCATTGACAAATAGGGTTAAGGAAAATCCCAAGGCTTTTTACACGTACATAAAAAGCAAGAGGGTAGCCAAGAAAAGGATTGGCCCACTGAAGGATAGGCAAGGGAATTTGTATGGAGCCAGAGGAAATGGGCGAGGTACTAAATGAATACTTTGCATCAGTATTCACCAAAGAGAAGGAATTGGTGGATGTTGAGTCTGGAGATGGGTGTGTAGATAGCCTGGTCACATTGAGATCCAAAAAGCCGAGGTGTTGGGCGTCTTGAAAAATATTAAGGTAGATAAATCCCCAGGGCTGGATGGGATCTCCCCCAGAATACTGAAGGAGGCTAGAGAGGAAATTGCTGAGGCCTTGTTAGAAATCTTTGGATCCTCACTGTCTTCAGGTGATGTCCCGGAGAACTGGAGAATAGCCAATGTTGTTCCTTTGTTTAAGAAGGGTAGCAAGGATAATCCAGGGAACTACAGGCCGGTGAGCCTTACGTCAGTGGTAGGGAAATTACTGGAGAGAATTCTTCGAGACAAGATCTACTCCCATTTGGAAGCAAATGGACGTATTAGCGGGAGGCTGCACGGTTTTGTGAAGGGGAGGTTGTGTCTCACTAACTTGATAAGAGTTTTTCGAAGAGGTCACAAAGATGATTGATGCAGGTCGGGCAGTGGATTCTGTCTATATGGACTTCAGTAAGGCCTTTGACAAGGTCCCTCATGCTAGACAGGTACAAAAGGTGAAGTCACACGGGATCAGGGGTGAGCTGGCAAGATGGATACAAAACTGGCTAGGTCATGGAAGGCAGAGAGTAGCAATGGAAGGGTGCTTTTCTGATTGGAGGGCTGTGACTAGTGGTGTTCCACAGAGATCAGTGCTGGGACCTTTGCTGTTCGTAGTATATATAAATGATTTGGAGGAAAATGTAACTGGTCTGATTAGTAAGTTTGCAGATGATAAAGGTTGGTGGAATTGCGGACAGCAATGAGGACTGTCAGAGGATACAGCAGGATTTAGATCGTTTGGAGACTTGGACGGAAGGATGGCAGATGGAGTTTAATCCGGACAAATGTGAGGTAATGCATTTTGGAAGGTCTAATGCAGGTAGGGAATATCCAGTGAATGGTAGAACCCTCAAGAGTATTGACAGTCAGAGAGATCTAGGTGTACAGGTCACTGAAAGGGGCAACACAGGTGGAGAAGGTAGTCAAGAAGGCATGCGGCATGCTTGCCTTCATTGGCCGGGGCACTGAGTATAAGAATTGGCAAGTCATGTTGCAGCTGTATAGAACCTTAGTTAGGCCACACTTGGAGTATAGTGTTCAATTATGGTCGCCACACCACCAGAAGGATGTGGAGGCTTTAGAGAGGGTGCAGAAGAGATTTACCAGGATGTTACCTGGTATGGAGGGCATTAGCCATGAGGAGTGGTTGAATAAACTTGGTTTGTTCTCACTGAAACGGCAGAGGTTGAGGGGCGACCTGATAGAGGTCGACAAAAGCATGAGGGGCATAGACAGAGTGGATAGTCAGGGGCTTTTTCCCAGGGTAGAGGGGTCAATTACAAGGGGGCATAGGTTTAAGGTGCGAGGGGGAAGGTTTAGAGGAGACGTACGAGGCAAGTTTTTTTTTTTAAACACAAGAGGATCATGGATGCCTGGAACTTGGCTGCCGGAGGATGTGGTGGAAGCAGGGACGATAGTGACATTTAAGGGGCATCTTGACAAGTACATAAATAGGATGGGAATAGAGGGATACAGACCCCAGAAGTGTAGAAGATTTTAGTTTAGACGTGCATCATGGTTGGCACAAGCTTGGAGGGCCGAAGGGCCTGTTCCTGTGCTGTACCTTTCTTTGTTTTGTTCTTTGAAACATGTGCAATGCTCTCATATAGGACTTGGGTATTCATATGTACAAAGGCTCTGTTACAAATAACCACGAACCACAACTCTCAAAATACAGTCAAAGTTGTTTGTTACCTCCACTGTCTCAGAAGAAACTGAAACATGGAGAGAGTAAATAAAGGAAAAGGACACTGCTATCCATTGCAAAAAGAAAACTTCCCAATATATAGTTTATCTTCTGAAGGTTACCACGAAAGGATTTAGTTATGGGGCGGGATTCTCCGTTGGCCGACGCCAAAATTGGGAAAGGCGATTGGGCGGAGAATAGGTTCCGACGCCTAAATCGTGGCGTGCGGCGATTTGACGCGAAATCGCAATTCGCCATCATCTCAATGGCGGCGTCAATGCGTTCTGGAATGCAGGTATGGTAAACAATGTTTGCATATCATTAGGGGGCCCGACCAGGTATTCTCCGGGGCGTCTGCGATTCTCCGTCTCCGATGGGCCGACGGCACGGTTCACTTGTGCTTTTAAAAATCATGAAACCAGCGCCGCGGCTGCTGATGGAGAGGGGGTACGGAAAGTGTCCAACATCACCGTTTTTTGCGAACAGTTGTGCCGCGGTGCTTCTGCCAGGGCAGGGGGTGGCCAGGAAGTGGGTTGTGGGATGGACGGGCAAGGAACACCATTGCCACAGCCGGCAAGGCAGCCATGCAGCTGCACACAGTGAATCTAGTGCGACAGGTCATATAGGTGTCTCCTCCCAGGGCACCCCCCGAGGTGCCTTCTGGCCCCAGTCGACCCATCAGCTGTATTGGCAGGCTCCAGCACAATCAGTGCCATCTAGTTGGCTGGGATGAGTGTGTGTGGGGATTGTAATGTATACGTGCAGCTGCAGCTTGTCAGCCTCCCGAGTGTCAATCATGAACCTGGCGAAACGTGCACAGTTTTTCCTTGGATTTGATTGGTGTTCTACGCTGCGCATGCTAGCCCCTCCACAGTAGTGGAATCAGTCCAGGTGTGGTGCCAGTTTTGCTGTCGTGAAAATCCACAAATTCTGCGTTGGCGTCAACACAGTTTCAGTAACAAAGAATCCCGCCCAAGGTCTTTTATGGAAGGAAACAAACCATTACTTGCATGCAACAAAAATAAATTGTGTTTTTTTAAACTCAGAAAAAGATTTTTGAACAATTTTTATTCCAAATGTCATGTGTCTCAACATAAAACATTTTCAGAAGACAGAAAAGGAAAAGAGGCCAAAACAAGTTGATAACGTTGTTAATAAAGCAGAAAGGGCCCATTTCATTTTTTAAAAATAGAGCATACAAAAGCAAGGAAATTATGCTAAATCTTTAAACATCATATAGTAGTCTTCAGCAACAATATTTTGTCAAATTCTAGGCCTGTACTTTAGCAAGGACGTTACGCCTTGGAGATTCTACAGAGGATATTGACCTGAGTGATAGCAGGCATTTCAGTTCCGAGAAAAGATGAGTGAATTGGGGATTGGTTCTGCAGAATTTAACCTAGGTGTTCAAAATTATGACAGATAATACAGTAAATAGAGAATTCTTTTCTACTGGTGGATGGGTTGGTAACCAGAAGTAGCAGGTTTAAGGTAATTGATGAAATAACCAGAGAAGAGATTAAAAGAATAATTTTAAACAAGTTAAGATTTGGAATGCATTGCCTTAAGGAGTGGTGAAAGCAGATTCACAAGTAACTTTCAAATGGAATTGGATATACAGGCATACTTGAGAATAATGTGTACGGCTATCAGCGAACGCCTATGAAACACAACTTATAGTTATTTCAAAAATCCCACACAGGCACTGTATCATGAGTGGCTTCCTTCTGTGCTGTAAGATCCATAATTCTCAGTGTTCTTCAGGACAATTTGAACAGATTTGTCATCTCCCGTTTTATTGACAGCGATCCACCCTCATGTTGTATGTCAGGATATTAAATTGTCAGCGAGCCTGACACACTTATATAATATTATTACAGCTGGAGTTGAAAAAGGACACAATTTTGAATATGCTATTTATGTAACCAATGTAGGCCCGCTGGTTCCTCATTAGAAATTAGAGCTGTTGTACCGTAAAATAAATGCCAAACACAATTGTGTAGTAAATAATGAATCAAACTAACATGCATGATGAAGTAGCACAAATCTAACTTTACAGAAAGTAATAGATCTGCATTAGGCAATTACACCAGCCTTATGAGATTTCCCTTCTTCAGAGCACAGGATATCATTGTTATGAAAATACAAAGCATTTGCACCTCTCTATCTGAAAACAGGCTTTAATATCAAATGGCTTTTACAGTCTTCTTCTTGCCGAGGCTTAAAAGTTAAACCAAATTGCTGGATTGAGTGGAATATATTCAACTTAAAGTGCTGCCTCACAGAGCTAGGGACCCGGGTTTGATTCCAACCTTGGGTGACTGTGTGTGGAGTTTGCAAATTCTCCCCGTGTCGGTGTGGGTTTCCTCCCATTGTCCAAAGATGTGCAGGTTAGGTGGATTGGCAATGGTAAGTTGCCCCTTAATGTCCAAAGGTTAGGGTGGGGTTATGGGTTTGCGGGGAGCGGGCCTAGGAAGAGTGTTCTTTCAGAGGGACGGTGCCGACTTGATGAGCTAAATGACCTCCTTTTGCACTGTAGGGATTATATGGTTCTATGATTAACACGGGTGTTTTAGTTGGACAACGTGACAACATTTTCTTCTTTACTAAGCAGTGTCTGAACACACACAGTGCTCTTGTGATGTAAGATTTATCTGGCCTACATGTGACTCCAGACCCACAGAAATGTGATTGACTCATAACTGCCCCCCTCATGAGCAATAAATGCTGGCACAGCCTGCGATGCCCAGGTCCCATGAACAAAATCAAAAATTACATTCAGCAGTTGAAGCCGAAGAAGAAGTGCTCCTAATATTGGTACCTAAGAAAAGATTTATTCTTGGATTAATCTGGAGCAAATAATTCGGAAAATGTCCACAGGTGAAACAATCTACTTTATTAAAACATTTGTGCAAAGAAATAACTTACACTGACATAGTACATTTCATAACCTCAGGACCTCCCAAAATACTTGTTTTGAAATGTAGCCATTGTTGTAATGGAGGACACACCTAGAATGGAATAGAATTACTACAGTGCAGAAGGAGGCTATTCGGCCCATCAAGTCCGCATCTCCTTGGCTCACTCCCTAGTCCAATCCCATAACCCTACCTAACCTACACATCTTTGGACATTAAGGGGTGATTTAGCATGGCAAACCATCTACCCTGCATATCTTTGGACTGTGGGAGGAAACCAGAGCACCAGGGGGAAACCCATGCAGACACTGGGAGAACGTGTAAACTCCACATAGAAAGTCAATCAAGGCCGGAACTGAACCAGTGTCCTTGGCGCTGTGAGGCAGCAGTGCTAACCACTGTGCCACCATGCCAACTATCCCTGCTGCCACCGCAACGAATCTGCACACAGCAGGGTCCCACAAAGAGTAATGAGAAATTGACATGGGTATTGCAGTCAGCAGTGAAGTAACAGCGCTGGAAAATCCCATTGAAATGCACAAGATTTTGAAGGAGCATTATAGCGTTGAAGTTCAGAGATAGTTTTCTGCTGATCGGGGAATTTAAAACACAGTCTCAGGATAACAATCGATCATTTGTGACTAAGATGAGGAATAATTACTTCATTCAAAGTGTTACGAATCTTTGGAATTCTCTGCCTCAGATGGTTGTGGATGTTCCATCATTAAATACATTTAAAGCTGGAATAGGCACATTGTTGATTTCTCAGGATATGGAAACAGACAGAGACGTGGATGTGAAGCCAAAGATCAGCCATAATCACACTGAACGGCAAAGCAGGCTCAATGGGCCATATGGTTTACTCTTGCTTATATTTCTTTTGCTGTGTTCTCACCACTGATCCCAGAAAGCTCCCACAAAATAACTACCAAACTTTATGACATAGATTTCACCTTTCCCAATGTTAATCCGTCTCCAAGTCAAGGGGATCGTCCAGCAATAGTGATGTAAGTAAGCAGCCAATCCCACAAGTATTCCCAGACAACAATCCAGGAAGTAAATTGCACGATCCTTCACTTTTCATCAAATGTTACAGAGACAAAATAATTGATTTGGGAAACACAATACAACACGAATAGGCACTAATGTCGGCAGAATATCAAAACATGTTTTTTTTATAAATGATTTTAAATATGGGATTTTGTCATGAGACCACAAGACATAGGTGCAGAATTAGGCCACTCGGCCCATCGAGTCTGCTCTGCCATTCAATCATGGCTGATATTTTTTTTCTGCCTTCTCCCCATAATCCTTGATCCTCTTATCAATCAAGAACCTATCTATCTCTGTTTTAAAGACTCAGTGATTTGGCCTCCACAGCCTTCTGTGGCAAAGAGTTCTACACATTCACCACCCTCTGGCTGAAGAAATTCCTCCTCATCTCTGTTTTAAAGGAGCGTCCCTTTAGTCGAAGATGGTGTCCTCTGCTTCTAGTTTTTTCTGCAAGTGGAAACATCCTCTCCACATCCACTCTATCCAGGCCTTGCAACATCCTGTAAGTTTCAATAAGAACCCCCCTCATCCTTCTAAACTCCAACGAGTACAGACCCAGAGTCCTCAACCGTACCTCATACGATTCATTACAGGGATTATTCTTGTGAACCTCCTCTGGACCCTTTCCAAGGCCAGCACATCCTCCCTTAGATAAGGGGCCCAAAACTGTTCACAATAAACCAAATGGGGTCTGACCTATAGAAGGAGAATTATGATTTTCCACAAATAAAATTTGGGTTTTCAGAGCCAAAGAGCTTTTTCAAAATAATTAGAAACTCAGTAAGTCATTAAAAATCCAGTTATGCCTCATTCAACAAGGTACAACCTTTTCCAAGAGCTTTTATAGCAAGGCATAGATTTCACGCTTCCCAATTTTAATCCAACTCAAGGGGATCTTCAGGCAATTCTTATCATTTCTATCATTTCAGTGTTTTCCATTTAACATAGAAACATAGGAAATAGAAGCAGGAGTATGTAATTTGACCCTTCGAGCCTGCTTTGCCATTCAATGTAGTCACGGCTGTTTTATCTCAAAGTCATACTCCCGCACTCTCCCCTTGACACCTAGACAATGTCCAGAAATCTATTTCCTTCTTAAGTACATTTTGACTTTGCCTCCACAACCTTCTGTGGTTGAGAATTCAACAGGTTCACCACCCCGAGTGAAGGTTTTCCTTGTCTCAGTCCTAAATGGCCTACCCCATATCCTGAGACTGTGACCCCCTTCTAGACTCTGCAGCGCGGCAGCATAGTGGTTAGCACAGTTGCTTCACAGCTCCAGGGTCCCAGGTTCGATTCCCGGCTTGGGTCACTGTCTGTGTGGAGTCTGCACGTTCTCCCCTTGTTTGCGTGGGTTTCCTCCCACAGTCCAAAGATGTGCAGGTATGTGAATTGGCCAAGATAAATTGCCCGTCATGTCCAAAAACGGTTAGGTGGGGTTACTAGGTTCCGGGGATAGGATGGAATTGTGGGCTTAAGTAGGGTGCTCTTTTCAGGGGCCAGTGCAGACCTGATGGGCTGAATGGCCTCCTTCTGCACTGTAAACTCTTTGATTCTATGACTCCCCAGACAGAGGAAACACTAACCCTGCATCCAGCATCCAGTCTGTTCAACCCTGTCAGAGAGTTATACATTTCAACGAGATCCTCTCTCATTCTTCTAAACTCCAGTGAACATAGACCGAGGTCAACTAAACATCTCCTAATACACCAATTTGCCAGCACTGGAAACATTCTGGTGAATCTTCGCTGCACTCGCTCAGTGGCAAATGTATCCTTTCTTAGGTAAGGAAACCAAAGTTGCACCCAATCCTCCAATTGTGGTATCACCAAGGCCCTGAACAGCTGTAGTAAGACATCTTTGCTCCTGCACTCTAGTTCTCTTACAATGAAGGCTAATATACCATTTGCTTGTCTAAATGCTTGTTGCACCTGCATGCTTGTTTTCAGTGACTGGTGTACAAGGACACCTGGGGTGCGTGTTAGTGTGCAGTGAGCACAACATCACTGAGAACGACTCTCTTCTTCTGCAAATAGCACCATGGGATCTTTTACATCTACCTGAAAGAGTACACAGCACCTCAGACTAACATTTCATGTTAGGAGCACCTCTTATAGTGCAACACTTAAGTACTCAACTTGAAGCCTCAATCTACATTTTGCACTTGTGTCTGGAGGGGGACTTCAACTCTCAGCCTTCTCACCCAAAGACAGGAGTTCTACCACTGAGCCACAGCTTATCGCCAAAGTACATTTCATACACAACAAATACAGATTCTCAATTCAAATAGTTGAAACAATAATGGCCAACCAAGAAAAGAAACCATTGAACCATTGCGATTCCTTCAGTCAAACATTTACGGTATCTGTGAAACTTCATGCTCATCTGCTCTGCTGCTGATAAACAAAGGAAAGTTCTAGTGCCATTTATGCATGCACTGTCAACGAACAAAAAAATAATTCATCCTTAAAGAATGTGCTTCAGATATTCTTTTAAATAAACTGTCATACCTTTTCAAATGGAGGATGCATGGAGGGTGTATTTAAGTACATTTTTTTAAAAATTAGCAACATATATCTGAAACAATGCACGCTTCAGTATCATGTAGCCAGTAATCCAAGTTGAAAAGGGGAAAACAAGGTAGACCAGTCAATTGGAGCCAATTAGGTTTGGTTCTATACCTGCCAGTGTAGACCGCAAAACAAGACAGTTATTTTTAGATGGTAAATCTAATTTTGCCAAGAGCTGCATCATTACATATATTTAGGTTGTAGTCAACATCTATTCCCCTCTCTAATATTTAAATTAAGTTATAGAAGTAAACAACTCATTATTATAATTTGTTAAACTGGTAGAATTTAAAAGCTGGCCTCTAACAATAACTATCTTTGCTTTTAGATAAAGAGACGTGCACACAATACCCATCAATCAAATGAGAAGGCTTTAGAGAAGCTGTTGCTTTTTTTTGCAATAATAAACTGTCTTCAAACTGTATCTTGGAATCCAACTGGTATTTGATTTTTCTTTTTAAATGCTGCACACTTGACAGTGACTGTACAAAATGCAAAACATGCATAATATTTCAGTATAGATAATTAAACTACAAAACAGGAATGGTTGGCACAGGCCTAGTCTTTAAAACATCAATACCACTTGAAAAACCAGAAAACATGCACGTGAAACTCAGTCAAAACTTAAACCGCAGTGGTTAAAGCAGCATTTTCACCCAGTTAGCAATCAGAGTTTAATAAATTATGAACTTAAAATTCCTGTTCGCACTGAACATTCTAATCAGTGGAGAAGATCTTCCGGAAAAAATAAACAAAACAGTTTCTCTATTCATTCAGTTGATAAATGTACCACCCACTGCGTTACTGAATTATACAGATCATGAAGATCTCATGTTCAAACGGAAGTGAGAATTCAATTAATTGATTTCAGTCAGGTCAACAGGGGTGTTACAATTGGCTTCAGAACAGCTTATGGAGAAGGCATGGAAAATTATTTAGTTTCACATTGATTACCTGCCTGCCAGTAAAATGTGTTTAAGATCAGCTAAGGATAAATCTAGTTAAATAGGGTGATCTCTCCCACATCCTCCGCCCCCCCAACCTTACAAGATTAAATAGTTTACTAAAAGCTTGCAGCCTATATTTCCACATGATGAATGTCACTTGCAACAGTACATGTGAAACTACAATCCCAGCATGAATTAGCAAGTTCAAAAAATGCTGTAGTAAATAGAAAAACCATAAATCTTACCTTTTTGTAAAAATACGTCCAGTTGATCAACGCACAAAGCCTTCAGTTCTTTTTCTGGCTTGTCTTTCTTAACTAAAGCCACTACATATTTTGCTAAAGCTGATGGGTCAGCATCGCAACTGAAAAATAAGATCAGTAAAAAAAAAAATCCAACATTAGATTGCTAGAACAACATACTTGATTTCTTATGGTGGAGGTGTGGTTTCTGTAAAGCATGCCGAATGGCTTTCTGTGCGCAGTAACTTTTCTATGACATATAATCCACATAGCACAGATTTTAAGATTGATCTCAAAAAGGAGCTCTCGCTACAGAAAATTAGCAATGTTGTAACTGATTTATCACTTTCCGCCTTAGGTCAAATCTTCCTCCAATCAGCTAAAGAAACTTATTTCTGCACAGGATCGCTGTTGTTCATTCCACATATCCAAGTCCTACGGCAAATATTTATTATAGAATACACAGTTCACTAGAGGCAGAAAGGGAATTCTGGTGCACGTCCACTTGATCTCAGTTAATAAGAGGCCAGCCAGGTTACCTTCCAGCCATATTAGGATGCTTGCGAGAGTATAAAAGAGAACACAAAACTAAAAATTTTTTAGAAATTCACTTGCTGCTTTTTTAAAAATTATTTGATGAGATAGAAGTGTCGCTGGTTAAGCCAGCATCTGTCCATCCCCGATTGCCCTTGAATTTAATGACACAGTATGCTTATAGGACAGAGGACAGTTTACACGACAGAGGGCTGAGTCAACCACATTGCTGAGGATCTGGAGTCATATATAGGCCCACCAGGCAAAGATGGCAGATTTCCTTCCGCAAAAGAGGTTAATAAAGCAGATGCGTTTTTACAGTAATCAATGGTGGTTTCATGGTCTCCATTACTGAGGCTAGCTTCCAATTCAGAATTCTATTAATTCAATTTGAATTCCGCTAGCTGCCATGGTGAGATTTGACCCAGGTCCCAAGGCATCAGCCTGGGTCTTTGGATTATTAGTCGTGACATTACCACTATATTACCATCGCCCTGTTTCATTTTTTTTGTTAAGAAACTTTCAAAAGCTTTTTCTGAAACTGCCAACATTTAATGCCCATCCCTAACTGCTCTTGAGAAGGCAGGAATGGTGAGCCAATTTCTTGAACTGCTACAGTATGTGCAATGCTAGTGTAGGTACTAACTAGTGCTGTGAGGTCACGACTTCCAAGATTTTAACCCAAGCTTGAAAATGAAGTTGTCAGGAAGACCGAGAAAGGTGGGCAGCTTTCAAACCTTCAGAACAATAAGTAAAAGGTTGGATAGGAATCAACATTGTCTTATTATGTACACAAAAAAATTTTACAATTGAAAACATTCCTACCACTTTCAGACAGTGCTGAAAATGCATTTCAAATGCAAAAATTTAAATTTATGCCTTCTGTTTAATGATTTAAAAGCTTTTGGCTCAGTCACACAACTGTTAAGAGGATTTTGTAAGTAAATGCTACTCCTGATGCAGCACATACTGATATAACGATTTTAACACAGCAGAACATACCAAATCATTTGACAAGGACATTATTAGACAAAAGTTGAAATCAAGGTCTCTTTATTTAATCCCTCTTCTCCTGTACAGGTTAAATTCCTTACTCAGTCAATTTTACAGCAACCATTCGCCCTCATGTACCTTGCCCAAATCGGGAACATTCACACACAAAGCTTGACAATGAGCACATTGTACTAACAGCTTGGGGAGGATCATCACAAATAACGTCTGACCCTGTGCTCATCCAACATCCATAATCTCCACTTCTAGCAATCGAGAGTAGGACCCCTGGCCTATTTTCGTTTCCCTAATTCAGAAGCATTGAGGATGCTTTTGGTATCCTAATAATTGCCCCAAAAAAGCACAGACTGAGCTGTTAACTTTTAACTGACCTAGTACGTGAAGCAAGCTATTTCTCCCTGCAAAACTCCTCTGGAGCAGAAAGACGATTTGTATGTGGTCAACCATTTCCATTTATATTGAGTAGTTAAGAAAGCAAAATTCTTCACAGGAAAATGAACAATGGGAGAATTAGAGGACTGAATGATTGGTCAAAGATCTGGATGTTGCGAATGCTTTAAATGCCAAAGGACATGGGCGTAGCTGGAGTTTCAAATAGTAAACGTGAAACAGCGAAGGGTTCCACCTGTTAGGGTGGAGTGAGGAACTGATTCAGAAAACCAATAAGCATGAACACAAGACTGGAAGTAATTTCGTTGCTCCAATATTATATTCTAGTTTTAAAGTTGGTCCAATCAGGTCTAATATTTACTATTTTAATACAAGGTCATGGAACATCAAAACTCAGTTAACTTTAGATCAATGTATGCAGCATGTAACATACTTACAGAATGGTTGGTATTGGATTGACATATCAGGAAACTCACTTCAGTAGTGTTAGGAAGCTCAGGTACTTAATTTGAAAAAGGCAGTTGCAGGACAGGAACTACAGTTGCCAGTGGGCCTTGGGTCTTCTGCGCATGCACCAGGCGGGAAATGTGCAGTTCATGTGCGTTGTGTGTGAATGTTCTCGATTTGGGCAAGGTACATGAGGGCAAATGGTTGCTGTAAAATTGACTGAGTAAGGAATTTAACCTGTACAGGAGAAGAGGGATTAAATAAAGAGGCCTTGATGTCAACTTTTGTGCAGTCGGTTAAGTTTTTCAGGCCAGGAGCTGGCACTGCATGCCTGCACAGTAGCAAGGAAGTGAAATGGCATGAAACTGCAGTTATGGGGACCTGAAACTGAGCACCATCCCAGAGAAGGTGCTCTAAGGAGCAGGACATGGGGAGAGGGAGAGGAAACGGAGCAAAGTTCCAAATAGGGACAAAAAAAAAAAAGAGGTCCCAGAAAGAAATCCCAGGCAAGGGACAGAGGCTGGGATCAGAAACAAGTCTCAATAAGTAGAGTTGAAGAAAGTTAAAGAAAGAGCTACAGGATGCAGACTTAACGCTAATGGGCTCGAGAGATGCCCCGAAGATCTGAGAAGGCAGCCAAATGTTAGTGACTCCTTACTGCGGACTTTTTGGAGCAGTGGTGCTCCTCTTGGCATAGCCAAGGATCTGAAATTGTGCTTGGAAGGTGACACTTGAGTGTATTTGGAGATCCGGGAAAAGGAATGCTGGAAGGTGAGATTGAAACCCTCAAAAGTAGGTCAATGTTACAGCCGTAGTGAGAGCGAAGTTTGGATCGAAAAACAAAAGAATTCTGCAAATGTGGAGAACCCTTTCTAAGATAAACACAGCTTTAGTGAGACTGGTTGACTCACAGTGTTAAACAAAATGCACAGAACTAGCTTTGGCCGCATATGTCATTTACTCAAATGTCTGACCACAGTTCGCCTATTAATTCAGAAGTACCTCATATCCCTTGAATATTAGAGCGCAAGATAGATATGATTAATTATTTTTCTCTTTCTGAATTTGGATGAGTTTGTAAACATGTTGCTAGCATTAAAGGAACAGTGTGAACTTTAATTATTTTCTTGTGTTTGGACGGAGACCTTTCCAACCATGGTGTAATAAGGTTCATTTTTTCTTGTTTCATATTTTGTTCTTGCAGTTAGACTTTCATTAGCAGACTTCTGTGAATTTGTTTGGCCACTTTTCATTGCAGTTTCTAAACAAAACCTAGGATCCATCATACCAGGTTTCACTTTGGGATCTGACTTATCCAGTATTAACACTAGCTTGGATCTTAACAATAGTGTCAAGTTAAACTGCTCCTTGCCCTAATTATACCCCATCACCTGTATAAAAAATACAAACAACTGCAATTTTATCTTCTAAGGCAGGGTTTATAGCTGAAACATGAATTGATTTGTGGTTTCTCACCAATGTTGCCCAATCTGCTGAGTCTTTCTGGTGTTTGTTATTTTTTATTTGCAATTTTATGAAGTGTTATGGCAGGTGCAGGGCTCAAAAACATCAACGGTCCACTAATCTAAACAATAAGCAAACCAACATTGGACACAATTTGCTGAATGGACTCAAGAATGGATTTTAATGCCAATATATGATCACTTCACTGCCCTACGTGAATGCAATTTCTTCTGTTAACACTATATTACAATTGCCAACAAGGAGAATAATTTTGGGTGTCTAATCGAAGCAGACAGTTTAATGTAGCTGAGGTGGTGTGGCATTTGGTGCCGCATTCTCTCAGGCGATATTATTCCAATTCTCACAATCTAAAAGTTTAACAAAGGGAATCTGTCAGGAGGAGTGCAAGTACACAGCAAGCAAATATCTTGGACTGGATGGATTGGAGCCTGGGATATTAAAGGAAGTAGCTACAGAGATAGTGGGCTCACTGGTAGTAATCTTCCAAAAATGATTAAATTATGGAAAAGTCCCAGAGGATTGGAAACTACCAATGTAACACCCTTATTCAAAAAGGGAGAGACGAAAACATGTAACTATGGGCCAGTTAGCTTAACATTAGTCATTGGAAAATTGTTAAGAGTCTATTATAAAGGATGTAATAGCAGAGCATTTAGAAATACACAATATAATCAGATAGAGTCAGCATGGCTTCAAGGAGAAACCATGTCTGACAAATTTATGGGAAATATTTGTTGTAACAAGCAGGATCAATAAAAGGGGAACCAGTAATATACTTGGATTCCAAAAAGTGTTTAATAACACACCGCAGAAAAGGCTGCGGTAAGGTAAGAGTCCCTGGTTTTGGGGGTAGTATATTAGCATGTATGGAGGATTGGCTAACGGACAAAAGGCGGAATTGGAATAAGAGAGGCATTTTCAGGATGAAACCTGCAGCTAATGCAGTGCCACAGGAATCAGTGCTGGGGGCCACAATTACTTACACTATATATTGACTTGGATGAGGGACGTGAATTTCCTATTGCCACGTTTGTGACAGGAAAATAGGCAGGAAGGCAACTGGTGAGATAGACACAAGAGAGAAAGAAAGAGAGAAAGAAAGAGAGAAAGAGAGAGAGAGAGAGAAAGAAAGAGAGAAAGAGAGAGAGAGAGAGAAAGAAAGAGAGAAAGAGAGAGAGAGAGAGAAAGAAAGAGAGAAAGAGAGAAAGAGAGAAAGAGAGAAAGAGAGAAAGAGAGAAAGAGAGAAAGAGAGAAAGAAAGAAAGAAAGAAAGAAAGAAAGAAAGAAAGAAAGAGAGAGAGAGAGAAAGAAAGAAAGAAAGAAAGAAAGAGAGAGAGAGAAAGAAAGAAAGAAAGAAAGAAAGAAAGAAAGAAAGAAAGAAAGAAAGAAAGAAAGAAAGAAAGAAAGAAAGAAAGAAAGAAAGAAAGAGAGAGAGAAAGAGAGAGAGAGAAAGAAAGAAAGAAAGAAAGAAAGAAAGAAAGAAAGAAAGAAAGAAAGAAAGAAAGAAAGAAAGAAAGAAAGAAAGAAAGAAAGAAAGAAAGAAAGAAAGAAAGAAGAAAGAAAGAAAGAAAGAAAGAAAGAAAGAAAGAAAGAAAGAAAGAAAGAAAGAAAGAAAGAAAGAAAGAAAGAAAGAAAGAAAGAAAGAAAGAAAGAAAGAAAGAAAGAAAGAAAGAAAGAAAGAAAGAAAGAAAGAAAGAAAGAAAGAGAGAGAGAGAGAAAGAAAGAGAGAGAGAGAGAGAGAAAGAGAGAGAAAGAGAGAAAGAGAGAAAGAGAGAGAGAGAGAAAGAGAGAAAGAGAGAAAGAGAGAGAGAAAGAGAGAAAGAGAGAAAGAGAGAAAGAAAGAAAAGAAAGAAAAGAAAGAAAAGAAAGAAAAGAAAGAAAAGAAAGAAAAGAAAGAAAAGAAAGAAAAGAAAGAATCGCTTATGGTCACAAGTAGGCTTCAATGAAGTTACTGTGAAAAGCCCCTGGAATTCCGGCGCCTGTTCGGGGAGGCTGGTACGGGAACTGAACCGTGCTGCTGGCCCACCTTGGTCTGCTTTAAAAGCCAGCGATTTAGCCCAGTGTGCTAAACCAGCCCCGGAGTTAAGCAAATGGCCAAAAGCTTGGCAGATGGAATATAATCTAGGAAAATGTGAAGTTATGCACTTTTGGTAAACATAAAAACATAGAATATAGGAGCAGGAGGCAGCCATTCTGCCCTTTGAGCCTGCTCTGCCACTCAATGATCATGGCTGATCATCCAGCTCAATAGCCTAATCCTGCTTTTCCCCATATCCTTTGATCCCCTAAGTGCTATATCTAACTGCTTCTTAAAAACATACAATGTTTTGGTGGGAAAAATAAAGGTGCTGAATATTATTTAAATGGAGAAAGATTGCCAAAATACGTAGGACAGAGGGATTCGGAGGTCCTCGTGCATAAATCACAAAAAGCCAACATGCAGGGGGCAGGACAGTAGCATGGTGATTAGCATAAATGCTTCACAGCTCCAGGGTCCCAGGTTCGATTCCCGGCTGGGTCACTGTCTGTGCGAAGTCTGCACGTCCTCCCCGTGTGTGCGTGGGTTTCCTCCGGGTGCTCTGGTTTCCTCCCACAGTCCAAAGATGTGCGGGTTAGGTGGATTGGCCATGCTAAATTGCCCGTAGTGTCCTAATAAAAGTAAGGTTAAGGGGGATGTTGTTGGGTTATGGGTATAGGGTGGATACGTGGGTTTGAGTAGGGTGATCATTGCTCGGCACAACATCGAGGGCCGAAGGGCCTGTTCTGTGCTGTACTGTTCTATGTTCTAAGTTCAGCAAGTAACAGGGAAGTCAAATGGAATGTCAGCCTTTATTTCAATAGGAATGGAGTATAAAAATAGGGAAGTCTCGTTAAAACTGTAGAAGACACTAGTTCGACCATCCCTGGAATACTGCGAACAGCTTTGGCCCCCTTATCTAAGGAAAGATATGCTAGCTTTGGAGGCAGTCCAGAGAAGGTTCACTTGCTTGATCTCATTCTACGGAGGGATTTCTTTTAATGAGGAGAGGTGGAGTAGTTTGGGCCTGTACTCATTATAGTTTAGAAGAATGAGAGGTGACCTTCTTGAGACTTATAGGATTCTCAGGGGGCTTAACAGGGTAGATGCTGAAAGGTTGTTTCCTCTGGGAGACTCTAGGATCAGAAGGCGTAATATCATATCATAAGGCATTGTCCATTTAAGGCAGAGATGAGGAGGAATGTCTTCTCTCAGAGGGTAGTGAATCTGTGGAATTCTTTACCACAGAGGACTGCAGAGGCTGGGTCATTAAGTATCCTAAGATAGACAGATTTTTAATCAAGAACGGAATCAAGGGTTATAGGGATACGGTGGGAAAATAGCATTTTGAGGATTATCATATATCAATCATGATCTCATTGAAGGGCAGAGCAAACTCGATAGGCAGTAGATTACTTCTGCTGTTAAGTCTCATCTTTGGAAATGTAAGTTCCCATTTTCGGTTGCTGGTGACCCACTGGTCTTCACCACTGTCACACCAACTGCTCTCATTGTCTGACAGTTTTATTTTCTTCTGAGCTCTGCAAATCCACAAATGCAGGTTGAGCATCCCTTATTCGAAATGCTTGGAGCTAAGAGTGTCTCGGATTCCGGAATAGCTGTGTAGGTATAGTTGAGAAACATTGCATAGCTCGCGGATTTTGGTTGAACACAATGTTATTTTTTACTAGAAACATGATTTCGACCCTCGAAAAAAAGTGCAGATTTTACAGCTTATCAAATTTGTATAACGGGTGCTCAACCAGTAAGAAGCAACAGTTTGTAAAATCTAAAGTTGAATAAAACAGTTGCAATACCTGTATCCCAGAGAAGTCATGGTAGGTTTGATCCATGCAAGTTTAAACATTTAGTCCAACTTTTTAAACTTTTGAAACCTGAACTGCCTTGCATCAGACATTAGTAAATCACATCTCAAAATGTTGTACCATTATATCTCCAAACAAGTATCATACTTGCTTTTGATGAACTGAAATAATATTTTTTTTAAACAATGAATAAACACCAACTGGTGCAAAGTAAACCTAATCAACAAAAAAAAAAATCAGTTGTGAAACTGGTAATAAATGTATGATGAGTAACTAATGAAATCACAGAAACCTTTTTTTTAAAACATTTTTTAGCCACAGAGTGATGCAGTGTTTCCCATCAATTCAACTTTGTCTTAAATGGATTTATACCTCAGTTCAGCAGCAGAATAACATTCATTTTTGCAAGATGTAACCCTTACAAATAAGAAATACCTTACCCCACCACATGAGAACTTAAGTAATTCTAATAAAAAATACAGACATTAAAAAATTGAAATATTTCAGGCATGTTTAATGCAAATTTCTGTGTCAGATTTAAAGGCAATCTTATTCCCTCTCAGGAATAAATTATACTGCCCAAAAATAAAGCCAGGACTCTGACCTCCTAGTTTTTATAACAATTAACTTCTAAATAAGAATTCTTCAATTTATGAATTATACTGTGTAGTCTTAAAACATTCATGGGAGGCACGGTAACACAATGGTTAGCACTGTTGCTTCACAGCGCCAGGAACCCAGATTCGATTCCCGGCTCAAGTCACTGTGTCTGTGCAGAGTCTGCATGTTTTCCCTGTGTCTCCGTGGGTTTCTTCCTGGTGCTCCGCGAAGTTTCCTCCTCTTGAAAGACGTGCTTGTTAGAAGAATTGGACATTTTTGAATTCTCCCTCAGTGTACCCAAACAGGTGCAGTAGTGTGGTGACCAGGGGCTTTTCACAGTAACTTCATTGCAGTGTTAATGTAAGCCTACTTGTGACACTAATAAAGATTATTATGCTACCATATCAGCAGAATAAAACTATTATTTTTAGATAATGCCACATTTTTCTCAGTATTATTAAGAACTAAAATGAAGAATAACGTTCAGCAACAGCATGTGGGCAGTTAAATGAGGAAATCACAAAGTTGCTGTCCGAGTTGCCCTGCTTCTCCACAAGCTTTTGCGACACTTGCACTTCACAGAGGTATTCAATATTCACTTGGAGTGACGTTGCAGCACTTACCCATTAGATGCTCACAAAATATGCTGGAAAAGCTAGGGCTTGTCCAGTCAAGCAAAAGAAAATGTTCCAAGGGGTGGTAAGCCTCAATTGTTGCCAAACAAATTCATTGGCACAGTGGTTAGCACTGCCCCCCCCCCCCCCCCCCCCCCCAACAGCACCAGGGACCTTGGTTAAATTTAAGCCTGGGTAACTTTGCACTTTCTCCCTGTGTCTGCGTGCATTTCCTCCGGGTGCTCCAGTTTCCTCCCACAGTCCAAAACTGTGCAAGTTCAGTGGATTGGCCGTGCTAAAATTGCCACTTTGAGTGCAGAGATGTGCAGATTAGGTGGGGTTAGGCGTGAGCCTAGGTATGGTCGATGCAGACTCGATGGGCCAAATGGCCTCCTTCAGCACTGTAGGGGAACTGAGAACTGTGAAAATTGACCCCAAAATGTTGTTTAATTCCTTCAGATTTGTATTACTGTTGGTCATTTTTTTTTAAAATAATTTAGTTTCAGACTTTCTCTGTCCATCTAGTTTCTCTCAAATCTCATCTTCATTCAACATTCTCTTCAAGATTTTATAACTAAATATTTTAATTTATTCTTCCTAGATTAGACTTCAGTGCCTACATATTAACAGGTGCAGGTAACGCGATAGGTCGAGGTGGGTGCAGAGCTTCAGACAAGAAACCACAAAATCCAGGTTTCCCCACCTGTAGGGGTTTAAACTGCACGTTGTATATCTTTTGTCATCAACGGGTTCCTCGCACATACCCAGACTGATTGACAAGTTTGGCTCTTTTTCAGGCACGTAGAATGTCCGCAGCAGGTAGATTTGATTCACAATCCCAGAGAAGAGAAGCATTCTCACCCCCTCCTGGCCTACAAAGTAGGGCGGTAAGAGACACTTATTTTCTTTCCTAAGCTGCCCTTGTCTCCCTTCAGCTTCATGGAAACAAAGCCACCCACTATAAAATTGCCACTGCATGTCAAACAACAGGTTGCTCGCTGAATGAAAATATTAAAATTCCCAACCAAGGGAGCATGTTAGTTGTCCGCCCATTGTCCCACCTTCAGTTGAACATGGAAGTGGGTGGGTTAAACTGGGTTTCAGATATTTAAAACTTCAACATTTTGTCCTGACATTAACAAATCCGTTTTTGGCAGTTAAAATTACTGCAAGTCGCAGTCAGGATTCTTCTGGTGAGGAGGAGATACACCATTGCTAGCTCTGTTCACAGAAATCCCTGGTTCCGTGGAGGGGGTGTTGAGCTGTTTTGGCTTTCTAATTACCACACAAATCACAATGTAAAATGTGAACACGTAAATACAAATGAATGTCAAGCATTGTTCATTCATCCCCAAGCATAAAACATGAGCAACCATAATGTTCCTGGTCAGTTTAGCTCAGTTAGTCGGACTGCTGGTTTGTGACCAGCAGCGCGGGTTCAATTCCCGCACCAGCTGAGGTTATTTCTGAAGGCCCCCCTTCTCAACCTTGCCCCTCGCCCGAGGTGTGGTGGTCCTCAAGTTAAATTATTGCCAGCCAGCACTCCCCCTCAAAAGGGAAAGCGGCCTATGGTCATCTGGGACTATGGCAACTTTACATTCTTACAGAAAGTGGTTCCTGACTTGCGTTACTATCCCCGTAGAGACTGATAACTTTTTTTTAAAAGGCATTTTGAATTTCCAGTGACGCATTGAAAAGATGACACAAGATTTCAATTGTTTAGGCTTTTACTGTTACAAAAAAACATTATCTAAATATTTTTCAGTCAGCAACTTGTGCTGTAAACGACAAACATGAGACTCAATTAGCGTTCAACAGGACTGAAAATCTCCCACTACGGTTGTCCCTTATGCGGACACTTCATTCTCCAAGAAGGATCTAGTCCTAAGTCACTCAACCCCCAAGGGCTTGCTTCCATTATTTTCCTTTCCCAGCCAGGTAACTTCTAATCCCAGAACCTACTTGCACTGTGAGGGTTACACTGGAGATGACTGCCCTTGATTCCAAGCTATGTGAATCTTGTGGCCTCCTGTAAATCCTCACTGACCATGTTTCCTCAGCTGAGCATGAGCTCCCACCCACATTCTGCACGGTGAAGACTCAACATTTTTACGACTTCAAATGCAGGACTAGCTGCCTCACTTGCGTTCTGCCTCTCAGATAGCTCTTATTTCTGAGATTCAGTGATACCGTAGGAACACTGTAACCCAATAAAATGGCTTTCTAATGGATCTTTTTCCATCTCAAAGTTCATCTCCATGATAATGTGAATTACATGGGCCTTGTATCGAGGTGGAAATGCTGATCACCCATCTCTCAGACTCCCAACTCAGTTGTAACTTGGAATTAAACAAATAATTTAAAGTACAACTGTTTATAATGCCGAGCATTCTTAATATCTCACTATGAGACCTGGAGACTAAAAATCTGCCCACAGCCAGCACAATTGCTCTTCCTGCAGATGGATGTCTAGCACCTTATTCCCAGTAACACAAGCACAACCTGCCCCCTCTCCCCCCCCCCCCCCCTCCCCCCGCTTTACAACCAATCCACCAGGCTTGTTGGGCAGAACTCAGGGCAGGATACATGACCCCCATCATTCTTCCATCTTACTTTAAAGATACTGTCCCAAAACATAACAATCTTATAAATGTTTCATTTGCAACACTTAACATGAGCAGCACCAGAAATTATTGGCAAGTACACACATACAGTCTGTGAAACTTGCAAGCAACATTCTAATCCAAGTTCCCAGATCAAATTAAATGCTCAATATTATCATCAGTTTTCATGGAAGGAATGAATAAATAAACCCAAGAATGAAATTGCTTTTTGATACTTCATAATCAAGACCTTTGTGGGCTTAAAGAAACACGATTCTGCCTTAGCATAAAATATATTTGGCAATATATCATATGACAACCCATTAATAATAAAGACAATGAGGTGAATTATCCGCCAGCAGGATTCTCCCTTCCCGGCGGTGTGGGGTGGCTACAATGGGAAATTCCATTCACCAGAAGTGCAACAGATAATCCCGCTGCCAGTTATGGCGCGCTGCCGACAAACATGTGGCTTGGAGGCAGAGAATTCACCCCAGTGTTTTATCCAACTTAATTCGCCAATCTCTTACAGTGTTGTTTAGCTCAGTTGGCTGGACGGCTGGTTTATGGTACCGAGTAATGCCAACAGCATAAATTCAATTTCCGTAACGGCTGAGGCTATTCATGAAGGTCCACCTTCTCGACCTTGCCTCTCGCCTGAAGTGTGGTGACCCTCAGGTTAAATCACCACCAGTCAGCTCTCTCAAAAGGGGGTCCTCTGAGACCAAAGCAACTTGATTTCATTTCATTCTGTGGCTACAGGTCTTACACTGAGCATATCTTCATCATACGAATGCAGTTGTCACAAAAAAAAATGCTAGTTTCCTGGAATCGATCAGAAAACCCTTACTACTTCTACTTTGACCATATTTCTTCAAAACTTCCTTCCAAATTCTCTGTACCCTTCCGAGCTGTTAAAGCTAACAACAGCCCATCGATCAACACAACATTAATGGAAATTATATTTGTGGTTTTATTAAATGCACAATTAATTCATACACAACCATAATTCATGCAGAAGAAAATTTCTGATATAATAGGGAATAAAATGACACTAAGCATTACAAGGAAAGACACGTTTGAAGAACATAGAACATAAAAAATACAGCACAGAACAGGCCCTTTGGCCCATGATGTTGCGCCAAACTTTTGTCCCAGATTAAGAGCAAATCAATCTACACCCCAGCATTCTACCGTAATCCATGTACCTATCCAATAGCCGCTTGAAGGTCCCTAATGTTTCTGTCTCAACTACTTCCTCAGGCAGTGCATTCCATGCCCCCACTACTCTCTGGGTAAAGAACCTACCTCTGGCATCCCCCCTATATCTTCCACCATTCACCTTAAATTTATGTCCCTTGTAATGGTTTGTTCCACCCGAGGAAAAAGTCTCTGACTGTCTACTCTATCTATTCCCCTGATCATCTTATAAACCTCTTATCAAGTCGCCCCTCATCCTTCTCTGTTCTAATGAGAAAAGGCCTAGCACCCTCAACCTTTCCTCGTAAGACCTACTCTCCATTCCAGGCAACATCCTGGTAAATCTCCTTTGCACCTTTTCCAAACCTTCCACATCCTTCCTAAAATGAGGCGACCAGAACTGCACACAGTACTCCAAATGTGGCCTTACCAAGGTTATGTACAGCTGCATCATCACCTCACGGTTCTCAAATTCAATCCCTCTGCTAATGAACGCTAGCACATCATAGGCCTTCTTCATAGCTCTATCCACTTGAGTGGCAACTTTCAAAGATCTATGAACATAGACCCCAAGATCTCGCTGCTCCTCCACATTGCCAAGAACCCTACCGTTAACCCTGTATTCCGCATTCATATTTGTCCTTCCAAAATGGACAACCTCTCACTTTTCAGGGTTAAACTCCATCTGCCACTTCTCAGCCCAGCTCTGCATCCTATCTATGTCTCTTTGCAGCCGACAACAGCCCTCCTCACTATCCACAACTCCACCAATCTTCATATTGTCTGCAAATTTACTGACCCACCCTTCAACTCCCTCATCCAAGTCATTAATGAAAATCAGAAACAGCAGAGGACCCTGCAGTACGCCACTGGTAACTGGGCTCCAGGCTGAATATTTGCCATCCACCACCACTCTCTGACTTCTATCGGTTAGCCAGTTTGTTATCCAACAGGCCAAATTCCCACTATCCCATGCCTCCTCCTTGGATGTTTTTCTATTTTAAAGATGCTGAATGAATACAAATTGCTGTTTTTGTGAATCACATTCTTTATATTTCTTTTCAAATCCTCATTTGTACTAAAATTTTAGTAAAACACCCTTGAACAGACCTGCACTCATCAGCTGAGCAACAAAGAATAAATAAATATCATGGGAAAGGGCACAACCTTATTTGGAAAAAAAGTCAATTTTATCCAGTTTAAAGAGTAGCAAACACATTCCAAAATTTCAACATATAAAATTAACTAAATTATCTAAGACTGCTGCCTGAAGTACAACACAATAAATGGTAAAAATGTAGAAAATAATATTTGAATGCCACAACATTCATCTGGAGTGGTCATTTGAAATCTCGTACAATTGCAACAGACTTCCTTCATTCTGCAATACTAACAGTCAAATGCTCGCCACTTTAGCCAATGCACAGAATAGAATGACATTCATGCTCATCATTTTAGAAAAAGTATTCCATTGAATAGATCGCCCAAGGGTGTGAAAAGGGCTGAAAGTACATACTAAACTATTACTCTTTTGAAGTTTTCTTTAAAGAATATTCCAGCTCCGCATTACCTGTACAGGAGGTTCCACATCTTAATGATTTCAACATTACTATTCCTAGTCAGCTTGAAAGAAAACAATCTCCGGGAACATATAGTATATATCTGAAGGCACTAAGTGAGGCTACAAAGATTATACAAAATAGTGATGGCGTGTGAGGGTGATGAAGAGCCCAGGAGAGGTACAACTAATTGGAAATAAATCCACATGCTCAAAACTTTAAATTAAAAGAAATGTTTTACATTGGCAACTGTCAAAAATAAATTATCTGGAATAAACTAGACAATGATATAACAAAATATCACCTAGCTCATGACACTAACAGTTTCTGAAGATGGAAATCATGTCTGACCAAAAGTTTATTAATTTACTCTTTCACAAGATGTGGCCATCCTGGGCTAGGCCACTTTTATTGCCTGTCCCGAGCTGCCCTCGAGAAGGTGAAAATACACGATAACCCTTGAAATTGTTCTTAGTTTTTGGAAGAAATCCTACCTCACGTGGACAATACAAAGTCCTATGATCAACACCAAGGCTTCCAGAAAACCTCTGACAAAGGTGCGCATGAATGGCTGTTACACAAGTTTAAGGCAATGGGTCCGATCCAATAACATCATCAACTGCTTCCCTTTACACCGACAACACCACTAAACAGAAAATTTATGCAAACTATTACTTCAATAAAATAAATAGAAAAATCTTCCATAACCCCAAATTGTGGATGGCTGTGTTCGCAAGGCCCAGGAGCAGACTCAATAGGATGCACCCCAATCTGCTTAACTTGTGTATTGGGTGACCAAAAATATTGGGAAAATATCAAATCTTTCAAAGGCATCCTTTCAAATAACATGGAACACAGGCTTCTCCCCACCTTAAAGTAGACAGAGTTGGAGCTCAATGGCAACATTTAATAAAACTGGCCATACAATAGTTTACGCTCTGGATATCCATGCATTAATAGTGTGCCTTTCACTTGGATACAAGAGAGCATAGTTTGTGCTCCTCGGAAAATTTCTGAATTCCCAATTTCCCTTTCCATATGCCATTGATAAAAAGGACTTCGGGCACGATCTAGCAACCATGTTAAGCGTGAAAGGCAGTGCAGCACATCGCAACTGACCTCGTCCGGGATGCCACAATGGGAATCCCATTGTAGGCGATCACCTTTTGGCAAATCTGCAAACAGATACTCTAATACTCCCACAATCTACACACGGCGATGGAATCCAACCCCTTTGCCTTGGAGATCTCGGGTGAGCGCCATTCAGTGCTGGTCTCCACAAACAGGTACCAGACGGAACAGCACTCATGGATGTCTCCCAGAGGATCGGAGGTCTCCCAGAGGTTCTGAGGCCACCAGATGCTTGCCCTCTGGGCAGGTGGGACCCTGGCACTGCTGGTGCCACCCAGGCATCCTGGCACTGCCACCTGGGTGTTAGCCTGGCACTAAGGTGCCCAGGTTGGCACCCTGGTTGTGCCAAGCCAGCACTTTTTCCACACTGCAGATTGGGCCCAGGGGTACCCTGCATGGGTGCAGCATGGCCTGTGGGGGGATGGGCAGTTCAACAGATCGGGATGCCATTTCCGATCTCCTTCTGCACTGAGGAGCTCTGGCAAGCGGAGCACCTCAGTGCAGAAAACAGGGCTGTGTGGCCTCATTGGGGCGTTCCCCACTGAATCCCCTTATCTACCTGAATGGGCGTTCAATAGTGTATTTCTCAGTGCTCAAATACCCAGCTAACCATGCTTGTGACAGGATTCCATTCCCATTTGGACAGATTGCACCCTTTGTCTTTCTGCCAATATCTGCAATATAATTTAGAAGCACTATAAAATAAGGAAGTGCACCAAATTATACAAACTATTTCTTTATTCAAATTAAACCTGACATAAGCGGATCATTTAAATTTTAGAAGATGACTGCTACAATCCTGAAATAGTTCATCAAACGCTGCGCAGTTACACAGTGGACACAGTAATTATACAAAAGTAAAACTCAGCCAAATGTACACATTTTACTCATTCATGATCAAAGTTGAATGGGAGAAAACCACACACTCAGGAAGAATCCACAACCGTACCAATGCCAGTAGGAACATAAAGAAGCAGCGACAATTCCGGCAATACTAATTATATGGAAAATGGTATTTATTTCACAGGGTTTTGGATTTTTCTATCAATATCTTGATTCCAAGAGATTTTTTGGTTTGTTTTGCAGTTCACATAGGAGACGGCCCACTGCTAAGTGTGGATATCACCGATGGTGCAACAGCGGGTTTTATTCAGACAAGTTGAATGCAGTACTCTCAGAATCACACACAGCACTTGCATCTACATTTACAGCATTCAACAAAAAGAATCTTTGTTTTTCAAAATACTATAAGAATTTCACTTGAACAAGTATGGAGCACTTATCTGCCATTGAAGGACAGAAAATATGGCTTTACCGTTTGACATATCAGGGGCTGTTTAGCACAGGGCTAAATCGCTGGCTTTGAAAGCAGACCAAGCAGGCCAGCAGCACGGTTCGACTCCCGTAACAGCCTCCCCAAACAGGCGCCGGAATGTGGCGACTAGGGGCGTTTCACAGTAACTTCATTTGAAGCCTACTTGTGACAATAAGCGATTTTCATTTCATTTCAAAAGAAGTGTGAAAAATAAGGATAGAAAAAGTCAATAAACACAGAAATCCAAACCTTTATAATGGAACAGCTACAAAAGCTCGATAGTGACAAAGAAAAGTTAACCCTGAGAATGGAGGAAAAAGGCCGAATCCTCCAGTCGTTGAATGAAAATAAAATGTGCACCACTCATAGGTTAACCAATTACTTTAAAAGTGAGGGCAGAGTCATAAGAAAACAGGGCAGCACGGTAGCACAGTGGTTAACACAGTTGCCTCACAACGCCAGGGGCCCGGGTTCGATTCCTTGCTTGGGTCACTGTCTATGCAGAGTCTGCACATTCTCCCTGTGTCTGCGTGGGTTTTCTCCGGGTGCCCTGTTGTGTCCAAAAAATATTTGGTGGGGTTGCTGGGTTACAGGGATAGGGTGATCTTTCAGAGGCCGGTGTTGACTCGATGGGCCGAATGGCCTCCTTCTGCACTGTAAATTTTATGATTCTAGAACACGTACATCAGCAAAATGAGGATTAAGAAGTGCATTGTGACATAGCCAAAAAAAATAAAAAACAAAAGAAAATACATAATAGGGCAACACAAGGTACACAATGTAACTACATAAACACCAGCATCGGGTGAAGCATGCAGGGGTGTAGTGTTAATCAGGTCAGTCAATAAGGGGGTCATTTAAGAGTCTGGCAACAGCAGGGAAGAAGCTGTTTTTGAGTCTGAATGAGTGTTCTCAGACTTTTGTCTGATCAGCCACAGATGTCAAACACACAGCTCAAGATAGGTTTTTTTTCTAATCTTAAGGTTGTCACGCACTCTGAAATGGGACATAAATCTTACAGTCTAATTTAACTGAGAGAACTGCACCTTTTCTTCTTCTTAGGTAGTCTTTCGGGATTGAAGACGATTGCTTTCACCTTGGTTCAATTAGTTAGGGGGTGCCTGATGAGCCCAATACATGATCTGCTGACTGCCACATATGAGGCAGGTGGCACTTGGGTTCTTCAGAGGTTTGTGCGCTCCCATCAACACCTCAGCTTTGCCTCTGCACCCTCCCAACAGTGCATTTCCGAATGAACCTTCTTAGTTTTGCCAGTCACAAGCCAGCATCTCCCATGAGTCTGCAGGAATGCTAAACATCATCAGTGATGAAGAGATCCCCAAAGGGTTTCTAAGGGGGTCCCCAAAGGGACTCCAGGGAGCCACCTGCCACAATTGAGTTCCAAGTGGAGCAGTTGCTTCACAATCTGGTGTCAGACATACGAACAACATGTTCTATCCAGCAGAGCTTGCTTTGAGTATAGAGCGCCTTGATGCTGGACAAGTTGGCTTGGGAGAAGATGCTGCTGTTAGACCGCCTTTCGTGCCACCGCTGATGGTGTTCCTTCAGTGCTTTGAGGTACCTGCTGCAGGTTTTCCAATTTTTTTAAGAACATAGCAGCAAAGGAGTTATTGCTGCCCAGTACACCACGACCTTAGTCTGGAGTTTGAGATCCTGATCCTCAAATGCTCTTTTCTTCACTTCTAACAGCTCGCAATAATTACAACTTTTAAACTTGGGTGTGGCAGCGCTCCCACAGCCTCACCTCACTCCTCGACCTTCCTATACAGCCCCATTATATAACTGAAATACTAAGTCAGCACAGCACATGCTCAAATTGTTTTCCATTTTGCTGAAGAGTCCCAAAATAGTTGCAAGACCCTTCTTTTCATACTTAAATTGATCCAATACTTATTTCAAGCAGCTCCCAGGTCCGTGAAGACCAATATAACAGCGGCCATATCAGAGGGATATAAAATACAACGGTGAGAATATTGACGTCCACATTTTCAAGGACTGGGAGCCAATGTCGTTCAACAAGGTTATGGTCAAGCACAACAGCATTCTGGAACAGCTAAAGTTTGCAAAAGATATTAGCCAAGTAAAGCATAGAATAAGTATCTATGGCAAAGGAATGGCCACGGGTTTCAGCAGCTGATGAGCTACGGTTGCAGTATTGTATGAAAGTAGGTATTTTGTAATGATGGAGAAGATACAGAGTTGGAAGCTCAGCATGTAGTTAAATAGTTATGGCTGCGAAATTGGGGACATTTTTGTTCAGTATGAAAGTGACTCTGCACTTTTTAATTAAGAAAATTTTCAAGATAGGAATCCTGAGAAAACTGCAACACTAATTAGAATGTCTGGAACGTATGAAATAGAACTTTTCTCAGCTGCACGGAAGAAATGAGATACCCGAAACACAGAAAAAGTGAACCTTGTGAGAAGTCATAGCCATACCAGTTTGAATAACTGTGACAAAAATCATATCATAGAATCACAGAATCCCCTACAGTATAGGAGGCCAATATCATGCATCTTTTCAAACTGAAAAGCATTGTACAGTGCAGCACTCACCAATGGAGCAAAAATATAATAATCTGTATTATTGTCACAGGTTTACATTAACACTGCAAAGAAGTTACTGCAAAAGTCCCCTCGTCCCCACACTCCGACGCCTGATCAGGTACACAGAGGGAGAATTCAGAATGTCCAAATTAACTAACAGCGCGTCTTTCGGGAATTGTTGTGGGAGGAAATCAACACAGACATGGTGAGAACGTGCAGACTCCACACAGACGGTGACCCAAGCCGGGAATCAAACCTGGGACCTGGCGCTGTGAAGCCACAGTGCTAACCACTGTGCTACAGTGATAGGGTGCTGCTAAACATGTAAATGTGTTAATGGTGCAAGCAAGATACTTTTACAGTGCAATTTCTGCTACATTTCCCCACACCCCACTATTTGGCAACTGCAATTATGCCCTCCGTCACAAAGACGACATGAGCTTTGGCAAACAACCTAAGCCAGGAACAGTGTCATCGTTCGACAGGTAACACTGTATATCTATCATTTCAATCTCTCCAAACATTTCCATGCACATAAAATTTGGATTTTGGATTCATCACGTGTACCAAGGTGCAGTGAAAAGTATTGTTCCTCATACAGTCCAGGCAGATCATTCCATACATGAAAAACATAGGACATACGCCAATAGTTAAGATGCTGAATCAATTGCTTTATCAACTTACAAGGATTTCTGTTCTGGCCTTTTACAGCTCCACGCCTTCAGACGCCCCCAATACTATGTACCATTCTCCTCCAACTCCAAAAGACGACAAGCATGCAGTTTAGAGACCCATATTAGTTGCAAAAGTGTAATCTGGAGTGACATGCCTTTTAAATTACCGTGCTTTAAAGCTGTCTGTTTCCATCCCAATGACTGAATATAGGAATACAGGTCATAAGCAATGAAACAAGGACTGACTGCCTCTTCTAATATACTTACTAATCAGAAATTCAATTTCTTCACTTCCAAATAAAAAAATAATTGCGGGAGCAAGATTCAGTACTGAAGCAGAACTCCTACTGCCACCCCACATAAAATCAAGGTTGAATGTAACATTGCAGTCAGCATGACCATTGCAAACCGTTCAGCGCAGCAACAAAATATTTAGGTTTCAATCACCAACTATTCAAGCATTCTATAAAATATGCCTGAAAGGCGTTAATGATTATGTTTTTCCTTCAGTTTACTATCTTTCCCTCAATGAAGCAACTTCGTTTGGGACTGTTCCGTACCTGTATTCAGTTCTGTAGGATTAACTGGAGCGATGCCAACAAAAACAAGAAAAGTGCCCTTTTGCTACTATGTTTTATGGTCATTTCCATTAAATAGGTTGAAAGGTTGATAATTCTGTGTCCTTTGGTTAAGGAAAAAGCAGGCAATATAAGAAAACATTTTTTAAAAAGTGACTTGCTGGAATCAAGAGTGCACTGTCTTAAAGGGTGGTGGAATAAGATTAAATCCAATTTATAAAACAATTTGGGGGCAGCAGGGTAGCATGGTGGTTAGCATAAATGCTTCACAGCTCCAGGGTCCCAGGTTCGATTCCCGGCTGGGTCACTGTCTGTGTGGAGTCTGCACGTCCTCCCCCTGTGTGCGTGGATTTCCTCCGGGTGCTCCGGTTTCCTCCCACAGTCCAAAGATGTGCGGGTTGGGTGGATTGGCCATGCTAAATTGCCCGTAGTGTCCTAATAAAAGTAAGGTTAAGGGGGATGTTGTTGGGTTACGGGTATAGGGTGGATACGTGGGTTTGAGTAGGGTGATCATGGCTCGGCACAACATTGAGGGCTGAAGGGCCTGTTCTGTGCTGTACTGTTCTATGTTCTAATTGGATAAATGTGTGAAGAAACATTAACAGGGCACTGGGAAAATTGGGTAGCTCTACCAGAGCCAAAACAAGCACAATGCGTTAAGAGATCTCCTTCGGTGATGTGATTTCAAAAAATCATTCTGTACATCTTGAAGCTCATGGCAGCTTTACCTAAATCAATTTCCACTACAGTGCACATCACTGACATTTATTGTCCATCCCTCATATCAATGTGTAGGTGGTGACTAGATTTCGTTTGGAGTTGCTATAAGTGGTCCAATACAATTGGGTGCACACTAGACCACGTCACAGAGGCTTCTGCAACAAGAGGCTGCTGGGAAAACGCAGCAGGTCTGGCAGCATCTGTAAGCAGATAAAGCAGAGTTATCGTTTTGAGTCCTTTTGACTCATACAGATGCTGCCAGCCCTGCTGAATTTTTCCAGCATCTAATGTAAATTCTGTTCTGGTTTCAGATTCCAGCATCTGCAGTGTTTTGCTTATCATAAAAAGAGTTTCCTCTGCTTACACAGGTACACCAAGCAAACCATTTGCATTTTACAACAATCCAGCATCTTCATGGACACTTCTACATGAGCTTATTTCCAGATTTGCTTTTCTGAAGCCAATTTCAAATTCTCACGGTGCAATGGATTCAAACTGACATTCTTGAGATTATTAGTCCAAGCTTCTAGGTTACCATCCAAACTTCTAGCTCAATAGCCCAGCAAAGAACCAATGCATTGTCATAATCCTATAATTTCATCAAATTTTGCATTACAATATAACAAAAGCATTAAACATAATGCAAGAAATAGGGGCAGGAGATTTCACTCTGCTCCTGGAACCTGCTCAACCCATTCAATAACATTCTGGCTGATCGGATCATGGCTTCAACTCCACTTTCCTGGCAGCTCCTCATAATCCTCGACTCCCTTGTAGAACTAAAATATGTCAACCCAGCCTTGAATAAATGCAATCCACTGCTTTCTGGGGAACAAACCTTCCAAGGACTAATGACCCTCAGAAGAAAGTCATCTTGCTCTCCTTAAATGGGGAACTGCGTTCTCGAATCCTCTATGAGGTGAAACATCAAAATCTTTCATGTTTCAATAATGTGGCGACGCTGGCGTTGGACTGGGGTGGGCACAGTAAAAGGTCTTACAACACCACCTGATGATAGAACTGTGCTCCGAAAGCTAGTGATTCGAAACAAACCTGTTGGACTTTAACCTGGCGTTGCAAGACTTATTAATGTTTCAAAAAGATCAACTTTAATTCTTCTAAACTCCAAAGAGTACAGAACGAAGGTGCTCAACCTTTCCTTGCAAGACAACCCGTTCATCCCAAGAATGAACCTAGTGAACCACCTCCAATGCAAGCACAGTATAACCCGCTTAATTAAGGAGGCCTAAACTGTACGTAGTACTCTAGGTGTGGTCCCACCAATGCCCTGTACGGTTGTAGCAAGACTTTATACTTTTGAAGATAAAATGAAACACCTATGGCTCATAAAAATACACTCAGGAGAGCAACTGATTATTTGCACACACAAAACAATTGAGGAAATCTTGCTGAACTGAATTACCAAACATTTGGTTTGCAATGTTAGTTTAGACATTTTCAAGATGAGTCAAATGATAAGGCCACCAAGTCAGTGGTTGTTTAGGTGGTACATAGATCTAATTACAATGTGATAAAGCAAACACAGGAGACAAAAAATTCAATATTCTAGCCTGCAAGAAATGTTTCTAAATACAATTTACCATGTAAAAGTTATAAATATTCTTCTCCATTCCCTGGTACAAGTGCTGTCCGACATGTATCGGCAACTGCACTGTGCTTCACCAACTTCTCCATCCTTTGTGTCTAAGCCAAAACAGAATGTCAGCTGGCTGTTCACCAATATAGGCAGCAGGTATCCACTGATGCCCTCATCTAATTTATCCAAACATGCACTTTGCAGTGGGGGAGACTGAATAGCAATCACAGGATTTTCACAAGCTACACATCAATTGCAGTCAACCATGGCATGATCATCATTTCCTTGTGTTCGCCAAAAATAATGATCAAACTTCAGCTGGTTCATATAGCTCAGTACAAAAAGTGCACATTTATAAACTGCGCTATCACAAATACCTTTTACTTTAAAAAGGTTACCGCGAAAAATCATAGAATTTTTGATGTCAAAAGTTGCAATCCCTCGGACATTTTTGTTTAAATGCTTTCATCTGTTCAACATATTTAGTGGCCAAAGGAAGGTACCCCTCCTATGAAATCAATATTTTCTTTGCGCAATTTTAAAATAGCCCATAATCTACTTAATTTTCACAGTTGGTGCTAAACCACAAATTCTTTTATGGATTAACAAAATGGGATTTGAACCCTTCACCTTTGGATTGCTTATCCTGTACCATTATTAGATGCTAAGAAGAGGATCTCCTCATGGCTTACCAAACAATGCAGTTCCATCTGAAATGCACAATGGATCAGACAATCTCAGTTAGGGCAGTAGTTTACCCAAACAGTTAGCCTCATCATTCCAGAGATTGGAGGGGTGGGCATCAGGTAAAGGGGAGATGTAAAAACAACCAGCATGATCCCCATTCCAGATTGCTATCCAGGAATACTGATTATTGGGGTCAGCTGTGGCTCAGTTTGCAGCACACTTGCTCGACAGTCAGGTGGTCATTGGTCCCAGCCTACTCCAGGGACTTTCACCCACAAATCTCGGCTGACATTCCAGTGCAACACAAAAAGAGCTTTGCGCTGGCAGAGGTTCTGTCTTTTGGATAACACACCAAACCAAGACCCCATTTGCTTTTTCAAGGCGAAAGATGTAAAAGATCCCAGGAAACCTTTAAAACAAAAAAATAGGGAAATTATCCCCAGTTCCCTGGCCAATAATTATTCTTCAATCAACACATACAAAATAGATTCTCTGGATATTATCACTTTGGAACTTTGCTGTACACAAATTAGCTGCCACATTTCCTACATTACAACAGTGACTAGATTTCAAAAGTACGTAATTGTCTGTAAAGCATTTTGGGATGGTCTAAAGTTGTGAAAGATCCAACATAAATGCACATCTCTTCCCCCCCTACATAGAAAATAGGTGCACGAATAGGCTATTCGGCCCTTCGAGCCTGCACCACCGTTCAATATCATGGCTGATCATGCAAATTCAGTACCCCACTCCCGCTTTCTCTCCACACCCCTTGGCCCTTTAGCTGCAAAAGACTATGTCCAGCTCCCTCTTGAACATATCCAACGATCTGGCTCCAACAGCTTTCTGTGGTAGTTATTCCACAAGTTCATAACTCTCTGTGAGAAGTTGTTCCTCATCTCAGTCCTGGATGGCTTACCCTTAGTCTGAGGCTGTGACCCACTAGTTCTGGATATCCCCAATATCGGAAACATTCTTCCCGCATCTAGCCTGTCCAGTCCCATCAGGATTTTATATGTTTTGGTGAAATCCCCTCTCATTCTTCTAAACTCCAGTGAGTACAAGTCCAGTCGATCCAGTCTTTCTTCATATGTCAGTCCTGCCATCCCAGGAATTAGTCTGGTAAACCTTCGCTGGACACCCTCAACAGCAAGAATGTCTTTCCTCAAACGAGGAAACCAAAACTGCAAATACTCATGGTGTGGCCTCACCAACTGCAGCAAAACACACCTACTCCTGTACTCAAATCCTCTCACTATGAAGGCCAGCATGACATTAGCTTTCCTCACCGCCTGCTGTACCTTCAGCGACTGTTCCACCATGACACCCAGGTCTCGTTGCACTTCCCCTTTTCCTAAACTGACAACATTCAAATAATAATGACTTCCTGTTTTTGCCACCCAAGTGGATAACCTCACATTTACCCACACTGTATTGCATTTACCAAGTATTTTCCCACTCAGCCAGCCTGTCGAAGTCACCCTGCAGCTTCTTTGTATTCTCCTCAAAAATTTGTTTTTATATAGAAATTTAGAGTACCCAATTCATTTTTTCCAAGGGGCAATTTAGTGTGTTCAATCCACCTACCTTGCACATCTTTGGGTTGTGGGGGTGAAACCCAGGCAAACACGGGGAGAATGTGCAAACTCCACACGGACAGTGACCCAGAGCCGGGATCGAACCTGGGACCTCGGCGCCATGAGACTGCAATGCTACCACTGCGCCAGCGTGCTGCCCTTGTTCTCAATAATAATAATCTTTATTAGTGTCACATGTAGGCTTACATTAACACTGCAATGAAATTACCGTGAAAATACCCTCGTCTCCACATTCCAGCACCTGTTCGGGTACACCGAGGGAGAATTCAGAATATCCAATTCACTTAGCAAGCATGTCTTTCGGGATTTGTGGGAGGAAACCGGAGCACCCGGAGGAAACCCACGCAGACACGGGGAGAACATGCAGACTCCGCATAGACAGTGATCAAGCCGGGTTATCAAACCTGGGTCCCTGGCGCTGTAAAGCAACAGTGGTAACCACTGTGCTGTGCCGCTCACAGCATACACTGCCACCCAGATTAATATCGTCTGAAAATTTGGAGTTATTGCGCACAATTCCTTCGTCCAAATCATTTATGTATATTGTGAACAGCTAGGGCTCCACCCTGCGGTACCCCACTAGTAAAAAACAAAAGCAAATGACTGCGGATGCTGGAATCTGAAACCAAAAAGATGCTTGAAAATCTCAGCAGGTCTGGCAGCATCTGTAGGGACAGAAAAGAGCTAACATTTCAAGTCCAGATGACCCTTTGTCAAAGTTGTACCCCACTAGTCACTGCTTGCCACTCTGAAAAGAACCTGCTTATTCCCACTCGCTGCTTCGCGGTCAATCATTTCTCTATCCACGTCAATACATTACCCCCAATATCATGAGCTTTAATTTTGCTCACTAATCTGTGTGTGGGACCTTGTCAAAAGCCATTTGAAAGTCCAGATACACAATATCCAGTGGCTCACCATTGTCCACTCTGCTGGTCACATCCTCAAAAAATTCCACAGTATTTGTCAAGCATGATTTCTCTTTAGTGAATCCAGGCTGACTTGGACCAATCCTGTCCCTGCTTTCCAAATGTTCAAATATTTCATCCTTAATAATTGCTTCCAACAATTACCCACCACCATATTGATCTTGACTGATGGCTTATTAACCTGTAACATTAACCCTGCTTCTCTCTCCACAGACAGTTATTTCCAGCATTTTTTGTTTATATAACACCTTGAGCTTGACAACAAACATTATTTTGAGAAATAAATCTTGACTTAGTAAATTTTGGGCTGAAAATGGCTTTAACATACTCATTGGGTCTAAGTACAGAACACATCAGTATTCAGAGATCACAGATTCATGGATCATAAATTCCATATTGACAGATGATTTTATGGGCCAGATTTTACCATAACAAGATTACTTTTTTGAAAACTCCGAACATGGTCCTATGAAAAGGAAGTGAAAGGGTTGAAATTGTGGCTTGCACAAGATGAAGTGAATTGTTTGTCTCGAATAATAGTGTATACTACTTTTCTTTTTTTTAAATTTAGAATACCCAATTAATTTTTCCAATTAAGGGGCAATTTAGAGTGGCCAATCTACCTATCCTGCACATCTTTGGGTTGTGGGGGTGAAACCCACGCAGACACGGGGAGAATGTGCAAATTCCACACGGACAGTGACCCAGGGCCGGGATTCGAACCCGGGTCCTCAGCGCCGTAGGCAGCAATGCTAACCACTGCGCCACCGTGCTGCCCCTACTACTTTTCTTAATGGTCTCAGCAGCAGTGTTACTCTTTCCAATAAATAACATTCTTCCAACAAAATGCTGTGGAAAGCTATTTGCAGAAAAATATGAAGAAGCACTATAAGTTGCAATAAATGGAGAATTAACAATTTCATGAAAGTGATAATTCACGAAGATTCTAATCTGCTTTGTGTGTTTCCTGTCCCACCTTCAAAATGTCCAGTTCCAATTTTACAACTCCCATTGGTCTTTTACTTTGCTGCTCCAACACCTTCCACAATTGGAAATGTATCCACCCACTGTCCAAACCGAACTTCAAAGTCAACTTCAGACAATGGCAACAAAATATCAAAACATAAAAGCATGGTACCTTACCACAATCACAGCCAGCTGAGTGAAATTCAAGTATGATGCAGCAAACACACATAATTATAAGCTTCTCATGGAATTAAAAATACTTTAACATACACGTGAATCTTCAGAGGCATGATTCACACTAAGTTTGATGATATGCTGTTTTGTGATATGAGCATTATATCAGTTTACAAAAAATATAATGATTCCCTTATTCTGGTGGATGAGTTCAAGATGCCCTCTTAACTTTAACACTAAAGAGTCTAGTTACTGTAAGCAAATACAGCCTGTGATCAATCAGAATTTAACAGCTCTTGGGTGAGGTGAATTTGCAGATTAGAAGGTATTTCTGTTTTTTTTTTCTTTGCAGCAGAGGGATGATTTACTTGAGATATATACAATTCTTAAAGAAGGGCCTGGTTAGGTAAATAACTCGAGGGCATGGTTTTAAATTATTACTAGAAGGATTAGTGAGGAACTCAGGAGGCATTTTTCATCCACAAGGTGGGGGCAGTCTAGAGGGCATTGCCTGGAAGGGTGGTAGAGATAGAAACACTCTTCACATTTAAAAAAGTTGGAAATGCACTTGAGCTGCTATGGACCAAGAGCTGAAAGGTGGGATTAAATTGGTTTATGTTTTTTCGCCAGCAAGCAGGTGATGAGCCAAAAGTCCTCCTTCTGCACAATAAATCTTTCCAAATGTTTCCCATCACCAAGGTAGAAACAAAATTACAAACTGACTACTTTTCAGGTTATATATTTGGACATTTTGAAGTGTGACAAATGCTCTGAAAGCTTCCTGTAGGCCAACACGATAAAACTCCTTCAAGCACCTTGGAATTTTTCATTTTATATTAAAAAGGACGAAGTAAACAAAGAGCAAGAACTTTCATTTGCATAGTATTTTTACAACTTCAGAATGTCCCAAACTCTTCACAGCCAATTGGTTACTTTTGAACACTGGAGACATAGCAGACAATCGGGGACATCAATCGCCCACAAACAGCAGTAAGATAAATGACCAAATCTGTTTTTGTGCCACTAGTTACATAAATGCATGATATTGTTGCAGGGACTCACATTCCACCCAATACCTGACCAGAATATTTAAATTAAAATAATATTTATTGTCAAAAGTAGGCTTACATTGCAATGAAGTTACTGTGAAAAACCCCTAGTATTTATATTTATAATGGTTATTAAAATTGGCAATGTCGACATTGACGGATATAAAATATTACTGGTCATATATTACTGGTTAATCAACTATAGAAGATATTCCTTTTCTTTTTAACTAACAGTTTGAAAAGGAATTAATTTTTGTTCGTCAAAAAACGCAACTTTTAATTTTCTCTCACACCGAATGTGATAATGACATCGAGAACACCTTGCACTTAAAGGAAATACTCCAATAGCGTGCTAAGAGTTTTAGAAAGAAAATAAAACATAATAATCAATACATCTTGCACTTCAAATTAAATTTACTGTTTGCTAAATTTCTCGCTTCACTCGCCACAAGTAGAGTACGAAATCGATGTGGGTCCTTCTGCTATCGTTTTAAAAGAAGATGAAACCCCGAAATACAAGGTTGGTAAGTTCAGATTCGTAAAAGTAACGAAGAGTACGTGTTTCCAAAGAGTTAACACATTCAAAGAAAAAAAACAAAGTCTGCCTGATGGATTAAATTGTTGAGCCTCATCTTAACGGGGGTGACAAGAGCAGAATCTCAGCGTGTGGCCTTGCAAGCCTGGCTCATGTGGCAGCCCGAGGGCCCGAAAAGTGAAAAGTCCCGCCCTCTCCCCCAATAAAATCACTTAAAGAAAGCCCCAAAAAGCGCCCGGTGCACCCGAAAAGGGCAGGATACTACTCACATCGGGTCCAGCGCCCTTGACAACCAAGATCTGAAAGCGTCCAGGTTCTCTATGATCATCTTCCTGTGGTGTCTGGCCCAGTCCCTGGTGCACCATCAGAATTGTCAGGCCCTCAGTAAAAGTCCACAAGCAACATGACAACAAACCCGAGCGAAGCCCAGGCCGCGCCGCACCGCGCAACCGACCCTGCCGCCGAACCGATTGACAGCTCGGCCGGCCAGTCAGCGAGCGGCCCTCCGGAAGACGCTCCAATCGGAAGGAGGGGGAGGCGGGGCGCGTCAGACGGCCACCAGCTAAGTTAGGTTGCACCCAACGGCCTGGGAAGAGACGAGCAATCGATCAGTCCAAATTTCGGTTTCCTTTCCCCACTCCCATTTACAAAGAAAAAGGTGAAACGCGGGGGTTTGTGGAATAGACAATATTCTTTTCCACTGGGGGAAAAAAATAGACACTACCCGAACGGCAAACGTTTGAGTTGCGGGCGAAGCCCGGGCTGGTGGGGGAGGGAGGGAGGAGGATACCGCACTGCTCAATCAAACCTGAAAACGTCGTGCAGACAGCCACTATTTGATAGGCAGCGCTACCGTCCAATCACAATGCGTCTGACTGGCGGCGCTGCTTCTCCATTGGACGGGTGGGCAGTAGAAGGCGGGACGGCCCCGCGCTGACGGCAGGCCTCGCGACCAACAGAACAAACGCAATTTTCCTAACTACCGAAAAAATTGGCGTGCATGTGGGAGACGCGTTAACATGGTTACGTGGTCGGTAAATATGACCGAATATTACGAAATGTCAGCACAACGCCGGCAGTCACGCCGCCACGTGATCAGGCGCAGTTTGATGGACAGCGCCGAGGCCCCGCCCCTCGCTGGCTTCTCGGGGTAAAATATAATATCGCGAGATTATAATCCCTTCCCCCTCCTGCCGTGTGTGGTATCCTAGCAACCAGAAACCCAGGCCTGCAAGGCTCCCCTCTCCTGGGATAGAGCTGATCTGTGTCCTGCAACAGCACAGCTACCAGCCACCCAATGAATTGCTAGATAATTGTGGTTCCCAGAAAGTTCACTGGGATGGCCCACCCCCTTCCCCCTATGGAGGAATTGTTTTATCAGCAATGGTTAAACTGATTGGGACTCTACTCATTGAAATTTAGAGGGATAAGAGGTGGCCTCATTGAGGATTCTTAAAGAGGCCTGGCAGGGTAAATGGGAGAGCCTAGGACCAGAGGGCATAGTATCAGAATAATTTAAATCCAGGGCAGTTGGGGCAATGAGCGTCTCCTAATCCTGGATTAGACTGAACAGGAAAGTGAGCTGCAAAGAGGGAGACTCCCTAAAGTACAAGTTACAGTCCAGATAACCAGGGAATTGGGACAGAAAGAACTCTTAAGACACCTTATGTTAAGAGAACACAGACCAAGGTATGGTTCAGCAGAATTCAAAGAGGAGTGAGCAAAATGTTATGAGTTAAAGAATAATTAGTAACTAGGGCAGCACGGTAGCACAAGTGGTTAGCACTGTGGCTTCACAGCGCCAGGGTTCCAGTTTCGATTCCCCGCTGGGTCACTGTCTGTGCGGAGTCTGCACATTCTCCCCGTGTCTGCGTGGGTTTCCTCCGGGTGCTCCGGTTTCCTCCCACAGTCCAAAGACGTGCAGGTTAGATGGATTTGCCATGATAAATTGCCGTTAGTGACCAAAAAGGTTAGATGGGGTTATTGGGTTAGGGTGGAAGTGAGGGCTTAAGTGGGTCGGCGCCGACGCGATGGGCCGAATGGCCTCCTTCTGCACTGTATGTTCTAGGGGCGAGATTCTCCGGTCTCCCAGCCGAGTGCATCTTTCCGGCAGGAGGCGGCAAGCAGTTTGCTGGTAGAGGGATTCTCTGCTCCCGCCACTGCCAATGAGTATTTCCATTGAAGCCACCCCACGCCGCCGGGAAACATGCAGAGGAGGCGCAATGCCACTAGAACTAGAGAATGCTGCCGCCAGCAAACGGCTGGAGCACTCCAACCTCGATTTAAAGTGGGACAGCGGACCTCAGAGGTAGATTAAACATTTGACGTCATTTTAATAGTTTGGGAATTACGAGTTAAAGCAATTGTGAGCAGTTTGCACAGCAGTCAAGACAAAGATATCCTAAAGGGGGTTGCTGTAAAATCCTGGACTGGATTCAGAACTTTGTTAAAAGTGCCATTTGGAAAACCTGATGTGTATTTCAGGATGCAAACCATAGAGAAAAAGCATAATTATGAGATTTTTAAGTGCGTTTTTGGGAGTGGAGTCTGGAAACTTTCACATGACAATCATCTCTGGGGTTTCTGAATATTTTTCTTGTTGTAAAAACTAATTAACAGTCCTGTGACTCTGTTCCTGCATATTTTATGAAAATACGCCCATTGTGGGCAGAATCACTTTTAGGTAAATCTGAATATTAATGCGAGACAGCTATTCTCACTTCACTGCTTCACTGTGCAGTTTCCAGAGGTACCCGAAGCTTGGGATATATCCTCTTCAGTACAGATCACCACAAACGGGGAGCAGATGGAACAGCACCCGTGGGGGGCTCGGACCCCGTGTCAGTACGCAGGCTCTTGAACACCTGCGACCAGGTTGAACTGGCCTCGGAAGCCAAGGTAAACCGTGGCAAGAGCGAGGCCATGTTCTTTGGTAACTGGGCCGACCGGTCCTTTGTCCCCTTCACTGTCAGGTCGTATTACCTGAAGGTGCTGGGGATATGGTTCGGAGCAGCTGGGGCGTGCACCAAAAACTGGGAGGAGCGCATCGCCAAGCTAAGACAGAAACTGGGCTGGTGGGAGCAACGCTCCCTCCCCATTGCAGCAAAACCCTGGTCATCAGCTGTGAGGTACTCTCAGTGTTGCTGTACGTGGCGCAGGTTTGGCCCATTACCCAACCCTACGTCGCACCAGTCACCCGAGCCATCTTTAAGTTCATCTGGAGATCCAAGATGGACCGTGTCCGAAGGGACACCATGTACAAATCTCTGGATAAGGGAGGGAGAAACGTACCCAACGTCTCCCTCATCCTGATGGTCACCTTTGTGTGTACCTGCATCAAGCTGTATGCAAACACCAAGTGTCAATACACACTGAGGTTCTACCTGTCCCCGGTGTTACGAAGGATGGGCCTGGCCTCATTGCCGCGGAACGCTTCAAGTAGTTGGACCGTGCCGTATCATCTGTCCCTCGTGGAGACATTTTTTCAGAAAAACACCTTTGACCACAAGGCAATGAAGCAGTGGTCAGCACGCAATGTCCTCAAGGCCCTTAGGGAAAAGGAGACTGTGGAGGATGTTGGATGGTTCCCTGAGCAGACTGTCAGAGTCATCTGGCAGAACGCCTCATCACCAGAACTGTCAAACAAGCACCAAGACCTAGCTTGGCTGGTGGTGAAAAGGGCCTTCCCAGTCAGATTCTTCATGTACACCCGAAGGCTCCGCGCCGTTGCACGCTGCCCTCGGAGTGGCTGCGGGGGAGATGAGACGGTCACCCACATCCTTGTGGAATGTACCTTTGCAAAGAAGGTCTGGAGAGAGATGCAGTGGTATTTGTCAAGGTTCATCCCGAGCAGCTCTGTGACACAGGACTCTGTGGTCTATGGACTGTTTCCAGGAGACACACCGAGACAAACATCAACTGCTGCTGGAAGGTCATCAACTCGGTGAAAGACGCTCTTTGGTCTGTCCGAAACTTGCTGATCTTCCAGTGCAAAGAACCGTCCTCGGCCGAATGTTGCAGACTGGCACATTCCAAGGTCCAGGACTACGTGCTGAGGGCCGCACTCAAGCTTGGGCTGCTGCCGCCAAGGCGCAATGGGGAAAGGCCACTGTGTAAGGTCTTCCAGCAAATGTACACGGAGGGGTTGGTCATTAACACTCCAGTGTATAAAAGTATTGAAAGAAACATGACGATGTAAATATTTAAGAAAGAATTAGGGCAGCACGGTAGCATTGTGGATAGCACAATCGCTTCACAGCTCCAGGGTCCCAGGTTCGATTCCGGCTTGGGTCACTGTCTGTGCGGAGTCTGCACATCCTCCCCGTGTGTGCGTGGGTTTCATCCGGGTCCTCCGGTTTCCTCCCACTATCCAAAGATGTGCAGGTTAGGTGGATTGGCCATGCTAAATTGCCCTTAGTGTCCAAAATTGCCCTTAGTGTTGGGTGGGGTTACTGGGTTATGGGGATAGGGTGGAGGTGTTGACCTTGGGTGGGATGCTCTTTCCAAGAGCCGGTGCAGACTCGATGGGCCAAATGGCCTCCTTCTGCGCTGTAAATTCTATGTAATTGTAACGTAAACAGGGGAATGTGTGGAATATCATCCCAATTGAATGCAAGAAAGTCAAGTGAATATGTAACTTTGGAGGAAATGTAAAGTCATAACAATTCAAAATGTTCTGTAATGTTTGTTAGAGATTTTGCGAATAAAGTATATTTTTGGGGGGAAAAAAATCTTTTCTTATCAATTTAATGTGTGGAATGTCATCCCAATTGAATGCAAGAAAGTCAAGTGAATATGTAACTTTGATGGAAATGTACAGTCCTAACAATTCGAAAAGTTCTGTCATGTTTATTAGAGATTTTTATGAATAAAGTATATTTTTGGAAAAAAAAGCCATGGGGGTCTTCCAGGGCATTGGAGGCCCGCAGGTGCATGTCCTTTGGGTAGTGTAGTACCCTGGCACTACCAGCCTGGCCCCCTGGCAGTGCCACTTGGGTGCCAGGCTGGCACTGCCAAGTTGGCATTTTGCTCAGTGGCGATCGGGCTGAGGTTGCCCTGCCCTGCCCTGCACAGGTGTTTGGGGAGGCATCCCATTGGGGTTTGGGATGTGTCGGGGATCACTTCAGGGCTCCAGAGATTGGAATGTCATCTAAAAATGGTGCCCCGATCTCTCGCCACATTAAGGAGATCCTGCGAGCGGAGCTCCTCAGTGCACGATACGTGGCTATGTGCAGCCTTGGCCACGTGTTCCCGTTGAGGCCGCCTTTCTACCAGGGTGGCTTTTATAGCATTGTTGTTCTGGGCGCGCTCACTGTGGCACTTTGTTCCCATTTCGTTAAATCCCATTGTTCCCATTTAGTTAAACCCCGCCCATGGTCTTTTGAGCTAGGGTTCCATTCTGGGATCTCCCTGTTCAGTTATAACATAAGCTGGGATCGTAACACAGGGATGAGGAACTTCAGTCACAAAGATAGATTGGAGAAGTTGGCACCGTTTGCTTTGGAGAAGAGAAAGCTGAGAGGAGATTTGACAGAGTTATTCCAAATCATGAGGGGTCTGGACAGAAATATTGCGTAAAAACTGTTCCTATTGGTGAAAGGATAAAGAATGAGAGGGTGCAAATATAAGTAGAAGAAACAATGGCGCCATGATGAAAAATATTTTCAGTCAGTGGTTAGGATCTGGAATGCACTGGCAAGAAATGTGGTGGAGGCAGGTTAAATTGAGGCATTCAAAGGGGAATTAGATAGTTATCTGAAAATGAAGAGAATGTAACATTGCGGAGACACTCAGGGAAATGGCACAAAGCGCAATAACAATTTTGTATTTCATCATCTGTTCGCCTTACAGAGTGGAAGAATGTGGCCAGAATATCATCTAATTGCCAACAGTCAGTTTTTTGATGGCTGAAGAGACCCAATTTTGCTGATCTAAGATCCACTGCCATTACATTGCCTTGAATATATTCAATAATCCAGCCTCCATTGCTATCTGTGGAACACTATTCCAAAGACGAACGACCATCTGGGAGAATAAATTCTTTCTAATCTGTCTTAATTGGGAGGCCCTCTATCTGTAAACTGTGCCCCCCTTGGAATCTCCACAAGAGGAAACATCCTCACAGCATCTACTCTGTCAAGTCCCCTCAGAATTTTATACGTTTCAATAAGATCACTTCTCATTCTTCTAAGATACAACAAGTATAAGCACAACATTATCAACCTTGCCTCATAAGACAGCCCATTCATGTCAGTAATCAGTCTGGTGAACCTTTTCTGAACAGCTTCCAAAGCAAGTATGGGTGGAATTCTCTCATCCGGGGCTAAGTCCATGGCAATGGCAAGGATGGGAAGTGTTTCCTGCTGTGGAATCCAATGGGAAATTCCATGGAATCTTGTGTCCCCAGCATCATTAATTATGCAGTGGGAGGACAGCACGGTGTCGCTGTGGGTTAGCACTTCAGCCTCACGGCGCTGAGGTCCCAGGTTCGATCCCGGCTCTGGGTCACTGTCCGTGTGGAGTTTGCACATTTCCCCCCGTGTTTGCGTGGTTTTCGCCACCACAAGCCAAAAGATGTGCAGGTTAGGCGGATTGGCCATGCTAAATTACCCCTTAATTGGGAAAAAAAAATGAATTGGATACTCTGAATTTTTTTTAAAATTATGCTGTGGGTGTTTCCTGATGTCTAGCTGAATGATGCATGTCCTACCGTCATCATATTTGGGTGCCAGATTTAAAAGGTGCCCTGACATCCAACTCACTGTCAAGTCCTATTGAGATGTCAGGAAGGGGAGGTGAAGGTCCAAGTCCAGTGAAGCCTCCCTGATCATTCGAGATCAGGAGGGATGTACTCTACCAGGCTGATTGGAAGAGCAGGCTGAGCAAGAAAGCTTCCCCTGCATGGGAGCAGGTTGCTAATGGTTGAAGTGCCAGACTGTCCAGTGCATCTCAGCCGTACAATGCTGGAAATGGATGAATAACTTCATCTGCTCCACCAGTGTAAATGTGCAATGAGGTGGGAGATGGGGTGAGGTAGGGGAGGACAACCTCTGAGGGTTCTCACGGAGTTTGAAGAGAGGGCAGCCCAGCTGGCAAGTGTGAAGCGGGACCGGGCAATTGGTGTTGCGGAGCTTGGAATTGGGTCTCCAACCAATAAGGATCCATGCATGGTATAGAATCCTGAGGGCCAACTGGGCCTCCATGTTGGAGTCAGCCCATGCTGTCATAAGAATTAGGAGCAGGAGTAACCATCTGGCCCTTCGAGCCGACTCCGCCATTCAATGAGATCATGGCTGACCTTTTGTGGACTCAGCTCCACTTTCCGCCCGAACACCATAACCTTTAATTCTTCAAAAAAAACTATCTACCTTTATCTTGACAACATTTCATGAAGGAGCCTCAACTGCTTCACTGGGCAGGAAATTCCATAGATTCTCAACCCTTTGGGTGAAGAAGTTCCTCCTAAACTCAGTCCTAAATCTACTTCCCCTCATTTTGAGTTCTGCTTTCACCTGCCAGTGGAAACAACCTCCCCGCATCTATCCTATCTATTCCCTACATAATTTTATATGTTTCTATAAGATCCCCCACATCCTTCTAAATTCCAACGAGTACAGTCCCAGTCTACTCAACCTCTCCTCGTAATCCAACCCCCTCAACTCTGGGATTAACCTAGTGAATCTCCTTTGCATACCCTCCAGTGCCAGTACGTCCTTTCTCAGGTAAGGAAACCAAAACTGAACACAATACTCCAGGTGTGGCCTCACTAACACCTTATACAGTTGTAGCATAACCTCCCTAGTCTTAAATCTTAAACTCCATCCCTCTAGCAATGAAGGACAAAATTCCATTTGCCTTCTTAATCACCTGTTGCACCGGTAAACCAACTTTTTGCGACTCATGCACCAGGACACCCAGGTCCCTCTGCATAGCAGCATGTTTTAATATTTTATCATTTACATAATAAATTCCTTTTATTCCTTCCAAAATGGATAACCTCACATTTGTCAACATTGTATTCCATCTGCCAGACCCTAGCCCATTCACGTAAATTATCCAAATCCCTCTGCAGACTTCCAGTAGCCGCTGCACTTTTTGCTTCACCACTCATATTAGGTGTCGTCTGCAAACTTGGACACATTGCACTTGGTCCCCAACTCCAAATCATTTATGTAAATTGTGAACAATTGTGGGCCCAACACTGACCCCTGAGGGACACCACTAGCTACTGATTGCCATCCAGAGACACACCCATTAATCCCCACTCTTTGCTTTCTATTAATTAACCAATCCTCTATCCATGCTACCACTTTACTCTTAACGCCATGCATCATTATTTTATGCAGCAACCTTTTGTGTGGCACCTTGAAATCCAGATATACCACGCGCTCATTTACAGGTATCACCAGGAAAAGGTCGAAGCCTCAGGCAGAGGACTCCCTGTCAGGCCTCAACAGAACTCCTAACCTGGAGAGAGCCAGGAGAGAGGACAAGAGGAGAGTTGTCACAGCAGACATCTTCATCTGCATATCATGAGTGAGATGCAAACTGGTGTCACGCTGGCCTCTCATGGTAATCGTGGTAAACCGCAATCTGCCATGGTGGAGTCGGAATATCCTGCAGTCATTTAATGCTGGGATGAAATAGATTTTTGAACCTCCCACTGAATTCTATCCCCCTCCCCACACCTGCCATTGATACCCTGAAGAGGGGCATGTGAGAATTCCGCCCTCTAAAGAGACCAAAACTGTGTACAAACAGCATACAATTCGACCTTTGAAGCCTTCCAAATTCCTTCCAAAAATGATTTGTAAGTCGAGTATAAAAGTGAGCCACCAGTGTGCGCGATGATCATTTTGAAAAGTCATTCGCATCTGACTCGTGTATATACACTCGCACGCATCTTTGCAACACACTCCATATTGCTTGCTTGATCCCTTGCACCCAGTTATGAGGTACGAGCACGTTCCTTGTGGGGTGAAAAATTGAGGCTAACTACTAATGCAAGTACAGCATGTTGTGGCTGATAACGGAGCGCGGTCAACTTTACGTTGCACCATTCACAACCTCGGTAACCCAAAATGGTTCACAGCCATTGAAGTACTTTTGAAGCATAGTCACGATTGCAATGTAGAGAATGTGGCAACGGATTTTGTGCATAGCAAGGCTACTCAAACAGCTATGTGATCATAACCAGATAATCTGTATTTATGATGTCAATTGAGTGATAAATATTGGCCAGGACACTGGGGTTAATCCCCTGCTCTTCTTAGAAACAATATCATGGGATCTTTCACATCAAGGCTTTTCAAAGTGCGGTCGGGTCACGGCGGGTGTCAGAAGGGTCACAATGTTTTGAATCCATCAGCCACTAACACAGAGTTTTCCAACATCAGCATTCAGAAGCCTGCAGGGAAAAGCCAGCCTAAAATTTAAATTCAGTCCTCCAGGGAGAGTAATTATTTGACAGATTCCCTGTGAGCCTCGCAGCTCCCCCCTCACCCACCACCATCAACCCCTTCCCGGCGGTGACTCTGCTTTGAAAATCCCGTGCCACAAAATGTTTGGCAGATTCCTCAACCTCTCCTGGCCAAAGCTGCAGCCAAATAGTTCACCCAGATGCAGTCTCTCTGCACTTCCATCCAACTGGACATGGACCCCATGTGCTCTGCCTCAATGCAGAACAGTGATCCGGTGGACGACATCAACGGGACCATACTACCCTCCAGGAGACCAAGCTGCAGGAGAAAGAGACCATCGTGAAATAGAAACCATCAGAGAACCCAACATCAAACTCAGCAGATCCAGGTGTCAGAGTATGTCAGGGCCCTCGGTGAGTGAGCACAAACCTGGACAGAATTTCCGTGTGTTGTGTGTGAGTGAGTGGTTGTGTGTGCAACGTCTCCATGCAGACAAATCGCTTGAAAGTCTTCTGCAGATCCTCTTGCAGTGTGGTTGCTGTTGAGGGGCCAGAAGCATGTCTGTCAGCGATGGCGTGGAGGCACATTCATTGGGAGAGAATCGTTGCCATTGCAGCAAGATCTATATTAGTGGAGTAAACAGTCTCCACGGAGTGACTGCAATGGCATGTCTTCTGGTTGGGAGACATGAGTACATCACGATTCCACGATTGAATATCTGAGAAAATAATGAACATTTGAGAAAAAAAAGTTTGATGTCCATTTTGTCTGATTAATGACAACCAGAACAGTTAGTTTGTCAGTTGTCTGTGGGTCAGTTTTAGTGTTGTCAGCATTCATCAATATTCATAAAAGAATAAATCATAGAATCACTATAGTGCAGAAGGAGGCCATTCAGCCCATTAAGTCTGCACCAACCCTCTGAAAGAGCACCCTACCTAGGCCCACGTCCCCAACCAATTCTGGAACCCAGTAACCCCACCGAACCTTTTGGACACCAAAGGGTAATTTAGCATAGCCAATTTACCTAACCTGCACATCTTTGGACTATGGGAGGAAAAGGGAACACCCGAGAGAACCCACGCAGACACAGGGAGACGTGCAAACTCCACTCCAGGCTGGAATTGAACCCAGGTCCCGGCGTTGTGAGGTAGCAGTGTTAACCATTGTGCCACTATGTCAATATTGGTGAACTTGTTTCTAATAGTATTCTTTGAAGTGGATAAACTTGTATCAAATAATTGAAGTGCATTTAAGCCAATTATAAATCAAGATTTTAATATCATTAGCTTCAGATTTATGGCTGTTTTATTTACGGCTCTCTCCCGCTGATACCTGTTCTTTGTTCTCCTCACCTCAGTCTTCTTCCTTTATTTCTTTGTTTTCTCATGGCAGTGTCCCACAATGAATGCAGATACACAATTGTTGGTGGATCTCCAGTATCTCTCACAAGTAATTATCCTTTGTGTCTGACCTTATCAGTGAACTTTTCTAGATGGGAGGATATCACAGGCATATATGATCCTGTCCTCACTCAATGTTGATATAAATTCAATGCACCAGAGGCTACGTGATAGTGAATAAGAACAGGAAAACTTGAGGATTTACTTTCCCTCTCTTGCCTGGGGCTCAAACACTGTCTTGAATCAGGATAGACTGAGTTAGCAAACGTGGCGTGGGTCCCGAATGTTGGCCAGCATGAGTCCCGAAGGAGGAAAATGTGAACTTGTCCCCTCTGGCAGGAGGGATAAAAAAACAGCATTATATTTAAATAGAGAGAGATTGTAGAACCCAGTGGTACAGAGGGAGTTTTGGTGTCCTGGTACATGAATCACATAAAGTTAGCAAGCAGGTTATCAGTAACAAGGAAAGTGAGTGGAATGTTGGTGGTTATTGCAAGAGAAGTGGAACATAAAAGTAGGGAAGATTTACTGCAGCTGTGCAGAATATTCATCAGACTTCATCTCGACTACTGTGAACAGTTTTGGTGTCTTTACTTGAAAAGGATATAATTGCATTCTAAGTAATTCAGAGAAAGTTATTTAACTCATTCCTGGGATGAGGGACTCCCTTTCTGAAAGGTTGAACTGTCTGGGCCTATGCCTAAGAATGAGAGGTGATCTTATTGAAACATAGGAGGCGCGATTCTCCGACCCCCACGCCGGGTTGGAGAATCGCGGGAGTGCCGGGCAATTCCCGCCACGCCGCCCTGGCATCCGCACGTGATTCTCCCACCGCCCCCAAAACGGTTGAGCGCCGATACTCCGGCCTGGATGGGCAGAGCGGCCTGCCCAATACGACCGGTTCACGCCGGCGCCAACCACACCTGGTTGCTGCCGGCGTGAACAGCGTGCGAACGCTGCGTGTGCGGCCTGTGGGGGGGGGAGGGAGGATCGAGCACCAGGGGGATGCTCAGTGGGGGTCTGGCCCGTGATCGGTGCCCACCGATCGTCGGGCCAGCGTCTCTAAAAGACGCACTCTTTTCCCTCCGCCACCCCGCAAGATCAATCCTCCATGTCTTGCGGGGCACCCGCGGGGAGGACGTCAACCGCGCATGTGCGGGTTGGCGCAGGCCAACCTGCGCGTGCGTGGGTGACATAATTTAAGCGCCGCCAGCCACGTCATTTACACGCCGCCGCTTTGACGCGGGCGCCAAGGCCCGGTGCGCGAAATTGACGCGGCTCCACTCCTAGCCCCCGGGGTTGAGAGAATAGGGGGCGAGGAGCGGCCTCCGACGCCGGAGTGAAACACTCCGGTTTTCACTCCGGCGTCAGCACCTAGTCTTCCGTTGGGAGAATTGCGCCCAGGATCCTGAGGGGACTGGATAGAGCAGATACCAGGAGGATGTTTCCACTTGTTGGCGAGATTGGAACTAAAGGACACAGTTTAAGATTAAGAGGCATATTATTTAAGATGGAGACATGGAGAAATACTTTCTCTCAAAAGTTCATGTGGTGATCCACCACTGTATATATATGTGTGTGCCTGTATTAGGGGATGTGCAGCAGTACCTGTATTACAGGTTTGTCGGTAAGCCCCTGCTGGCTAGCTCCACCCACAGGGAGCAGTATAAATATTCATGAGTTCTCCTGAGCTGCCATTCTACCAGCTGCAGTCGAAGGATAACATCTCACGGTAATAAAGACTCTCTTGTACCGGTTCGACTCCTTGTATGCAATTGTTAGCGCATCAATTTATTACCATGAGATTTTCCGCATCATGGACATCAGAATTAAACCTGACCGCTTGCAGCTGGATCCGCAATCGCCGAATGCCAGAAAAGACTTGAACCACTGGCTGGCTTGCTTCGAGGCCTACGTCACCTCAGCGGACCCCGCACCATCGGAAGCTCAGAAAATTCAACTCCTCTACTCAAGGCTGAGCTCCTGCGTGTTCCCGCTGATACAGGACGCGCTGAACTACGCACGCGCCATGGAACTTCTCAAAGAAAATTACGTCCAGTCGACGAACACTCTGTTTGCGAGGCATGTACTCGTCACTCGCGTCCAGCAACCGGGTGAGTCGATTGAGGACTTCTGGCGGGCCCTTATCCCTCTAGTACGGGACTGCGAGTGCCAGATCGTCACGGCCACGGAACATTCCAATCTCCTCATGCAAGATACTTTTGTGACAGGTATTGCATCGGACCCCATCCGGCAATGACTGCTGGAAGGGGCCGCGCTCGATCTAGCGGCGATAAAGACTTTAGCACTCTCTATGACGGTCGCTTCCCGTAACGTACAATCCTACCCCGCGCGCCGCGCGGCCCACCCATCCTACCCCTCATGGACCCCGCAACCGACCCCCCCGACTGGGGCCACTCCCGCACAGTATGCCTGCGTTGCTCGCCACACCGCGCACCCTGAGGATCCCCGCTGCTACTTCTGCGGCCAGCAGAAGCACCCCTGCCAGCGCTGCCCGGCCTGCGCCGCGACCTCTAAATCCAGTGGCAAAAAAGGCCACTTTGCAGCGGTGTGTCAGGCCCGCGCAGTTGCCGCTATCGCGCCCAAACTCTCCCCCTTTCCTCAGCCGATCGTGCAATGGGCCCCGCCGTCCGCTGCTTCTGGGGCCACGTGTGACCAGTGGGCGCCACCATCTTCTCCCCCAGGTCCACGTGCGGTCAGTGGGCGCCACCATCTTTAGCCACCCCCGCAATGTGCGCACCATGGGCGCCGCCAACTTCCTCCACCGGGTCAACGTGCCGCCAGTGGGCGCTGCCATCTTTCCCCGCCCCCGCAACGTGCGCTCCATGGTCGCCGCCATCTTGCCCCGCCCCCACAACGTGCGCTGCATGGGCGCCGCCATCTTCTTCCCCGCAGGTTCTTCAGACGCCGCCATTTTGTCCTCCCCTCGGGACTGGACCACGGGACCCGGGTCGCTGCCACTACTCGTCGGACTCTTCGGACTATCGCCCGCTACTCGCCTCAATGACGCTCGACCAATCCCGTCCTCGCAACCTGGCTACCGCTTCAACGACGGTGCTCATCAACGGCCACGCGACCTACTGCCTACTTGACTCCGGGAGCACCGATAGCTTCATCCATCCGGACACGGTGAGGCGCTGCTCCCTGGCGGTCCATCCCGCCAACCAGCGGATCTCCCTGGCCTCCGGATCCCACTCTGTCCCGATCCGGCGTTTCTGTCTGGTCAAACTCACCGTACAAGGCATTAATTCAGCGGTTTCCACCTGTACGTTCTGCCGAACCTCTGTGCGACACTTTAACTGGGCCTGGACTTCCAATGTAACCTCCAGAGCCTCACCCTCAAATTCGGCGGACCCCTACCTCCACTCACCGTTTGCGGCCTCACGACCCTCAAGGGTTGACCCTCCCTCCCTCTTTGCCAATCTGATTGCAGATTGCAAGCCCGTCGCCACCAGGAGCAGACGGTACAGCACCCAGGACAAGATCTTCGTCAGGTCCGAAGTCCAGTGGCTGCTTCGGGAGGGTATTATCTAGGCCAGCAACGGCTCCTGGAGAGCCCAAGTGGTGGTGGTTAAAACTGGGGAGAAACACATGATGGTCGTGGACTACAGCCAGACCATCAATCGGTACACGCAGCTCGATGCGTACCCCCTCCCTCGCATATCTGATATGGTCAATCAGATTGCACAGTACCGGGTCTTCTCAACAATTGACCTGAAATCCGCCTACCACCAGCTCCCCATCCGTAAATCGGACCGTCCCCACACTGCCTTCGAGGCGGACGGTCGACTCTATCAATTTCTTAGGGTTCCCTTCGACATCACTAACGGGGTCTAGGTATTTCAAAGAGAAATGGACCGAATGGTTGACCGGTACGGACTGCGGGCCACGTTTCCGTACTTAGACAATGTCACCATCTGCGGCCACGACCAGCAGGACCATGACGCCAACCTTGCCAAATTTCTCCACACTGCATCTCTCCTCAGCCTCACTTATTTTTTTTATTTTTTTTTTAACATAAGCATTTTATTTTTCAGGTCCAAAAGTCCAAATGAAGAAATGAAGAAACCGGAAACAATGCTGGAAAAACACAGCAGGGCTGGTAATATCTGGCGAGAGAATCAGTTAAAGCATTGAAAACCCACTTGATATAAGTTAACAATTCCGCTCTCTACAGATTCTGCCACACTAACTGAGTTATTCAGCACTTTCCCCTCCCCGCAAGATTTCTGGCATCTGCAGCACGTTGCTTTTATTTCAATGAAGAAACCTTTTAGGCCATCAGTGCTGAAGCTGTGGAGGATTCATATTTCCAGTTGGGTGGGAGCACCCTCTTGGACTTGTCGTAACGAGCCAGCCTGTGGATTCTGCTTTCAATAAGAATCAAACGGAATTTGGCATCTTTATCCTGCAATTTAAATACGACATTGTCCAGACTGAGTGGGAAGCATTTATATGCACTGTTTAACTGGCAACTCTTTAATTACCGGCTGCTTGAACCACCATAGGTTCCTGAAGCTGACGTCAAAAATAGCTATATAGCTCACTCACCTCAACCTCACTTATAATAAGGAGAAGCGGACTACTGGGGCCCGATCCCGACTGCATGCGCCCCCTCGTGGAGCTTCCCCTCCCCCACTGCTCCAAGGCTCTCAAACGATGCCTGGGGTTCTTTTCTTACTACGCCCAGTGGGTCCCACAATACGCGGACAAGGCCCGCCCACTGATCCAGTCCACGCAATTTTCCCTCACGGCCGAGGCACAACAGGCCTTCGCCCGTATTCGCTCAGACATAGCCACGGCCGGGATGCACGCAGTAGACGAGACACTGCCCTTCCAAGTAGAGAGCGACGCTTCCGATGTCGCCCTTGCTGCCACTGTAAGCCAGGCAGGCAGACCCGTGGCATTCTTTTCCCGCACCCTCCATGCCTCCGAAATTCGACATTCGTCTGTTGAAAAGGAGGCCCAGGCTATCGTTGAGGCGGTGCGGCACTAGAGGCATTACCTGGCCGACAGGAGGTTCACTCTCCTCACTGACCAACGGTCGGTAGCCTTCATGTTTAACAACACGCAGCGGGGCAAGATCAAAAACGACAAAATCTTGCGGTGGAGAATCGAGCTCTCCGCCTATAATTACGAGATCTTGTATTGCCCCGGCAAGCTCAACGAGCCCCCAGATGCCCTCTCTCGAGGTACATGTGCCAGCGCACAAGTGAACCAGCTCCGTGCCCTGCACAATAGCCTTTGCCATCCGGGGGGTCACTCAGTTGTATCACCTAGTCAAAGCCCGCAACCTGCCCTACTCGGTCGAGGAAGTACGGACAGTCACCAGAGACTGCCAGGTCTGTGCGGAGTGCAAGCCGCACTTCTACCGGCCAGACCGAGCGTGCCTGCTGAAAGTGTCCCGCCCCTTTGAACGCCTCAGCATGGATTTCAAAGGGCCCCTCCCCTCCACTGACCGCAACACCTACATCCTTAGTGTGATCGATGAATTCTCTAGGTTCCCTTTCGCTATCACATGCCCGGATATGACGTCTGCCACCGTCATCAAGGCCCTCGAGTCCATATTCGCTCTGTTCGGTTACCTCGACTACATCCACAGTGACAGGGGATCCTCATTCATGAGCGATGAGCTGCGTCAGTTCCTGCTCATCAGGGGTATCGCCTCCAGCAGGACGACCAGCTACAACCCCCGGGGAAACGGGCAGGTACAGAGGGAGAACGGAACGGTTTGGAGGGCCGTCCAGCTGGCCCTACGGTCCAGGAACCTCCCAGCCGCTCGCTGGCAGCAGGTCCTCCCTGATGCACTCCACTCCATTCGGTCACTGCTGTGCACCACAACTAACAACACACCCCATGAACGTGTGATGTACCATCGATTGCACGCGAGGCGAGTGATTTACCAAAGTCTGGCTTTAATTAACTAGAACACAGCTCTGCGATCGTCTACAGTGGAAAGGGACGATCGTCAGGCGTTTGAGCATTTATACCTCGTTAATAGAGGCGTGGTTAACTCAGCCTCTCGGCCAATCGGTCGAGAGGCACATGACCGACCAGGGCCAATGGTAAGCCGATGTTCTGGCCCAATGGCAGACGAGTATGCAGATCATATCATCACATTCACCCCTTACGGAGAAGGAAGGCGGGGGGGGGGGGGGGGGTGTGAACGAGACCCGGGGGGGGGGGGGGGGGGGGGGGAGAACTGATGATATGAGTAGCCGTCGGGAGAATAATTTTCTCTCCGTACCCTTATCGAATTTGGGGGCTTGCCACTGGCCCAGACATAACAATATTTACAAAAGAAAGTCCATGGGGCTGTAGAACTCTAGAGGGATTCGATCAGTCTTTTGGTGGTCCTTGACGTCCTGGCCGAGCTCCGTAGTGGAGGAGTTGTCGTCGGATCGGCTGATGGTCCTGCTGACATCCTGGAGTCCGGGAGCGATGGACCTTGAATGGTCTCCATCACCTGAGCTGGCCGCGGAGACGCCATGGATGAGGGATGGGGAAGCTGAGTGGGGTGCTAGGGTGAAAAAGGGGAGGGGGGGTCTGTGATGGGGGGGGCCGCACGCCGGCGGGTGCCAGGTCCCGGAGGGAGACCGTGTCCTGCCGACCGTCGGGGAAGGGGCAATTTGACAATCGAATCAATTCTTTTGAATTCGATCTCGCGTTTGCCGTGTGTGATGACTGTACCCAAATACATCACTTTGTTTTCCAAAATCTGGGCCTTTCTTGGGTTAACTTTACAGCCAATTGAGGTTAAAAGTTCCAGGAGCTCGGCCAGAAGCGTAATGTGCTCTGCCTTTGTGTCTGTCTGCAGTAGTAGGTCGTCTACATACTGTACCAGACATTCGGGGCGGGAAAATTTTTCTAAACCATTCGCCAGCTGTCGGTGGAAAATGGAGGGGGAATTGTGGAATCCTTGTGGAAGGCATGTCCACGTATACTGTTGTGCTTTGAAAGTGAAGGCAAATTTGTACTGGCACGCCTTTGCCAATGGGATTGACCAGAAGCCGTTGCTAATGTCCAATACCGTGAAATATTTGGAGTTGGGTCCCTGTTTGAGCATGGTCTCGGGACTTGTTGCTACCGTGGGGGCTACTGCTGGGGTTACTTTATTGAGCTCCCGATAATCGATGGTCAGACGCCATGATCCGTCGGGCTTTCTCACTGGCCAAATAGGGGCATTATTGGTCGAGGCTACTGCTCTAAGCACACCTTGCTCCAATAAGCTACCTATTACCTTCTCTATTTCTCCCTCTGCTTCTAGGGGAAATCTGTATTGTTTCTGTGGTCGGGGGTCAGGTCCGGTAACGTGAATTTGTCCAGTCATTCTGCCACCGTCATGCCGGTGACTGGCAAATGCTGTCCTGTGTTTGTGTAATACTGCCTTTACTTGTCTGTCCGTGTTTAGTGTAGTCCGGTCAAATGAATAGTTTCCTACTGCGCTAATCCTATTAGTGTACTCTCCTACTGTGAGAGTAGCGGGTGCTCTGTCTGATCTCGCCATTCGCCAGACACACTGGTTAACTGGGTCGAACGACAGGCTATGGGCATTCATAAAATCTATCCCCAGGATGTGTTCTGCTGTCCGGGGAAGATTTACTAGAACGACGGGGTGTTTGGTGGAAATGTTCCCTAGCTGGATTGCTACGGGTGCTGTAATGTGTCCCTGCTGCGAGTGTCCTGTGAAACCGCTAAGTGTGATGGTGGAGGTGGTCGGCCACGTGTCTGCCTGTGCCGTGGTGGTGGAATTAATTGTGGTGCGGGACCCTCCTGTGTCCCAAAGTAACTCTATGGGCTTCCCTCTAACCTTAGCTGTGACTAGCGGTCTTCCGGATTGATCCCAAAGAGTGTCACAGACCCAAGTGGGGGAGCCCGAACACCGTCAGTCCGTCCCGTCCACATTGGTCTGTCCTGACTGGATCCCTATACTATGGATTGGTTTGGCTTTATTCCTATTCAGAGTGCCTGTCTGCTGGCCTCTCTGTGATCTTTGGGGTGCATTACATTCCTTAGCCCAATGTCCTAACTGGCCACAGTTGTAGCATTCCTGCGACTTCTGTGGAGGGCTGTTCCTTCCTTCATTTACCCACGCGGGGTTTTGGTGCGCTCTCACTGCCTGAATGTCCGCTGCAGCCTGAGCTTCTTCTGGGGACTTCACTTTGCCTCTGCCCTGAACTGATTGCTCCCAAGCGCGGGACAATCTTTTCAGGACCCACTTCTCATTATGGGCCTCTTCTGAGGGGTCATAGCTGTTGCAAACACTCTGTCCTGCATCTGTGGCATGGGAAATTATGGTGCGCGTCCATTTAACCATGTTTTCACGGTTCAAATGGGCTCTATTTAAATCGGCAAAAACTGCGTTAAAATGGATCCACAGCCTTCCTGCGAATGCTGTGGGCTGCTCTGTTTTCTTCTGTCGGCACTTGTTAAGTCCTTCTACTGGGTCACCTCGGTTATACCCTATGGCATCTAAAATGGAGGTGTGCATTTCCTCTAGGGTGCCTCCACCAACGTTCTGTGGGTCGGGGAGGGCTGCTACTACCGATTGGTCTAAACTCAGAACCGTGAGCTTAACCTGCTCTCTCTCGTCCAGGCCGTACATGGTTGCCTGTTGCTTTACTTTTGCGAAAAATTGGTGGGGGTCTGCGGTGGGGAGAAACGGAGTGATCTTTTCACACGCGTCCCTGAGTTGGGTTACAGTTAAGGGGGTGGTGTAGGTGATATCGGGTGCGCCTTCTGTGGTCGCCTTTCTTTGGGTGGTGACTGGATTCATTGGTGCGGTAACTATCTGATCTGTGGGGGGTTGGGGTGCTTGTCTTTTCTGCTGCGCTGCTGGCGCACATGTTCACTGAACATAACGCTGCGCTGTTTTGCTTAATTCCTTCCAGTCTGGGGCATTCTCCTCATCTAACTGCGTTCCAAAGGTGCTTTGGAACCCATTCAGCACTGAAAGCAGCGATTGCAGCTCCGCAATCTGCTTCCTGCATTTTGCATGGTCTACTGTACTCTGTCTTTGTTCTGTGGTGGCAGCATGGAGTGCTCTTAAAGCTGCCTTTAGGTCAGAGCATTGCCTCTGCAAAGCCTCTACCTGCTTCTCTGATTCTTCTCTTATCAGGACGGCACGTTGCACGTCCTGATAGGCCTTTTCGTACTGGGTCTGGAAACTGCTGAGATGGGCTAGACAAGACTGATGTGCCCTCTTGGCATCATCCACCTCTCTACCTTTCTCTGCCAGCTTCCCTCTAAGATCCATATTTTCCTTCTCGATGTCCCTGACATCCACTTTACTCATCCGATTTCTCTCTTCTAATTCTGCCCGGAGCGTCTGAACGACCTCCTCTGTGCCTCGCAATTGTGCCAAACAGGACACGATTGCCATCGGCTTGCGTGCTTTACTAAGGTTTTTCTTATGAATTTGAGAGAGGTTCTCCCACCAAGTATGTCCTATACTTCCGGGACCTGTCTCCTCATTCATACAGAACTCTTTCCAAAGGGGCCATCCCTTTCCTTGCAGATACTTGCGGAGTTCCAGCTCCCACACGGGACACTGACCTACTCGGCTACTGCTGGTCGCTGCGACCACAAACCATTCTGGGTTCATGAGGCGTTCCATTGCCTGCATGGCCATTTTCTCTGACTCACTTTAATTTGGAACAGGGGGTGTTGAGGTTATGTCTCACGAAACGGGTAAGGCTTACGCTATGTTCCGTTCACAAAACTCCCGAAAGTTTGTCGCAACAAAAATGCTTTCAGGTTGTCCTTACAACCCTGTTAGTACGCATGCACTAAACACACTTCCGAATTACGTTTATTCGTTTGAACACCTTGAATACTTGTGATTTCTTTCCTTTTTCTTTACTCAGATTTCTAAGTCAAATTTCAGGGTCCTCGACGGAGTGAGGGTGCCACTTGTAACCGCGTCCCGTCAGGATGTCGCCACTAAATGTTGCACGTTTTACTTGAGTGTATTACGCGTTTATTGGAGTGTATTAACACGCCTCCGTTTAAAGGCCGTGTGCTTAACACTGCTACAGCTCTGTGTGTGTATTTTCAGCTCGGAGTCGCCAGGTGCCGTATCTAGACACCTCACAAGTATTTCAAGGTCAGGTTCAAAGTAATAAAACTATACACCGATTAGTAAGTTCAAACGATTAATATTTATTATACAAATATAATAAATACGCATGCATACGCTAAAGACTAATACTTATTACTACTATTAAACGACTAAATACTTATCTAAGTAGGAACCAGCAAGGTCAGGGGACAAGGCCTTTGTTCCTTTCTGGGCTGCACCTTCTGTTCACTAATAGTCGAATACTGTATAAGTAATGCCGGGTTCACGTAGCGAGCGTCGTTTTGGCACTTACTGAACGATGGCTGGTGCTCAACGGCTGGTGATGGGAGACAGGATCAACGGCTGGAGTTGGAGTCAGGATACAACAGCAGATCTGGGCCGGAGTCAAAACAGCAGTCCAAGCCGGAGCACAAAAACAGCGGAGCCGGAGCAAAACAGACAGAACCATGTGCGGGGTCTATCTTTATAGGTCCCCCAATGTCCGTGCCTTTTCGGGGCGGGCCTTTACCTGCCATGTATCGATTGGGTCATTTCCCAATCGATGTCTTACAAATCCCCCAATCTGAGGGTCTCTTCTCGATGGGTGGGGCGGTCTCTAGGGTCTTTTGTGATGGATACTTCTGGTGCCGTTTCGTCTGGGCGTCCACTCAAAGTATCCATTCAAACCCAAATGTTGCTATTGTGTGTGCCCAGATCTGGATTGCCTCATTACTATGCAAAGCGTTTTGCTATTTACATCTTTGGTTGAGATCTTTCACCTGGCCATAAACTAGTTTTGTTACGTGCAGAATGCTAATTAGCCTTTGCAGACTGCTTGTCCTGGCTAAAACTGTTTTCTCCCTACAGTCTTAGCAGTTCTCCATTTTGTTAGCCCAGTGTCCATCTTAGGTGGCTACATTACCAGCCACGTCGGGAGAGGGGATCCGGAGGACGACTTCCGTGTCAGGGTGAACGAAGCTTTCCGTGCTCCCGGAGTCCAGCAGGCAGTCCGTCTCGTGGCCGTTGAGGTGGATCAGCGTAGTCATTTTGGCGAGCGTGCGTGGATGAGACTGGTCGAGTTGAACGGCCGTGAGCCGTGGAGAAAATCCGTCGTCGCCGTCCGAGTCGATGCTGGAGGGACCTTGCGTGGCAGATCTGGAAGACGGTGGCCAGGATCCATATGTGAGGTGAACGGCCGCGAGCCGTGGAGAAAATCCGTCGTCGCTGTCCGATTCGATGCTGGAGGGACCTTGCGTGGCAGATCTGGAAGTCGGTGGCCAGGATCCACATGTGAAGTCTGTTCCCCAAGATGGCGGCGCCCAGTATCCGCACGTGGGGTCGGGGCCCCAAGATGGCGGCGCCCAGGACCCGCACGTGGGTTCGGCACCCCAAGATGGCGGTGCCCAAGAAGCCCTCGTGGCCGCTGGTGGCGGAGCTAGCGTTGCCGGCGCTGTGAGCGGTGAGGCGCGCAGGCCGGCTCCAGGAGGCGAGCCGGGTGAAGCAGCTGTGGGGACGCGCAGGCCGGCTCCAGGAGGTGAGTAACATGCATCAGCTGTGGGGATGCGCAAGACGGCTCCAGGACGCCGGTTAGGTGCATCAGCTGTGGGGATGCGCAAGCCGGCTCCAGGAGGCGAGCCGGGTGCATCAGCTGTGGGGATGCGCAAGCCGGCTCCAGGACGCCGGTTAGGTGCATCAGCTGTGGGGATGCGCAAGCCGGCTCCAGGACGCCGGTTAGGTGCATCAGCTGTGGGGACGCGCAGGCCGGCTCCAGTACGCCGGTTAGGTGCATCAGCTGCGGGAGGAGGTAAGGCGCGCGGGCCGGGTGCGGGGGGGCCGGGGGCGGGGGGGGGGCAGAGTCGCGCTGCGGGCAGGCAGGGACCGGGAGGGCCCGGAGAGGCGGGCCGGTCGGGCGCCGGGGCCCGGGGGCGGGGGGGAGAAACGTGCACGGCGGGCAGGCAGAGGCCTGGAGGGGCCGGGGAGGTGCGCTTGTTGGCCGGCGGGGCGCGAGTCGGGAGCTGCTGGAGGGGCCCTGGAGGAGAGAGAGAGGCACACAGGCCGTTTGCAGAGGCCTGGGGGAGGGGGGGAGAGTGCTGTGCAGCTTCCAGAAGCGCTGCAGCCAGCGTTTTACCCTGGCAGACCGTGGAGTAGTGGCCCTTCTTCCCGCAGCTCTTACAGAGGGCGGAGCGGGCTGGGCAGCGCGAGCGAGGGTGTTTAGCGTACCCACAAAAGTAGCAGCGGGGCCCCGCGGATTTATCGGGGCGCCCCGTGGCACAAGCCTGAGGGAGGCCGGGAGCGGCGGGTGGCTGGTGGGAAGCGTGCCAGGAGGCAGCCTGGCCAGGGTCATAGGGGCGAGCGCTTAGATCTGCGACCTCCAGGGAGGCGGAGAGAGTCAGCGTCTCAGTTAAACTGAGTTCGTCTCTTTCCAGCATCCGCTGGCGGATCATGGGAGACAGCATCCCAGCCACGTAAGCGTCTCTGATGAGTAGCTCCATGTGCTCTGTAGCGGACACCGCTACACAGGCGCAACCTCTCCCCAGGGCATAGAGGGCCCGGGCGTATTGGTCTAGAGACTCACCGGGGACCTGCTTTCTGGTGGCCAGCAGATGTCGAGCGAATACCCTGTTGATCGGTTTGATGAATTGTCCTTTTAGCTTTGGTATAGCGTCATCAAAATCCGTTTCCTCTTTGATTATGGCGTAAGCGTCAATACCCACGCTGGAGTGGAGGACGTGCAGCTTCTGTGCCCCGGTGGGGGGGGTGGTTGTAGATGCTAGGAACCCTTCAAGGCAAGTCAGCCAGAGTTGGAAAAGTTCTGCAGAGTTCGGAGTTTGCGGGCTGATGCGGAGGCATTCGGGCTTCATGCGGAACTCCATCTTCAAAGTCGTAGTTAATTAAATTGATGTACCATCGATTGCACGCGAGGCGAGTGATTTACCAAAGTCTGGCTTTAATTAACTAGAACACAGCTCTGCGATCGTCTACAGTGGAAAGGGACGATCGTCAGGCGTTTGAGCATTTATACCTCGTTAATAGAGGCGTGGTTAACTCAGCCTCTCGGCCAATCGGTCGAGAGGCACATGACCGACCAGGACCAATGGTAAGCCGACGTTCTGGCCCAATGGCAGACGAGTATGCAGATCATATCATCACAACGTGTTTTTACCTTCTCTAGGAAGTCTACATCCGGGGTGTTGCTCCTGACTTGGCTCGCAGCTCCAGGGCCGGTCCTACTGCGTAGGCATGTCAGACTCCACAAGGTGGACCCTCTGGTGGACAGCGTACGCCTGCTCCACGCGAACCCCGTATGCCTACATGGAGTTCCCCGACGGCCACCAAGATACAGTCTCGCTCAGGGACCTGGCTCCCTCGGGTGCCGACCCCACTCCCACACACCTCCCCACCCACGCGCAACCCTCCCCTTCCCTGGCGCCCCCAGCATCAGCCCCACCAGGTCCATCCCTCGTTCCCCTGCCCACACTAGAGGACATGGAAGATTTCGGCACGCTCCCGGAGTCGTCCAGCCACTGGCCAGCACCAACACCACCACCACTGATGCCGTCGACGCCGACACCGCCTGTGCCAACGTCGCTACCACTGCTGCGTCGCTCTCAACGAACCGTCAGACCACCGGTCAGACTCAACCTATGACGGGCACCGGGTTGCAAGATGGACACTTGATTTTTTTTCCCCTCCCCTCTGTAAATATATCACGGATTCTGTATATAGTTTCACGTCACCCCCGCCGGACTCATTCTTAACAGGGGGTGAATGTGGTGATCCACCACTGTATATATATGTGTGTGCCTGTATTAGGGGATGTACAGCAGTACCTGTATTACAGGTTTGTCGGTAAGCCCCTGCCGGCTAGCTCCGCCCACAGGGAGCAGTATAAGTATTCATGAGTTCTCCTGAGCTGCCATTCTACCAGCTGCAGTCGAAGGATAACATCTCACGGTAATAAAGCCTCTCTTGTACCGGTTCGAGTCTTTGTGTGCAATTGTTAGCACATCAGTTCATTAGCATGCAGAATTTTCTTCCCCAGAAGCAGTGGATGTTGGGTCATTGAATTTATTCAAGGCAGAGTTAGACAGATATTTGATAGCTAAAGCAGTCAAGGGTACAATTAGATCAACCATGATCTTATTGAATAGCAGAGCAGGCTCGTAGGGTTGAAAGGCCTCCTACTGCTCCAAAGCCCTATTTTCCTAACCTGTGAGGCAGGAGGTCGGGCATGGCAACTCCTTGCTCAACACTAGGGGGAGCAGGTCCTGCATATGGGTAACGTCTGTCACTGTTAGCTGCTGCGTTAAAACAAATGAGTTGGCATGGCATGTGGTAAACCACTGTAGAATATTATATGTATATTGTGGTAAATGGCTACTGTATTACATGTAATGTGGTAAACAACTGCCTGATGGCTCCGCCTCCCCTCTGGCTCGGTATAAAGTTGGCTGGTCTCTGCCTCTGCCCCAGTTCGGGATCAGAGGCCAGGAGGCCTTCTGTTTAGCTTATTAAAGCTTCAGTTACGTTCACTCCTCGTCTTATGTTCATTGATGGCACATCAACACACAAATTACCAATGCTGTGCAGTTGTTATGATCTGAAATGTATTGCCAGACCAGGGAATGGAAGCAGATTGAGCAGTCAGTTTTCAAGAGAATTGGATACTTGAAGGGAAAAATTACAAGCCTATGGAGAAACAGCAGGGCAGTGGATAGCTCTCCCCAAAAAATCTGCCCAGGCATGGTGGGATGATTGGCCTTCTTCTGAGTTCTCTCATTTTATGGGGCAGTTCAGCTCACTTGGCTGTAGAGCTGGTTTGTGATGTATAATAAGGCCAGCAGCACGAGTTCAATTCCCTTACCGGCTGAGGTTATTCATGAAGGCTATAATTCCAGGCGACAATTCTGTGTGTACTAGTTCTTGCAACTTGTTTCAAAAAATAAGTTTTGTTTTATAATAAATCAATTATTCTGAGTTTATTGTTGAAGTGTCTTATTCTGGGTCCAACAGCAGTAAATGTAAATAATTGGCCATTTTGATGAGTGAATTAACTTTAAATTAATGGAGCAAGCTGAGACGAGTGGGGCTAGATAAACTGTGCAGTTCTCCCATCCTGATTGTAACAATAGTTCTTTATCTGAATGCACACATCCATTGATAGTTCAAGTCAAAACAAATGATACAGATATAACAGAGACACTATTGCAAGATAATCAAGGTTAGGACCTGAATATTCAAGGACATTGACATTTCAAAAAGGCAGGAAGAAAGAAGAAGGATGGAGTAGCTCTGTTAATGAAGGATGAGATCAGTATTGTGAGAAATAATCTTGGCTTGGAAGATCGAGATGTAGAGAGTTTGAGTTGAGATAAGAAAGGAAACAAGTCACTTGTAGTAGTCTAATAGCAGCTACATTGTCGATCAAACTAGAAATCAAGAAATATTTGGAGCCTGTAAGGAAGGTGCTGCAATAATTGTGGATTTTAATTTTCATATCGATTGAGTTAATCAAATTGGCAAAGACAGCATGGAAGATGAGTTCTGACTGCATTCAGGACTGTTCCCCAGAATGGCACATCTGGAACCAACCAGTGAGCAGGCTATCTTAGACCTGGTAATGTTAGATGAGGCAAGATTAATTAATAACCTCATACTAAAGGATCGTCTCGGCAAGAGTGCTCATAACATTCTAGAATTTCAGATTCAGTTTGAGGATGAGAAATGTGGGTCTGAAATTAGTGCCTTAAACTTAAATAAAGGCAATTACAAGGGTATGAAGACAGAGTTGGCTGAAGTACACTGGGAAAATGCGTTAAAAGGTAAGACAATAGAGCAAACAGCAGTAGATGTTTAAGGAGATACTTCATAACCTCTAACAAAGATAAAGTCCATTGAGAAAAGAAACACTATACATGACTAATTAAGAGTTACGGCTGGTATCAAATAGGAATGGGTACAATGCTTCCATAAACAGAGGATTGGGTGGCACAGTGGTTAACACTGCTGCCTCAGCGCCAGGGACCCGGGTTCGATTCCGGCCTTAGGTTACTTTCTGTGTGGAGTTTGCACGGTCTCCCCATGTCTGTGTGAGTTTCCTCCCACGGTCCAAAGATGTGCAGATTGGGTGGATTGGCATGCTAAATTGCCTCTTAGTGTCCAAAAGGTTAGGTGGGGTTACGGGGCGAGGGCAGGGGCATAGGCCTAGGTAGAGTGCTCTTTTGGAAGGTCAGTGCAGACTCGTTGGGCCAAATGACCTTCTCTGCACTGTAAGGATTCTATGATTGGGACAAATTTAGAAACCAGCAAAGAATGACTAAAAGAATAATGAATAGAGGGAAAAATAAAGAGTAAGATAAGAAGCAAGCAAGAATTATAAAATCAAACAGTAAACCTTGCTACAAGTTCATCAAAAATAAAATAATAACCAAATGAGCTTAGAGGGTGAAACTGGGGAATTAATCTTGGGAAACAAAGAAGTGACATAAACTTTAAAGTCTTTGTCTTCACAGTAGAAGACAGAGAAGGCATGCCAAGAACAGTAGAAAATCAAAAGGCACAGGCCAGGGCAAAACTTAAAACAATCATGGTCATAGAGAAAAAGTGCTGGGAAAACTCATGGGACTGACAAAGGTCCGTGGGCCTGATGGCCTGTAGGCGAGGGTATTTAAAGCTTCAGAGTCGTGAAATCATTGGTTATTAGCATACAGATACAGTAGGTAATTCAGAATGTATATGGACGGTTGGCCTTTATTGCAAGAAGCTTATTACAACTAGGGGCACAGTTTAAAAATGAAGAGTCTCCTGTTTAATATGGAGTTGAGGAGGAATTTCTTACCTCAGAGGTTGTTAATCTTTGGAATTCTCTTCACCAGAGAGCAGTAGGGACTGAGACATTGAATCTATCAAGACTGAGTTAGACAATTTTTGATCTACAAGGGAGTCAATGGTTATGGGGGCAGGGAGTAAAGTGCAGTTAAGTCGATAATCAGATCATGATCTTATTGAAATGGTAACAGGGCCAGGGTCATATTGCATGGTGGTGTAGGCTCGAAGGGCCAAATGGCCGACCCCTGGATCCTGTCTCTTCTGATCTTATTATGAGAACATAAGAACTAGGAGCAGGAGGAGGCAATTCAGATCCTTGAGCCTGCTCCGCCATGCAATATGATCATGACTCATTTCCTCTTTGCCTCAACTCCACTTTACTATCCATTTTCCATAACCCTTCAACCCATTACAAATTAAAAATCTGTCTATCTCCGCCTTAAATTTACTCAATGTCCCGGCATCCAGCGCACTCAGGGGTAGTGAATTCCACAGATTCACGATTCTTTGAGAGAAGTAATTTCTTCTCATCACTGCTTTAAATCTGCTACCCCTTATCCTAAAACTATGACCATTATGATCTTATTAGGTCAGTCAACATCAACAGGCAACATTTCTTTAAAAGGGTTTGGTATATCACCCAACTGAGGTACCTGATGCTTTGCTTTTCTATATGAAGTATCTAATGATAGGTCCACCATTTGAGGTTAGGGTCTCATGCTTCCCCCCCCCGAATCGGATCAGAGCTGGATTCTTTTAATAGAGATTTTGTTTCTTGGAATGTGGGCAAGGCTGGCATTGCCGGCTGGGAAAACTCATGATGGAACAATCTGCTATACACCTGTGGGCTACAAACCCTTCAATGGGAGGTGAGTAGCCATTTCCATTTTACGGCATGCAGCTCCAGGGAGCTGCTGCCCCAGTGCTCAGGAGAACCCTCGGGGGTTGGGTTTGGTCGGGGGGGGGGGGATAGAATAAAATTGCAAGGAGATAGTGACAGACCAGCTGAATGGCCAAAATTGTGGCAAATGGAACTCAATGTAAGCAAGTGTGAGGTTATCCATTTTGGACCAAAAAAGGAAAAGCAGAGTACTTTCTAAATGGAAAGAGTTTAGGTGCAGTGGATGTCCAAAGAGACTTGAGGGTTCAGCTGTAGGTCCCTAAAATGGCATGAACTAGTGCAGAAAATAATCAAAAAGGCTAATGGAACGTGAGCATTTCTATCTAGGGAATTGTAGTATAAAGACACAAGGGTTATGCTGCAGCTAGACAAAACCCTGGTTAGATTCCACTTGGAGTCACTGTGAGCAGTTCTGGGCACCACACCTGAGGAAGGATATTTTGGCTTTGGAGCGAGGGCAGCGTAGATCTACAAAAATGATACCTGGACTACAGGGGTTGAGTTACGTGGAGAAATTACACAAATTAGACCTGTTTTTACTAGAACTTAAAAGGTTAAGGGGTGATCTTATCGAAGTATTCAAGGCAATGGGCCAAGTGTTGGGAAATGGGATGGGGCAGACAGATCAGGTTTTTTCATGCGTCAGCGCAGGCTTGATGGGCTGAAGGGCCTCGTCTGCACTGCATCATTCTATGATTCTGTCAAAGCATTGAAGCTAATGTGCCATCTGTGACTCATCCATGCTATCAGATGAGTTCATTGACACATAAGGAGACATTTTTCTCAAAGCTTATCCAGTGAAATGCCCTTGGAGTCAGAGGCAGATTTACAATGAAACACACTGTGCCTAGGCACAGAGTTTCAACCAACGGGGCGCTCCACGCTGGCCGATGCACTGGACATCCAATCAAAGCCTAATTACTCTAGATTTGCCAATGTGCTCATTTGTACTTGACGAGCCTATCAGCGGGCAATGCAGAGCGAAATCAGACTCTGATTGGTGAGTCTGAAAGCACCGAATCAAGCTTCAGCAGCACAAGAAGATGATGAGTGAGGCAGGAGGCTGTCTTGAAGACCCAGGCAAGCAAGATGAGTGAGAATGGGAGAGTCTGAGTGGTTGGGGGAGGAGCAGGAGGGGAGCGCGAGGGCCCCAGAAATGAAGAGGCCTCACGAACATTAAATCTGCCTGCCTGGAGCCATTTTGATTTGACTACTCCAGTGAATACAAGGCTGCTCCTTCTCCAGCAAGTGTTGATCTCATTCAATAGAACCTACTTATGTCATTCTGGATTTTTTTAACAATGACATACCAAATAAAACAAAATATCAAACCAAGATGAACAGTGACTATGGCATGCATGTGCGGACGTCAAAGATATCTCCATGTCTTGACTGAATTATTACTCAGCGGCAGCAACATGTTTCACATTAAGTAAAGCAAAAATAACAGTAAATATATATGTTTAATTGTATAACCAATTTCTACATCTAAAAACACTTGTTACAGGGATCCATGGAATTTTTTTAACAATGGGGCCTCACGGTAGCATGGTGGTTAGCATCAATGCTTCACAGCGCCAGGGTCCCAGGTTCGATTCCCGGCTGGGTCACTGTCTGTGTGGAGTCTGCACGTCCTCCCCGTGTGTGCGTGGGTTTCCTCCGGGTGCTCCGGTTTCCTCCCACAGTCCAAAGATGTGCGGGTTAGGTGGATTGGCCATGCTAAATTGCCCGTAGTGTAAGGTTAATGGGGGTTACGGGTATGTGGGTTTAAGTAGGGTGATCATTGCTCGGCACAACATCGAGGGCCGAAGGGCCTGTTCTGTGCTGTACTGTTCGATGTTCCATGTTCTAAAGGAGAGGCGGGTGGAGGTGTGGGCGCCTCGATCAGAACCAAAAAGGTTGAGAATCTCTGATACAGATAACACATTTTAGAGCCATGTATGCACATTTGCCTGTGGCACAAATATTGGTGTTATAACCAGTGCTGCAAGTTTAGCTTCTGTGGTCTAATCATAGTAACAAATGACATCCTCTATAACTGTGACCATGGTAAACTGCCCCTATCCTTCTCAACTGGTCTACAATCTTTGATACACTATCCTCCTCCAGTGCTGAGTGAGACTGTCCTCACCTGGCTCCATTCCTATCTTTTTTATAATTTTTAAAATTAAAAAAAAAAAATTTAGAGTACCCAATTATATTTTCCAATTTAGGGGCAATTTAGCATGGCCAATCCGCCTACCCTGCACATCTTTGGGCTGTGGGGGCGAAACCCACGCAGACACGGGGAGAATGTGCAAACTCCACACGGACAGTGACCCAGGGCCGGGATTCGAACCCAGGTCCTCAGCGCCGTAGGCAGCAATGCTAACCACTGTGCCACCGTGCTGCCCCGCTCCATTCCTATCTAACCAGATATAAGCATAACATAATCTGCAATTACTTCTCTTCTAATGCTTCTACCATTATCCCTGAAGTCCCCAAAGGCTGTACTCGCGCCCCCCTCCTATTTCTCATCAACATGGCACTCAGAGTGACATAATTCGAGAACACAATAATACGTCCCACAGGTATACGAGAACACGCAGCTCTGCCTCATCAACCCCTCTCGTGAGACTTCTGCCATCTCTGATTTGTCACTCTGCTTATTTGACGTCCAGTACTAGATAAGCGGAAACTCAGTCCAGTCGATACTGGGCAGACTATTGGGTTGGAATCTCTGTCGGCCGGCACTGAAATTAGGAAAGGCGATTGGGTGGAGAATCGGTCGTGAAGACAAAATTGTAGCAGGCGCCTGGCACCCGCCAGATTGCCATGCTCTGGTGCCTCTTGGCAGCAGTATAAATGTGTTCTGTTCCGCACATATAGTAAACGCTTTTTGCATATCATTAGCGGGCCCGATGCGGTATTCTGCAAGGCCTCCGCGATGCTCCGCTTCTGCCGGGAGGAATTCCCGATGGCTAGTTTCACTTGTGGTTTTAAAAATCCGGAAACAGGCGCCGTGGCTGAAGAGGGAGAGAGAGGAGTTAGGACGTGTATGGGTGTGACCATGGACCTCTAGTCCTGCTGCTGGCAGGGGTGGTTGGGGTGGAGGGGGGGGGTGGCTCCACAAGGCCCGGGGGCAGAGGCCGTGTACAGTGCCACCAGTCGAATAGATTCTCCCACCCCACCATCTTCAATGCCCCAGCCTCCACCAACCCTAACATGCTAAGGGGAAGACAAGGCATCCATGGCTGACAAAGGATGTCAAGGACAGCATAAAAGCTAAAGAAAAAGCATACAAAGTGGCGAGGATTAGTGGGAAGCCAGAGGATTGGGAAGCCTTTAAAAGTGAGCAGAGGACAACTAAAAAAGCAATAACGGAGGAGAAAATGAAGCATGAGTGCAAGCTAGCTAGTAATATAAAGGAAGATAGGAAGAGTTTTTTTTTCAATATATAAAAGGTGAGAGGCAAAAATAGACATTAGACCACTGGAAAATGTGGCTAGAGAAGTAATAATAGGAAACAAAGAAATGGCAGATGAACTGAATAGTTACTTTGCATCAAACTTCATGGTGGAAGACACCAGTGGGATGCCAGAGCACCAGGAGAACCGGGGGCAGAGGTGAGTGCAGTGACCATTACTAAGAAGGTATGGGGAAACTGAAAGGTCTGAAGGTGGATAAGTCACCTGGACCGGATGGACTACACCCCAGGGTCCTAAAAGAGACAGCTAAGGAAATTGTGGAGGCATTGGTGATGATCTTTCAGGAATCACTGGAGGCAGGAAGGATCCCAGAGGACTGGAAAGTGGCTAATGTAACACCACTGTTTAAGAAGGGAGGGAGGCAGAAGATGAGAAATTATAGGCCGGTTAGCCTGACTTTGGTTATTGGTAAGATTTTAGAGCCTGCTATTAAAGATGAGATTGGGAAGTACTTGGAAGTGCATGGTAAAATAGGACTGAGTCAGCACGGCTTTGTTAAAGGGAGGTCGTGTCTGACAAATTTGTTAGAGTTCTTTGAGGAGGTAACAAGGAAGTTAGACAAAGTAGAACCAGTGGACGTGATTTATTTAGATTTCCAGAAGGCCTTTAACAAGGTGCTGCACAGGAGACTGTGAAATAAGTTAAGAGCCCATGGTGTTAAGGGTAAGATCCTGGCATGGATAGAGGATTGGCTGACTGGCAGAAGGCAGAGAGTGGTGATAAAGGGGTCTTTTTCAGGATGGCAGCTGGTATGTCAGGGGGCTGTGCTGGGACCACAACTTTTCACAATATACATTAATGATCTGGAAGAAGGAACTGAAGGCACTGTTGCTACGTTTGCAGATGATACAAAGATCTGGAGAGGGACAGGTTGTATTGAGGAAGCAAGGGGGCTGCAGAAGGATTTGGACAAGCTAGGAGAGTGGGCAATGAAGTGTCAAATGAAATACAATGTGGAAACGTGTGAGGTTATGCACTTTGGAAGAAGGAATTTAGGCATACACTATTTTCTAAATGGGGAAATGCTTAGGAAATCAGAAGCACAAAGGGACTTGGGAGTCCTTGTTCACAATTCTCTTAAGGTTAATGTGCAGGTTCAGTCAGCAGTTAAGAAGGCAAATGCAATGTTAGCATTCATGTCAAGAGGGCAAGAATACAAGACCAGGGATGTACTTCTGATGCTGTATAAGGCTCTGGTCAGACCCCATTTGGAGTATTGTGAGCAGTTTTGGGCCCCGTCTCTAAGGAAGGATGTGCTGGCCTTGGAAAGGGTCCAGAGGAGGTTCACAACAATGATCCCTGGAATGAAGAGCTTGTCGTATGACGAGCGGTTGAGTACTCTGGGTCTGTACACGTTGGAATTTAGAAGGTATGGGGGGATCTTATTGAAACTTACAAGATACTGCACTGATCTGAACAACCGGGACCTAGCTCCATCTGGTGGCCGAAGAGCGGAATCGTACCGACCTGGAATTCTTTGGTGAAATGCCATCTGATGGTCGAAGGTCAGAATTGCGCCAACCTGAACCTCTTGAGTCTCTCTGTTTCCCAAAGGCTGCAACCACGACACTGGAAACTCATCTCAAGCTTACCCTTTAATCCCTATTTTTTTTAAATCCCCAACAACCTTTACCTTGTGTCTGTCTTGTGTGTGTCTGGGGAAAGGGTGGGATGGGGTTTTGGGATTAGGTAGACTGATAGACCATTGTTCACTTACTACTTTATATATGTATTTACCTTTTCCTCTTTTTATCAATGAACAGTTTCTTAATCTTTTACTTATGAGTCTGGTGGTTGTAACTCATTGGAGCAGTCAAGGGTTAAAGATCTTTGAAAAACATGGATTATTGGTTAATTCATTTATGTTGGGATTCTGGGGTCTGTGGGGCTGGAATTGACCAGGGTGTCGTAACATAAATTTCAGTTTCATCTGGGATTGGAAACATTCGACGGTGAACGTGGGGGTACAATGTAAATTAGAAAGAGACACCGGGTTTGTCGTAACTAGATGGTTATTGAAGCGGCTAAGAAATATCTCCAGGTGGACGACTCATCTCTGATATTTTTGGAGGAGCTTTCCAAAGATCCGCTCATCGAATTGGCAAAGGAATTAAAACCTCTTGTGCCAGCTAAAACTGAGAAGACAGAGGTAGTTGACGCGATTGCTCAACATGTAAATTTGAAGGCAATGCAGCCTAGGCCTAATCCACATGCAGTAGAATTGGCTGAGGTCCAGTTAGAGATGAAACAGAAATGCAGCAAAAACAGGGAGAAGTAGAAATGCAGCAAAAACAGATGGAAATGGAAATGAAGAGAGGGGAAAGAGAGAGAAAGAGAACAAAAGGAAAAAGAAATGGAGATGGAAATAAGGAAGCTAGAATTGGAAAAAGGCTTCCAGATTAAGGTACTGGAAAGGGAAGCTTTGAAAATGTGAAGGGGAGCCCAGTTCGAGAACAGAACTTAGTGGTGATAACTTTAAGTTTCTACAAGCTCCTCCAAAATTTGAAGAGAAAGAAATAGAAATGTTCTTCAGGGCTTTTGATAAAATGGCAACCTAAAAGAGAACTGGACATTACCCTTGCAGAGTGAATTGACAGGGAGGGTACAGGAAGTTTCTGCCACCTTGTTGAAGCAGGACTCTTGCGATTTTGACTTGGTGAAAAAGGCTATTCTCGATCCATATGAATTGTTTCCCGAAACATATAGGCAAAAATTCCAGAATTTGAAGAGACTGTTGGGACAGACTTCTGCAGAATTTGAGATGGGTTATACAGAACAATTTTAATATGAGCTTTGGGAGTTGTGCATACCTATGAGGCTCTCGGAGAGGTAATTCACTTAGAGGAGTTACATTCGATAATAAGAACCCATGTTGAAGACCAGAGGGTACAAACTGCTAGGCAGCAGCAATTATGGCTGACGATTACAAGCTAACCCATAAATTTAAATCTTTGTTCCATCACCCCCTTAATTTTGTAATGAATAGGAAGTAGGAGAGTGAGAGGAAGGCAGGGAGCCAAGGTAAAGAATGGATAGCTGGGAAGGCTCTGAGATCTCCGCCTCAGACCAGAAAGGAAGGTACTGGGGGTGGAAGTTAGTCTTAGAAGTTCTGGGGAAGCCTAGATGTTACCATTGTAGCAAGGTGGGACATATTTGTTCAGCCTATTGGAAGTTGCAGTGAAATCCCATGGCCATTGTGGGGGTTTGGAAGGAGGATTCTGAGAAAAGAGCGAAGGTGTAGAACGATCCGGTACAGATGATCGTGTTAATTACACTTAGAGGACCTATGGTGAACACTGCTATGGAAACAGCTGTAAAGAATGAGGTAGATGAAAGATACACTGGTTTTGTGTCCACGGGGAAATCACCACATATTCCTTGACAGAGGTAGCCAAAGCCCTAACAATTTTAAGGGACACAGGTGCTATGTCCCTTGCCATGGGCCTTGGTTACTTGAAACATGCTCATCAGCCACCAACTCTTGTGCTGGAGAAGGATTTGGTCTTTCCTCCAGAGAGCTTACTGAAAGCTGAGGTACTTGTGAATGGGATGGATGGAAATGGGATCCCAGTTCCAATGTATAAATGCAGCTGGAGTGTGATTTAATATCAGATCTGGTAGTTGACGGCGTGGTTAAGGAATTCCCAGTGAAAGTAATAGTCTTAGTTCTGGGGAATGATTTAGCGGGAGTGAAGGTTGCAGCTTCACCCATGTAGAGTCCAAATGAATACTGCAGTTAGCCCCTGAATTGCTGACTGTCGGGCATGCGGGAGCTGGGAAAACTCATTGGATAGCAGAGGACTCCGAGAAAGAGATGTTGGCGGCTGATGAGCATTTTGCAAGTGAGCATGGTAGTGAACCAGGCCCGAGAATTTTCAGAATGCAGGTGACCATAAGAATGAAGAATTAGACAAGCGTCTTGACTTTGATTCTGATTATGAGGTGCTGGTGAACAGTTGTTGCAAGAATGTTGGTAAGGGGGAGGAATCAGACGAAAGTTTTGACTTCAACCTCGGTCCTGGTTACAAAGTGATGGTGACTAGTTGCTGTAAGAATGAAAGTAGGGAGGAAGTGTCAGACAACTGTCTTGACTTTGATCTCGGATCTATCTATGATGCGATAATAGACACTTGCACATGAGTAGACATGTCACCAATTGAGCTTGGACCACTGGCGAGCAATTCTTCCAGAGCTATTAATGGAGTTAGTAACCTAGAGGACGTAGGTGAAGTGGACTTGCCAAAGGGGAGGTTGTTACCGCTTCTTGAGTTAAACCCATTGCCACTCCCTTCAGGTGAAAGAGGTTCCAAGAGCAGGTTTGCCCAAAATAAAAATATACCTGACTACACAGCGTCAGTTAGTCAGGAGGAGGACAGTAAGGACTGGGAAGTGATACCAAGCGAGCAGCTGGTCAACTAGTATCCTTTTGAAGGGTTACAGTATCTTTTCAAGGTAACAAAGATGGTTAGCCAGGAAGGTGAAGTGGTTGGCCATCAATCCTTTTTGGGAATTAAGGGAAAGGTGGTTGGTGGATCCTGTAGAGGTTTTGCAATACAGAGGCCAGGAAAACCCAAACTGTTTGTAGAGTTAGTGACGTCCCATACTCTGATTTTGAGAGCAGAGATACCAGAGGTGGTTACGAAGACTCTGATGAGGAGGTAAAAGTTGCCACCCCAGGAATAGTGTTTGGCGAGTCAATTAACTTAGAAAAGACCGACCCCACAGCAGCTCCAGTTGCTGAAGGTGACCTGGCGAAGGTCAGGAGAGAATGTAAAGCCAGTGGGGTTGAAAAGAGTCTATTGGTTCCCAGTGAACCCACTACTTCATTCAGCGTTGACAACCCTACTTGTAGTTTAGTCGTAGGAAACCCTCAAAGTTTGTGCAGAAGTTCATCAGTCAGGAAGGTTTGCATTACCTGAGGGTCAACAAGAGACAGATCTAGTGCAGGTGCCAAAGGAATGTAGACGAAGGTGTAGGGAAGCACCAGGCGGCTCTCCGTTAACCACCCTGGTGTGGACCTCAAACCTTTTGAACCACCAAAGCCACTTCGATCTCAACGACAACCACAGAGATTGGCTCAGTTAGAAACTGAGGATCGATGCATGTTGGACATGTTACAGGAACACGCAAACCTGTTGTGGTCCACAGAACACCAAGGAGAATCTGGGGAATTGACAGCCATGTTGGAGGATGAATAGATGCTGGCCGATCTGGACATGTTTGAAGTGTTAACTACTTGCATTTATAGAGACATTTAAAAACCGTAACACAAAATGTTTTTTGTCAGAGTCATTACTGCAATAATTTGTTCTAAAGACTGTGTACATATTTCTTGGAGCTAGTAATGTGATTGTTCGTATGGTGAATGTTGAAAGTCAAACTGCCATTAATGCTGAAACCGGGCAGGGGATTGTATTGGGGCTAGTTCATACAGGTATGTGAAGGTGTTTTGCGTCTCGCCTACTTCGTAATAAAACATAAGAACTAGGAGCAGGAGTCGGCCATCTGGCCCCACGAGCCTGCTCCGCCATTCAATAAGATCATGGCTGATCTTTTTGTGGACTCAGCTCCACTTACCTGCCCACTCACCATAACCTTTTATTCCTTTACTGTTCAAAAATCTATCTACCTTTGCCTTAAAAACATTTAACAAGGTAGCCTCAATTGTTTCACTGGGCAGGGAATTCCAGATTCACGACCCTTTGGGTCAGTGGCGTGCAGAGGTCTGGTGATGCCCGGGGCAAATCTTGATTGTATGCCCCAAAGACTCAAGTATAAGGCCTAATATACTGAGAAATATTATGAGAAAGGAAAACATTTTGAATATATAAACACAGATGAAACATGAAATAAACGCTTTATTCGATTTTAATATAAATCAATCAAATTTATTAAGTTCTTTTCCCCAAATGATACCTCCTGTCACAAAACACCTGAACTACTTCACTTTTTACATCAGCTGTGAGAAATTCTTTTTCAATGCTTATTAAAGCCAGGTTGGTCAGTCGCTCCTGTGACATAGAAGACCTCAGATATGTTTTTATTAATTTCAGTTTTGAAAATGACCTTTCACAGCTTGCGACTGAAAATGCGATTGTAAGCAGTAATCTGTATGAAGCACACAGCGTCGGAAAGACATCCCTCCCATACTGCAGTAAAGACTCCAGAGCATCTTTAGGATCAGGGGGATCTCTATTTCCTCCAGCTCGAAGGAGCATCACAAAATCAATAATTTTGTCATATAACTGAATTGCAACCACATCATTGTCATAATAATTTGCAAAGTCTGAACATTCCTTTTTTAATTTCTCTCTTTCTTGTTCATCTTCAATCACTCCTGAATTCAAGTTCAGAAGAAAAGAAAATCGGTCACTGAGTCTTTGAAGACGGACACTGCGGTATTCAATTTCAGTTTTTAATCTGTTTACAATCTCTACCATTACTCTATTAATTTCTTCTTGTGCCGTCAGTCCACTATCTCTTGCTGACTCTCCAGGCATTATTCTTCTTCTCCTTGTTCGTGCAATTGGTATTCCCCAATTTTGACAATATTCATTGGCTAAATCTATTGCATTGTGGATAATTTCGTCATTCTTCAAATTCAAGATATGAATAAGTCCGCTCAGATCACAAGAAGCTTCATGGAACCCCATTTTCGGATCCTGCAAACGTTTTGAGACTTTATCCACTGATGATAAAACTGAGTACCAAAAATTTAATAAAGCTATAAACGGGAACTGTTGAATAGAGTTCAGTAGCGATCCTGCATCAGATTTAGTTTCCCTTGAAAATTCTCCTTCCAGCAGGTGTTGAAGGCTTGCAATAACGTTGTCACACTCTTCGTGGATTACTTGCATAGCATCATGGCTGGAACTCCATCTTGTGTCACACTGTCTTTTCACAGTCCGAGTGACAAATGATTTTAACACTTCCCAACGAGAAGTAGATGAAGAAAAAAAAGTAGAGTTTTTCTAGAATGCCAAAAAATGTAACAACAACAGGTTGCACCTCACTTGCATGGACACAGGACAAATTGAGGCTGTGGTTCTCGCAGTTCACAAACACAGCTTTTGGGTTAACTTCAAGAATTTTTTGTTGAACACCTCCTCTCACTCCAGCCATAACTGCTGTGTTATCATATGCTTGACCACGACAGTCATTCATGGAAATTTTGTCTTCTTCCAATTTTTCCTGAATTTTATTTACCAGGCTGACTGCATCTTTCTTGTTGACTTGAAAAAATCCCAGAAATGTCTCCTTTATTTCTACTTTTCTGTTTTCATCAATATGAATGTAACGCAGAATTTCAGAAACCTGATCTTCATGGGCAATATCTGGAGTTGAATCCAGCATTATGCTAAAATATTTTGCGTCCTTAATTTCGGAAATTATATTTTTCTTGACAGTTTCACCAAGAAGATTGATTATTTCGTTTTGAATTCTGTTGGACAAGTAGGTGACACTTTTTGGTTTCTCTTTCCCTCTCTGCAAGTGTTTTGCTAAGATGTCATCATATTTGGCCAAAAGTCTGATTGCTGCTAGAAAGTTTCCTGTATTTTCACTGACTGTCTCCCCTGGCTCTGATAACCCAGATATTCCTTCTCCTCGATGTCCACGATAGGCCAGATTCTGTTTTGCCAGAAAGGATATAACCTCGACAATCCGTTCAGTTATAGCTTTCCATCTTTTCTTTTCAGCAGACATTTGCTGTTGAAGTTCAGCATCTATCGTAGTTGAATGATGGAGTCGAACTACAAGGTTCAGGTATTCCCTCATGTGAGCTCTATGAGAAGGGCTTTTCTCATGGTCAGGTATTGTTGGATTTAATTTTCTCCAAGTGGAGAAACCGTCTTCCTTTCCAAAGTTTGACACAGACGACAAATGCTCCTTTGAAAACAAAAAGCAAACAAAACAGTAGCATGCTTTCCGATATGGAGAGTATAACAACCATTTTCTCTCCACAATTTCTCCGTTTGTGGAAACTTTATCAAACCACTGTTTGGAAAATGATCTCCCATCCTTCTCAGCAAATGGACCACTTTTATTATGATATCTTTCAGGGCCATGTTGTAATATTGTCATCTTCAAATGATCTGGAATCGGTTTCTTCAAACAGCCAAAATCGCTTCTTTGCAAAAATATGCAAATATCTTCTTTATTTTCTTCACATGGATCATCATCCTGACAACGAGACTGAGGAGAGAGAGTATTATGTTCTGACCGAGCTGAATCCGTATCAGAAAAATCCTTCTCTGCACCCACATCATCTTTTACTTCTCCAGCTCCTCCTACTTCTTCTTTACTTCTTTTTATCCATGCATCTAATGCCCCTCTTTGATGGGACTCTTCTTCGACTCTGGCCCTCTTTTTTTTCCTGTTCTGTGCTCCACTCGGTTGTACACGAAATACTCGTAACATTTCATTTTCTATCTCAAAAACCGTAAGACGCATGAGAAAATGGGAAGAAAATGGTAAACAATCGGTCAGTTGCAGACGGATAAACCATATTTCATTTCTTTGTTCCTTCGTATCAAATTATTTCACACTGATTCTCCACTGATAATTTTATGCAATTTATATCATAGACTTGCAAATTAGTGGTATCTGTATTCGAATATTAGCATGTTAAGGAATAAATGTCTCCTATTCCGAGATTAAATGCCATAGCAGTCCTCTGATCATCCAGGCTTCACTCTTACTACATCCCACGTAAATATTTCATTAAATATCGCCAAAAAACCTATAAAAACCGTAGTTGCACCTGTTCTAGAGCTATTCACTGACCTGAGTAGGTAAAAGAACTAATCTAGATGCACAAAAAGCTGAAGAAAAGATGAGTTATGACTCGAGGAAACGCAGGAACGAACAGCCACGTTTGCTTGTTGCTTTTGATGGTTGGACCACGTACATCATGCGCATGCGTGTGGGGGGGATGGGGAGAAGGACCATTTTCTCTAGACAGAAAGGGTACACCATGTTAAAGGAATAAAGGGCTAACAACTGCCTCTGCAGTGTGGTGAGCCTCCAAAAATTGATTTATCACCGCTGAAATTTTAAAATTACTATCTTATTTCCTTCTCTGGGGCAGCACGGTGGCCTAGTGGTTAGCACAACCGCCTCACGGAACTGAGGTCCCAGGTTCGATCCCGGCTCTGGGTCAATGTCCGTGTGGAGTTTGCACATTCTCCCCGTGTCTGCGTTGGTTTCGCCCCCACAACCCAAAAAATGTGCAGAGTAGGTGGATTGGCCACGCTAAATTGCCCCTTAATTGAAAAACATAATTGGGTAATCTAAATTTTAAAAAAAATTAAAAAAAAAAAAAAAAAATTTTTTTTTTTTTTCCTTCTCTGATTGGATGCCCCCATCAAATGGATGCCCGGGGCCAACGCACCGTCGGCCCCCCCCCTCTGCACGCCACTGCTTTGGGTGAAGAGGTTCCTCCTCAACTCAGTCCTAAATCCTTATTTTGAGACTACACCCCTAGTTCTAGTTTCACCCGCCAGTGGAAACAATCTCCCTGCTTCAATCCTATCTATTCCCTTCATAATTTTATATGTTTCTCTAAGATCTCCCCTCATTCTTCTAAATTCCAATGTATAGTTCCAGTCTACTTAGTCTCTCCTCATGAGCTAATCCTCTCAACTCAGGAATCAACCTAGTGTGTCTCTTCTGCACACCTTCCAGTGCCAGTACATCCTTTCTCAAGTAAGGAGACCAAAACTGTACACATTACTCCAGGTGTGGCCTCACCAGCACCCTATACAGCTGCAGCATAACCTCGCTGCTTTTAAGCTCCATCTCTCCAGCAAGGAAGGACGAAATTCCTTTTGCTTTCTTAATTACTTGCTGCACCTGCAAACCAACTTTTTGCGATTCATGCACAAGGACACCCAGGTCCCTTTTCACAGCAGCATGCTGCAATTTTTTACCATTTAAATAATAGTCCACTTTGCTGTTATTCCTACCAAAATGGATGACCTCACATTTATCAACATTGAACGACATCTGCCAGACCCACTCACTTAAACTATCTATATGCCGCTGCAGACTTTCAGTCACCTCTGCACACTTGGCTCTACCACTCATCTGAGTGTCATCTGTGAACTTTGACACATTACATTTGGTCCCCAACTCCAGATCATCTTGTAAATTGTGAACAATTGCGGACCCAACACTGATCTCTGAGGGACACCACAAGCCACTGATCACCTGCCAGAAGAACACCCATTTATCCCCACTCTTTGTTTTCTATCAGTTAACCAATCCTCTATCCATGCTAATACATTACCCGTAACGCAATGCACCTTTATCTTATGCAGCAGCCTTTTGTGTGACACCTTAGTGAATGCCTCCTGGAAATCCAAATATACCACATCCACTGGTGCCCGTTGTCAACCGTGCTCATAATATCCTCAAAGAATTCCACTAAATTAGTCAAACATAACCTGCCTTTCATGAACCGATGCTGCATCTGCCCAATGTGATGATTTCTATCCAGATGTATCGCTATTTCCTTAACAATAGATTCAAGCATTTTCCCCACTACAGAAGTTAAGCTAACCGGCCTATAGTTACCTGCCTTTTGTCTACCTCCTTTTTCAAACAGTGGCGTCACATTTGCTGTTTTCCAACCTGCCAGAACTGCCCCAGAGTCCAGCGAATTTTGGTAAATAACACGAGTGCATTTGCTATTCCCCCCTGCATCTCTTTTCGCACCCTGGTATGCATTCCATCAAAACCAGGAGACTTGTCTACCTTTAGCCTCATTAGCTTGCCCAACATTACCTCTTAGTGACAACAATCGTTTCTAGGTCCTCAGTAGCCATAACCTCCTTGCCAACAATTTTTGGGATGTTATTTGTGTCTTCCACTGTGAAGACCAACACAAAATACCTGTTCAAAAAAGTTCCATATACTGATGTTTCATTCCTTTAGGATGGGAGGCATGTTGGGATATTGTTGTAAAGCCTTTAGTCTGTCCTGTGTCCCCCTTTTTATCCCCATCCTGCTGTCTGTTTTGATCTACTGGTTAGTGATACAACCTTACTGCGCCATTTGGGATCTCTGCTAAACTACAGGGTTTAGGCAGAGCTGGAACCCCCCAGTCCTGTTGGGCCAGGTCACGACGTCCCCTCTAGGTTCTGTGGTAGAACTTGTGATGTTGTTTGATACACTTGAAAAATAGCCAATCAGTGTATATTTAGGATTCTCAGCCAGCTCCTGTGGTTGGTGAAGCCAGTCAGAAACTTTCAGAAAACAAGGCGGGTTTCCAGAGAGCTCCATCTTTGTTCAGTTCTGTGAGGAAAGCCAGCAAATGTGGACTCTGGTGCATCTCTCTCTCCTTCTCTCTATCTGCCAGAAGATTTTAAGAGGCATTCTCGCCAAATCTGTGAAGACTTTCTGGTGTAAAGGGGCACAGACAGCCATTTAATCTGGAAAAGAGATCTTGAATGTGTGAGTGCAAACCATTTTCCCAAAGGCCAGTAACCTTCGAACTGTGTGTGTCAGGAGCTGGGACGAGCTCAAAATTGAAGCTTAGACTGAAAATATTCCTTAAAGAACGGCCAGAGTTCCGGTCTAGAGTTCAAAGGAAATAAAACTGAGTTTACTCAGGCTGGCTGGCATGATCTCACGTGGTGGCGAAAGCTTCCGATGGTGGAAAGGCAGAAGTGCACCGATTTGAGCATCCTATGTACAGCACCATCTGGTGGCCGGCGACGAGAACTGCACTGATCTGAACAACCTGGACCTAGCTCCATCTGGTGGCCGAAGAGCGGAATCGCACCGACCGAGAGTTCTTGGGTGAAATGCCATCCGGTGGTCAAAGGATAGAATTGCGCCAACCTGAACCTTTTGAGTAATTCTATTTCCCAGAGGCTGCAACCTCAACAGTGGAGACTCCTCTCAAAAATACACTTTAATCCCTGTTTTTTTTATCCCCAACAATCCTTAACTCGTTTCTGTCTGGGTCGAGGGTGGAACAGGGTTTTGGAATTCGGTAGAGTGATAGACCATTGTTCTGTTACTGCTTTATATATATTCACCTTTCTTTTTTTATCAATAAACAGTTTACTTATAAATCTGGGGTGAATCGCCCGGGGCCTCCGAAAATCCCGCCCCCGCCATGTCCAGAATTCTCCCACCCGCAAAATGTCAGTTAGGCGCCAATCCCGCCGCCCGCCTCGGAGAATGGCGGGGGCCGGCGGGAGGCTACGGGTTTCTGTGCTGCCATTATTCTCCAGCCCGGATGGGCTGAAGTCCCGCCGCTGAGAGGCCAATCCTGCCGCCGTGGTTTGAACCACCTCTGTGCAGGCGGGATCGGTGGCGCGAGCGGGCCCCCGGGGTCCGGGGGGGGGCGGGGCAATCGGACCTCGGGGGTGCCCCCACGGTGGCCAGGCCCGCGATCGGGGCCCACCGATCGGCGGGCGGGCCAGTGCCGTGGGGGCACTCCTTTTCTTCCACCGCCGCCACGGCCTCCACCATGGCAGAGGCGGAAGAGAATCCCCCAGCGCGCATGTGTCGGTGGTGACGTCAGCGGCAGCTGACGCACCGGCGCATGCGTGAACCGGCGAAGGCCTTTCGGCCAGCCCCAGCGCCGGGCAGCGGGTGTCAAAGGCCGTTGTTGCCGGTTTTGGCGCCAGTCGGTGTGGTGCCAACCTCTCCGGCGCGGGCCTAGCCCCTCAATTCCGCCACTCCGCTACGCCGGGACCCCCCGCCCTGCCGGGTAGAGGAGAATTTCGCCCCTGGTGTCTGGACTTCCGTTGGCGGCGATGTGCTGAGGGGACGAACATCAGGTGGCTCTCCTCCAAGTTGGACCCAACATAGCGAATTTCTTTGAGTTTTTGGCCCCAAAAGCCACCTAAAACTCCCCCAAACTTAAAAGGCCCAAAAACGGTGAGGGGGAAGGAAGATGCCGGCAGGCTTTGCTATCTTTCAGACGCTTCCATCAGGCGGAAGATACCGAAGTCTGAAAACACGCACATCCAGGCATGGGAACAGCTTCCCCACAGCTACTAGACTTCTCAACGACTCTCCCTCGGACTGATCTGGTCCCTGTAAGAACACTATTCATCACACCCTATGCTGCTCTTGCTCATGTATTTGCTTTGTTGGGCAGCATGGTGGCACAGTGTTAGCATTGCTGCCTACGGCGCTGAGGACCCAGGTTCAAATCCTGGCCCTGGGTCACTGTCCATGTGAAGTTTGCACATTCTCCCCGTGTCTGCGTGGGTTTCACCCCCACAACCTAAAGATGTGCAGGGTAGGTGGATACGCCACGCTAAATTGCCCCTTAATTGGAAAAATTAATTGGGTAGTCTAAATTTATAAAAATTTTTAAAAATGTATTTGCTTTGTTTGGCCCTTGTTCCGCACTGTAACAAATCACTATTTGTTGATGTACCATTTGTCAATGTACTCTGTTGATTATTTTGTCTACGATGTACGTACTGTGTAGTCCTCTTGGCTGCAGAAAAATACTTTTAACTGTTCTTCGGTACATCAATAAATATCAATCAATAAATATTAATCAATCAATAAGCCGCTTTTAAGACTTTTTAAAGAAGGCATGGGGGTACCCCAATAGCTTTGGCCCAAATTCACTGACGGGCGTTTTTCCTAGCAGCCTCCGAGTATATGTTTGAGCATCAACCAGGGACTCACATAGCCAAAGCCTATGTCACCTTCTATTTCCTGTAAGCACACCATCTCCCTTAGAGTTTATGATGGCCCTCATCTTTATGGATTCCTTACCCGTCACAGCAAGTCAAATACTGGACTAACTTTGTTGTCAAAGATCAAGTACATGACATTGCATGGTTGACAAAACGTGAAAGCTTCTGAAAAGGAGAAGCCAAACCAGCTCAGAAAGGATGAACTTAGTTGCAAGGATGATGTCATTCCTTGGGGATCTAGCGTGGTTGTCCCAAACCAGGAGGCCAGTTGTTATTACAAGAGTTATCGTGCAAATCTGGGCGTATCAAAGATGAAAATGTGAGCAAAGCGCTATGCCTGGTGGTCTGGGATTGATGCAGACATAGAACAGATGATAAAACGGTGTGACCAGTGCCCACTACAACTGAAATTACCTACAACTGCTCCCTTACATCCTCGGGAGTGGCCAGGTCATCCATGGGTGCAAGTCCACGTTGATTACGTTGGCCCATTTATGGGCACAATGTTCCTGATGCTGGTGGGTGCCTATTCAAAATGAACAACGGTTTTCAAAATGAAGTCCACAAGGTTCCACCCGAATCTTGTGAAGTTGTGTCAATGCGTGGCACTCCATGCTGTGCCAGAGAAGTTAGTTTCAGACAATAGCACAGCATCCGCTAGTGTCGTGTTCCACAGATTCAGGGCCTTCAATGGCATTAAATATATTTACACTACACCACCCCTCATTGAATGGGTTAGCTGAATTTACTGTCCAAACATTCAAGGCTGGCCCATTTGAGACTAAAGTGGCACGTTTTTTCCTGACTTACAGACCCACCCAGCACGCTACGATGGGAATAGCTCCAGCCGAGTTATTACTGGGCCATTGCTTAAGGACCAGATTATGCCTCATAGTTCTGAATTTGGCAGGGAGAGTGAAGACAAGGCAGAGGTGTCAAATGAGGTACCACAATTCTTTAAAAACAGAGAGGGCATTTGAGATAGATGACCCAGTCTTTGTGATATTCTTTGGAGGTGGTTCTTGGAGTTGTGGTGGCCAGAACAGGGTCACTATCCTATGAGGTGCAAGTGCAAGACAAGCTCAACAGTTGGGTTTGAACACAAGAGCTCACAAGATGTCAGTCTAAACCCAAATAAAGACACAGACTTGCACCTACCACAGATATGCAATAACCGGGCACTCAACAGCAGATTGTTGGTGCAAAGACATCACATGCAGGAATTTTGGCAGAAAGGGCCACATTGCACATGCTTGTTGGAAAAAGAAACAAGCTTCAGGCAAAAGTTGCAAAGACCAAGAGCTGAATAAATCAAATGGGGGAAAGCATCCACGTGGTGCAACAACGGACATGAGAAGAAACTCTATTCACAGTCCGAAGATAAACTGTCATTAAAAGGTACTGGCTATTGCTGGTGAAACAAACCGTGACGGGGTCACTCCATTACCGGACAGTCAGCCAGTGAAGATGGAGGTGGATACTGGGGCAGCCCTCATGTTGACACCGGAAACTGCTCATCAAGAAAAGCTCTGACGTTTCTCTGAAACCCTCGTAGATAATAATAAAAACAAACATTGAAGATACGGTTCTGTTGAGTGGCCGTATTGATGGAGCAGTGCAATTAAATGGTCAGACAGCAAATTTGTCCTTGCCCATGGTCAAAGACAATCATCCAGCACCAATGGGAAGAACCTGGCTGGAAAAGGCCAGATTAAATTGGGCCGAGGTAAATCTCATGATAGATTCTGAATCAGGTGTACCTAAAATCTTGAAGAAACATTCCATTGTCATCAGCGGTGAGCTGGGAAACATAAAGGATATCTCAGTAAAGCTGAAGATCAAGGAAGAAAGTCAGGCGAGGTGTTTAAAAGCTAGGTCTGTGCTGTACGTAATCAGACCTAATGTAGAGGCAGAATTAAAATGGCTGGTCAGAATGGGAGACCTTGACCCGCTAACATGAGTGATTGGGCCATGCCAGTCGTACCTGTGATTAAAATGACGGCTCTGTATGCAGTTGTGATGATTTAAAATTGTCTATTTCAAAGTGACTGTATTGTGTGCAGATCAGTACCCTCCGCCCTTGATTGATGACTTATTTGCTGGGTTGGCTGGAGGCCAACATTTCATTAAAATTGACCTGAGTTAAGCATATCTAAAAATGAACGTGGATCCAGATTCACAACAGTTCTCAATAATTATGACACATAAAGTGTTATTTCAATATAAAAGACGACCATTTGGCATCGCATCTGTACCAACATTGATCCAACAAGCTATGGATCAAATTTTAAGCGGATTAGATGGAGTCCAGAATTACTTGGATGACACCTTGGTTGCTGGAAAGAATGAGAAAGAACATCTCTGCAACCTAAATGCCACACTCCAGAGATTAGAAGATTATGGATTAAGAGTCTGAAAAGACAAATGCGAATTTTCCAATCGAGTATCTGGGACATGTCATCGATGCTATGGGACTGCACAAGTTGCATTTGAAAGTCAACGCCATTACTGAGTTACCCATACCTCAAAATGTCAACCAACTTCATAGCATGTCATTATTTCAGTCCCTCGAACCTGCCCTGCCATTCAATGAGATTGTGGCTTATCTGTGAACTAACTCCATATACCTCCCTGTGGCCCATATCCCTAAATACCTATGCTGAACAAAATTTTCAGATTGTAAATTAATAACTGATTTTGCAATAATTGCCGTTTGTTGAAGAGAGTTCCAGACTGCTCCCACCCTTTGTGTGTAGAAGTGCTTCCCGACATCTTTACCAAATGGTCTGGCCCTATTATAACCTGCCTGCTTACCATTGGGTGGGGACTAATGACAATCCCACAATCCTGTGGGAGTATGAGCTTCCCCAATGAGGGGGGCAGAGAAATCATTAGCAGATTCCCTGCATAAATAGAGCTGGTGCCGTTTGTCGTAGCACTGTTTCCGCGTTGGACCATCGTCCACCAGGGTGTCGCAGTCGAACCATGTCATTGACCACTAAAGGTTGCAGCGATTTTGCACGACGGCCATAGTGCTGCTTTTGTTTGTGACATTGGTGTCGTATCTTGTCAAGCACTTGTTTGTGATCTGGATTGCTGAAGTGTAACGCTGGTAGAGTTGTTCTTACATCTCGTTTGAAGAGCATTTGAGCTGGTGATAGCCCTGAGCTCAACGGTGATCATCTGTATGACAATAGAGCCAAGTGTATGTCAGAATTCGAGTCAGTGGCCTTGCTTATGAGTTGTTTGATAATGTGTACACCTTTATCTACTTTGCCGTAGAATTGGGGAAAGTATGGACTTGATGTCACGTGTTTAAAGTTGTATTTCTTGGAGAATTCCGTCCACTCCCAGCTCTCAAAGCAAGGACCATTATCGGACATGACTGTTTGTGGAATACCATACCTCGAGAATGTTTCCTTGCACGTTTTGATAACTGATACAGACATGACATACGGGAGTTTCATTACTTATGGAAAGTTGGAGTAATAGTCAATGATAAGAACATAGTTTCAACCCATGGAGTGAAACAAATCTACACCAACTTTGTTCCACGGTGACGTAGCCATCTCATGCTGCTGGAGTGGCTCCTTGCATTGTGCCGGTTGATGTTTTTGATACATGTCCTATGTGACTATTATGTTTGTAATGTCCTCATTTATGCCAGGCTAATACACGGATTGCCTTGCTGTTCTTTTGCATTTTTCAATTCCGAGATGTCCCTTGTGAATCCTGCAGAGCATGTCTGACCTGAGCGTTAGTGGAATGACGATTTTGTCATTTCTCAATATTAATCCATCCACTACCGACAGTTCAGTTTTTATGTTTTGGAACTGTGAGCACTGTCCTTTTGGCCAGCCATGCTGAAGGTTGTGCATGACCTGGAACAAGGTTGCATCTTCTCGTGTCACCAGGCGAATTTGATGCAGCTTCTCGTCAGATGCCGGGAGAATCTCTTTGCACAACTGTGCTTCAGCTTCAACATCGTCAATGGTCGTAGGAGGTGAGCAGTCGGTGTCAGTGGCTCAGGACTGTGTGTCAGCTCTGATGAGGTCCTTCCCAGAAGTACAGACCAGTGTGAAGTCATACCTCCTCAGCTTCGTCATCATGCGTTGTAGGCGCGGCATCATATCATTGAGATTTTTTTTCAATTATGTTGACCAGCGGTCTATGATCAGTCTCAACTAGGAACGTGGGAAGGCCGTACACATAGTGGTGGAATTTTGTTATACCTGTGATCAGCCTCAGACACTCCTTCTCTATCTGTGCAGACCTGCACTCTGTGGCGGTCATCGCTCTAGACGCCTATGCAACTGGGACCCAGTCCGATTGGTCATCCTGTTGGAGGAGTACCGCACCAATTCCATGTTGACTGGCGTCGAAGAATTTTGTTGGGTCGAAGAATGTCAGAGTTGGGGATGCCATCAATTGGTGCTTTAGATCCACCCACTCTTCTTGATGGAGTGGAGTCCAGTCAAACTCCGTGTCCTTCCTCATCACATTTCATAATGCTGACGTCCTTGTTGATAAGTTTGGTATAAACGTGCCTAGGAAGTTGATGAATCCAAGGAACCTGAGCACAGCTTTCTTGTCTCTTGGCTGCTGCATGTTCTGGATTGCCGCAATCTTTTCATTATCCGGCCTCAACCCTTGCGCTGATATAGTGTCGCCCAGGAAGGTCAGAGATGAGCGTGCAAAGGTGCACTTGGATTGGTTGAGTTTCAACCCAAATTGGTGAATTCTTTTGAAGATTTGTCGTTGACCACATGATGATGTCATCGACATATACTCTGTCACCTTCAGTGCCCTCCGTCATCTGCTCCATGACTCTGAAAGATTTCAGATGCGGAGATGATCCTGAAAGGCATGCGATTATAGCACTATTCTCCAAACGGTGTGTTGAACGCACACAACAGTCTGCTGGAATTGTCAAGCTGCATTTGCCAAAAGCCTTGGGAAGTGTAACGAACTCCAATTGGCTTTATTGGTTGGCCAATTGGAGTATGAGCTCCCTCTATGCTAGCTCATTGAGGGGGCCCATATAATCACCTGTGTAGGCTTTGTGAGCCAGTCTTAAGTTGACTGGACTGCTAGCAGCACTGTTTGTAGCTGCTCCTGTAATATCGTTATTGTAAATAAATATTGGTGTGGTGATGGAACGCCTGCCTCCCGTGGATTACTACAGGAAGCATCAAGTTTGGTGAAGATGCGAGCATCTGACATTTCACATGTTATCTCCTCTCGCTTGGGGATGGGGCCGTGTTCCCTGCAAATATTTTTGTTCAGATCTTTGGGATCTAAACAGATTCTGACGTCACCTGATGGCTTCTTGACACACACCAGCAAGCTGACCCACTCAGTTGGCTGTGTGACCTTTGATATTATACCTTGAGATTGTAGGCGTAGGAGCTCTGATTTTAGCCTGTCCCGCAAGGGAGCTGATACCCTCCTAGGTGGATGAATGACAGGTTTTGCATCTTCCTTGAGCAGGATTTTGTATTTGTAAGGTAACGTACCCATGCCACGAAAGACGTCAGGATACTCGCTGAGCAGCAGCTGGATATCATCGCCTAGTCGTGATGAGTCATTCGTGTGCATGAATATTCTCTGGACCAGCCACAAGTCCTTGCAGGCTTGAGCATCTAACAGCGATGACTTTTTGTCGTCCACGATCTCGAAGCGTAGTCCTTTCGTGACCCTCTTATTGGCTACTTGTCAGTGGCATGATCCTCTTGAGGTGATCTGGTTCCCATTGTAGTCTTTTCACTTGCATGCAGCAGGTATCATCTCGTGTGTCCCTGGAATGGATGCGAGATCTTTGCTTGTCATCAAGCTTGAACGTAATTGGGAAGTTGTTCACTTGCACTGTGGCGTTCCATTCACTTTTGGAGTCAATGACATTAACGTATTGAGGATTTGTGGTCGGCTCTTGAAGTTCCCCTGCCGAATCCATGATTCCGAGGAAGTATGTGTTCTCCCAGGGGTGGAAATCTTCGTGGTCGGAAACATTTTCTTTGGGTGTTTGGTTTTCCATTGTATCCACTGTGCGAACCTTGAAGGTTGCATGTTTCTGTGTTGGAGAGTGATATTTTGCTGTTGACTTACACTGGGAGGCGATATTATTCAGTTTTGAGCACTTTAAACATCTTTTCCCTTGTTGCAGGACATTTCCGATTTAAGTGGGCGCTGCCACAGCGGTAGCACGTCATGATGTTCGTGACGTCATGCGTAGGAAGCGATTGCACATGCATGAATTGCTCCTCTGACTGAGTTCGGTATTTTGCGGAGTACGCATGCGCAGCTTCTTGCCCATGTGCAGAACGGGATCTCGCCAAATCGCGTCTCTCTTGATTGTGCGCCTGCGCGTACATATCTGAATTGGAGCCGGCAGCCGGAAGAAGATGCCTCTGAGGAGAGGACACCATTTTAACTTCTTCCACCTCGTGGAGGAATTTCTCCCCTTTTTTTTCCTGAAGAAACTCAAGGTACTGCTGTTTCTTTTGTTCTTGCGCTGTGCACTTTGCTATGGTGGTTTTTAGAGTTAGATCATTTTGTTGCATTAGTGATTCCCTTAAGTGTTCATCGGAGAGTCCATAGATTAATTGATCTCTGATGATGGAATCTGTTAAATCATCATAGTTACAGCCTTGTGCTATTAATCTGAGATCTGTGGCACAATTAGAGATTGTCTTGCCATTTGTTTGGAACCTGTTGCGTAGGTTAAATCTTTCCAGGATTGATTAGACTGTGTTTTACAGTGTTCTTCAAATTTTGCGAGTATGACTTGAAATTTAGTTTTGTCTTCATTTTCAACGTAAGTGAAAGAGTTATAAATGTCTATAGCTTGCTGGCCTGCCCTTGCTAGCAGCAGTGCAATCCTTCTCTCGTCGGAGGCTGTGTTTAAGGCAGTAGCTGCCATGTATATTTGGAACTGTTGTTTAAACATTGTCCAGTTACTATTTTCAGCTGCCGTGGAGCTTGCAGGTGTTCCATCGCGTCGGTTGGTTGTCTTGGCTCCAAATGCTGCAAAGTTTTCCACAGTCAAGCAGTCGGTGCTTTAATGTCTGTTCTGTTTTCTTTCTTTTCTCTAACCTAATCTCGCTAGTATTGTTTGTTTGTTTAAAGCCAGCCTGGTACTCTCTTTTGTTACCTTACTGTAGTGTGTTTGGTAGCACTACTGTATGTAACATGCGTTACTCAATCCAGTTGCTGCAGAGGCTTTCTGCAGCTTGATGAAGAAGGCTCAAAGTCGTCCAGAGGTATTGAAAGGTTTATTGAGTAACAGAATTTAACAACTACGTGAGTTCTTACTTTAAGATCAATACCAGTAGAAAGGTTACAACGTTTATATACAGTAGCTATGTCTGACCACACTAGTAGTCCTGAGCTAGATCTATGTTCCTGCTCTCGTCACAGTCTAATCACCCAGAGAGGCAGAGAGCCACTTGTGTCTGTTTTTATACCTGCCAGTGCTGCCCTCTAGTGATCTTTCAATTTCCCATTAACCCCTTATGTACATACCCATGTAAAGATCACTACAATGTGTTTGGCTGGTGCAGAAATGGAGAACATGTGGGAATGGCCAGATGAGGCCTGGCAACGGCTAGGTGTTGATTATGCTGGACCGTTGGTAGGGCGCACGTTTCACATTCCAGGCGATGCTCACTCGAAATGGCCTGAAGTTGCCTTCATGAAGAAAACGGCAGTGGAGAAAACAGCTGAGAGATTGGGTGATATCTTCAGTAGATTCGGTTACCCTGAACAACTCGCGAGTGATAATGAGCCGCAGTTAATTTTGCAAGAGTTTTCACACTGCTGGAAGGAGAACGGAATTCAACACGTACAATTCTCTACTTATCCTGCCACAAATGGGCTGGCTGAACGGTTTGTACAGTTGATGAAACACTCGTTGAAAGGCTGCTTAGGCCGGGTTGTTCGGGCAGAGACGGCTGTGTGGGAACCTGACTGAGGTGTACAAGATTATGAGGGACATACCTAGGATGAATCTGGAGAAACATTTCCCCTTAGTAAAGGGGTCAATAACCAAGGATAATAGATTTCAGGTGAGGGACAGGAGATTTGAGGGAAAACCATTTCAACCGGAGGGTAGTTGGAATCTGGAACTCACTGCCTGAAAGTATGATAGAGGTGGGAAATCTCAGAACATTTATGAGGCATTTAGATAAGCACTTGAAACATCAAGGGCAGCATGGTAGCACAAGTGGCTAGCACCGTGGCCTCAGAGCGCCAGGGTCCTAGGTTCGATTCCCCGCTGGGTCACTGTCTGTGCGGAGTCTGCACGTTCTCCCCATGTGTGCGTGGGTTTCCTCTGGGTGCTCCGGTTTCCTCCCACAGTCCAAAGACGAGCAGGTTAGGTGGATTGGTCAAGCTAAGTTGCCCTTCGTGTCCAAAAAGGTTAGGAGGGGTTACTGAGTTACGGGGATAGGGCGGAAGTGAGGGCTGAGGTTGGTCGGTGCAGACTCAATGGGCCAAATGTCCTCCTTCTGCACTGTATGTTCTATGTTCTATCACAGCATACAAGGCTATGGACCAAGTGCTGGAAAATGGGATGAGAATAGATAGGTGTTGGCCGGTGCAGGCTCTGTGGGCTGAAAATTCCATACTGTGCTGTAAAACTCTATGGGGTGGATTCTCTGCTGCCTGATGCCGGTAGCGGGATTCCCGATTGTTCGGAGAATCGAGTGTCAGGCTAAAAACAGGATCGGCGCTGATGCACTGGTCATCGATGCCATCTGCAGCAAGCTCCATCTCCTGCGCCAGTGGCACCATGCAAAACCGTAATTTGCAAGGTTTTAAATGCGACAAAGGGCTTGAAGTCTGATGCTCCACCCATCCGAGATGCTCCAGTCCTCTCAGGCGGGTGTCGCGTGGGCGTGAATTGGTGCAAGTATTTACGGACAGGACCAAGTGCCATGGCACCTGTGCACGTTGGGTCCTCGCTGGACTCCCCTTCTGGGTCCCTCCGCAGCCTGTTGGGCGGCCGGATCTTCAGGGTATGCGGTGGCCCCTAGCACATGGGGTGCCGTCTCCAGCCTGTGTGGTCTTACTGCCATCTCCGGCACCTGCCTGCCTCGGCTGCCGCAGGCAACGAAAGGACAGCTACCGCAGGATTCACACCAGCAGACATTGTTATATCTGTGAAGAACTGGAGAAGGAGAGAGACTTGCAACCGGTTAGGGCTTCCACCCCAGAACCCTCAACTGGCCTCAGCTTCCCCACCCTTACATGTCCTGCCATCTCTCAGAGTGCCATCCAGCGAGTCTCTTGTGCTGGTCAACCTTGCTGTGAACACTCACCTCTAGCCACATCAGGAGCACCTAGACCCCAGACCCCAATCCTCCGTCGGGAACATTAGAGTTGCTGAATCACGCCCGTTGGATTAAGAGGCGAGATTACACAGATTAGTTATATATTTCCTGGAATATATAAGGTTATGATTGATTTAACTGAGGCTATTAGAATTTTGAAAGGTAACAAAAAAGTCGATAGAAAGGAACTTTTACAACTGATGGGCGAGTCTAGGACTGGAAGATAACCAATGTGGTACCATTATTCAAGAAGGGTGGAAGGTATAAACACTACAGGCCTGTGTTGGTCTTACGTCTTACATCACTCTTCCTGTTCCCTGGTATCTTGTTGGCCCCTGTGTGACCCACCTCCTCCCCTCACTCTGTTGGTTGTTGGCTACAAACAGGTCCTGGATCAGGTTGGTGAATGACCTCCACGTTTTGTGGAAGCCCCCCTCTGACCCTCGGATGGCAAATTAGATTTTCTCCAGGTGGAGAAATTTATGCCAGCCAGTCTGCAGCTGTGTGTGGTCCTGCTGATCGCCAGCCGAGCAGGATTCTTCACCGGGCGATTAGGGAAGCAAAGACAGGGGCATCATGCCCTCTTCCCCATAAATAGTTCTGGCTGGTCTGATACACTGAAGATTGACACTTTTGGGCTTGGCTCCACCTTCACCTCCACAACCTTGGACATTGCTTGGAAAGAGTCTGTCCAGAAACCGACAAGTATAGAATCATAGAATTTACAGTGCAGAAGGAGGCCATTCGGCCCATCGAGTCTGCGCAGACTCTTGGAAAGAGCACCCTACCCAAGGTCAACACCTCCACCCTATCCCCATAACCCAGTAACCTCACCCAACACTAAGGGCAATTTTGGACACTAAGGGCAATTTAGCATGGCCAATCCACCTAACCTGCACATCTTTGGACTGTGGGAGGAAACCGGAGCACCCGGAGGAAACCCATGCACACACGGGGAGGATGTGCAGACTCCGCACAGAGAGTGACCCAAGCCGGAATCGAACCTGGGACCCTGGAGCTGTGAAGCAGTTGTGCTATCCACAATGCTACCGTGCTGCCCCAGAACATGTGGATGTGGTTGGCCACCCTGGCACCGTTCACATTTGTCCTTCACATCTGGGAAGAACCTGCTCATTCAGGTTCTAGTTAGGTGTGCTCTGTGCACCACATTCAATTGTATTAGGCTTAGCCTTGCACAGGTTGAGGTGGATTTGGCCCTGCTCAGTTCTTCACTCCAGAGTCCCCACCCTATTTCTATCCCTAGTTCTTCCTCCCACTTTTCCCGTGTTTCATCCAGTGGGGAGCATACCCTTTCTGATAGTCATCTGTACAGGTCCCCACAGTTCCCCCTTCCCAGACTGTCTGCGTCCAGTAATTCCTCTAAGATTGTGCATCTCGGCATCCATGGCCTTGTTGTTGTCTCATTGAAGAGGAAGTGCAGACTCCGCACAGACAGTGACCCAAGTCACAGTTCGTTCCCGTTGGAAAAATTGTGTTTTTCTGTCAGTTCCTCTAAGGTCGCTAGCGTGTCTTCTGTGTGAAAGTCCCTAACGATCAGTAACCTCCGTCCTGACTCCACCTCCTAAAAATGGCTCCTAGCATTGCTGCCGCGAACCTGTGGTTGTTGCAGATGGGAGCCACAGTGGACATTTCAGTTAAGCCGAAGTGCTGTCCCATCTGATTCCAGGTTTGGAGTGTGGCTATCACCACTGGGCTTGTTGATTGTTTTTCTGGCGCGGATGGGAGTGCTATCGTGGCGAGTGCTCGAAGGGCCGTCCCTGTACAAGTGCTCTCCTCCGCCCTTACCCATTCTATTTCTGGTTCTTTCACTCATCCCTTCACTCTTTCTGCAGAAGCTCTCGGGGATGTAGATCGGGGGGGGGGGGATCTGAACAGGAAGAGGAACCTGGACAGCACATTCATCTTGATTATCTGCACCCTCCCCGCCAGGGAGAGCAGGAGTGTGTCCCATCTCTGGACGTCCTTTTTGACTACTTCTGCCAGACTGGTCAGGTTCCGCTTGTGGATCCCTGTCCAGCCTTGGGCAATCTGGATCCCCAGATAACGGAATTTGCATTGGACTTGCTTGAATGGTAGTCCCTCCAGCTTCGCCCCTCCCCCTTTCGGGTTCAGGGGGAAGACTTCACTCGTGCTCAGGTTGACTTGTAGCCCAAGAAAGCTCCAAACTTTCTCAGGAGTTTCATGATCCCTTCCATGCTGCATTACGGGCCGGGGATGTAGAGGAGCAGGTCATCCGCATAGAGCAAGATTTGCTCTCTGTCTCCTCTTCAGATTCCCTTCCAGTTTTTCGCTGCTCTGAGGGGATCGCCAACCGCTCGATTGTCAGGGGGGAATAGGAGGGGAACAGCAGATATGCCCGCCTGGTGCCCCTGTGCAACTGGAAGTATTCAGAGCTGGTGGTGTTGGGCCGAACGCTCGTCTTGGGGGTGTTGTGCAGGAGTTTCACCCATGATGCAAACCCTGTCCCCAGCCCAACCTGCTTCAGTACCTCAATGAGGTACTTGCACTCGACTCTGTTGAAGGCCATTTATGCGTCTGGGTCATTATCACGTTTAGCAGTCACCTGATGTTCATTATAAGCTGTGTACCCCTAACAAAGCCGGTCTGGTTTCTTAAAATTAATTTACGGGATGTGGGCGTCGCTGGTTAGGCCAGCATTTATTGCCCATTCCTAGTGTCCCTTCAGAAGGTGGTGGTGAGTTGCCTTCTTGAACCGCTGCGGTCCTTAAGGTGCAGGTACACCCACTATGCTGTTAGGGAGGGAATTCTGTCAGTTCCTCTAAGGTCGCTAGCATGTCCTCTGTGTGAAAGTCCTTAACGGTTAGTGACAGGATTTTGTCCCAGTGACAGTGAAGTATCGGGTGGTGACTGACTTGGAGGGGAATCTCCAAGTGATAGGATCCCAGGCATCTGCTGCTCTTGTCCTTCTGTATGGTAGCAGTCGTGGGGTTGTCTAAGGTACCCTGGTGAGTTCCTGCAGTGCATTTTGTAGACAATACACACAGCTGCCACTGTGCATCAGTGGTGGAGGGTTTTAATGTTTGTGGAAGGAGGAACAATCAAGTGGACTGCTTTGTCCTGGATGGTGTTGGGCCTTCTTGAGTGTTGTTGGAGCTGCACTCATCCAGGCAAGTGGAGAGTATTCCATTCCACTCCTGACTTGTGCCTTGTAGATGGTGAACAAGTTTTGGGGGGGTCAGGAGGTGAGTTAGTTGCCGTAGGATTCCAAGCCTTTGACCTGCACTTGAAGCCATAGTATTATGTCTAGTCCAGTTCAGTTTCCGATCAATGGTAACCTCCAGGATGTTGATTGTGGGGGGTTCAATGATGGTAATGCCATTGAATGTCAAGGGGCGATGGTTTGATCCTCTCTTGTCGGAGATGGTCATTGCCTGGCACTTGTGTGGCGTAAATGTAACTTGCCACTTGTCAGCCCAAACCTGGATATTGACCAGGTCTTGCTGCATTTGGACATGGTCTGCTTCATTATTTGAGGAATCGCAAATGGTGCTGAACATTGTGGAATTATCTGCAAACATCCCCACTTCCGACCTTATGATGGAAGGCAGGTCATTGATGAAGCAGCTAAACATGGTTGGGCCGAGGACACCACCTTGAGGAACTCCTGCAGTGGCGTCCTGGGGCTGAGATGATTGACCTTCAACCACCATAACCATCTTCCTTCGTGCCAGGTATGACTCCAACCAGCGGAGCGTTTTCCCCCTGATTCCCATCGACTCCAGTTTAGCTCGGGCTCCTTGATGCCAAACTCGGTCAAATGCTGCCTTGATGTCAAGGGCAGACACTCTCACCTCACCTTTGGCATTCATCTTTTGTCCATGTTTGAACCAAGGCTGTTATGAGGTCAGGAGCTGAGTGACCCTGGCGCAATCTCTGGTACGCAGTTCTCCAGTCTCTTAGCCAGGATATTTGTGAGCACTTCCGCACCCATGTTGAGCAATGAAATGGGTCTGCAGGATCTGCATTTGGTTGGGTCTTTTGTTAGCGTTGGGGGCAGGGTGTCTCTCGCAAGCAAGTCTGCAAACATCTCCTGCAAGTGCAGGGCCAGTGCTGTGGCGAATATTTTGTAGACGTCCGCCAGGGACCGATGCCTTGCTTGCCTGCATGGAGCTGATGCTCTCCATGATCTCTCTCAGTTCCAGTGATGCTTCCAGCCCCACCTTATATCGTCCCCAGCGACTGGCATATCCAGTCCATTGAGGAACTGTTTCATCCCCGAGGCTCCGTCTTGGGGTTCAGAGGTGTACAAGCCCCTGGTAGTTGGCCTCGAATGCTTCAATACCCTGTTTGATTTGGCTACCAGTCTGCCTCTGCTATCCTTCACCTGCGCTATTTCCCTCGTGGATGCCTGCTTTCTCAGCTGGTTGGCCAACAGGCGGCTAGCTTTGTCTCCGAGTTTGTAGAAGGTCCCTCGTGTCTGGCGGAGTTGGTGCACTGCTTTCCTGGTGGATAGCAGGTTAAAGTCCATTTGTAGCTTTTACCTCTCCTCCATAAGCTCAACAGCTGGGGCCTTGGAGTATCTTCTGTCAACGTCCAGAATAGAGGCAATCATTTGTTGTCTAGTTGCCCTCTCCTCCCAGTCCCAGCGTGCCTGATATGTGATAATCTCTCTAATCACAGCCTTCAATGTCTCCCAGAACGTGGAGGATTGGGTTGTTCATAATGTACTTTTCTATGGCCTGTGATGCTTTCTGGCAGAAGACCTTGTCGGCCAGGAGAGCCGAGTCCAGCCTTCATGGCGGGCGTTGAGCACGGCCTGTCTCCAACCTCACATCCATGTAGTGTGGAGCGTGGTCGGAGATTACGATCACAGAATATTCCGCTCTTACTATCTGTGGATGCACCGATTTCCCCACTACACAGAGGTCGATACAGGTATAGACCTTGTGAACCTGCAAAAAAATGAGAACTCCTTCTCACCTGGGTGCATGAACCTCCATGGGTCCACAGCCCCCATCTGCTCAGTTCTCTAGCTATGTCTGCCATTTACCCTGTTTTGGGGTTTGACCTGTCCATCAGTGGCTCCTGTACACAGTTAAAGTTCCCACCCATGATCAGTCGGTGTGTTTCTATGTTGGAGATTTCCGCTATGGTTTCCTTTGCAAATTCAATGTCATCCTAGTTGGCCGCGTACACGTTCACCAGGACTACTGGTGCCCTCAAGGACACCACTGACCATGACGTACCATGAGACATAGGAACAGAATTCAGTCATTCGGCCCACCAGGCCTGCTCCGCCATTTAATCGTGGCTGATATGTTTCTCATCCCCATTCTCCTACCTTCTCCCCATAACCCCTTATCCCCTTATTTATCAAAAACCTATCTATCTCTGTCTTAAAGACACTCAGTGATTTGGCCTTCACAACCTTTTGCGGCAAAGAGTTCCCCCTGTGTCTGTAACCATCTTTGCCGCATTAAATGCCGCTCTCTTACTCAGCAGTACGGCTACCCCCTTGGCTCTCATACCATAACATGAATGTTAGCTCTGTCCCACCTATCCCTTTGTAACCCGCAGACGGTCCTTCTCCCTCAGGTGCGACTCTTGGAGGAAGACTATGTCGGCTTTCATACTTTTCAGGCGGGCGAACACTCTGCATCTTTTCACTGGCCGTTAAGTCCCTGACATTCCAGGTGACTATTCTGATGAGTGGTTTTCTGTGCCCTCCCTGTCATAATATGCATCCATGTGTATGATGGAGTGCAGACAGGCAGTGATTGACACACAGGATGACCAGTGAGCATACAGAACACAGCAGCCAATCACCAGACAGGACACGACCACTATAAAGCCAGAGGGCACCAGTTTTACCGCTCTCTCGGGATCCAGCCTGTGAGACAGTCAGAGCTCGTGAGCAGCAGCTAGTATAAACACCATTTGGTAATCAGTTAGTCTGGTCAGGCTAGCCTCAGGTCAGCATAGTGTCAACCCACAGTTAAGCATGTAATATAGTTAGATGTTAAATACAATTGTGTTGCATCTCATCAAGTGTTGGAAGCCTGTCTCTCACTGCACTGCTTCAAAGGCAGTCCACATAGACCCAGCTTACCCAACACATCATGGTACTAGGTCTGGATGTTGAGAATTGACGGACTCACCTTGAGGTAATCGGCCTTGACCAGCGATCAGCCATCCGGTAACATGGACAGCGTCCGCCCTCCCCCGCAGCTTCACATCGCCGGCAACCTCGGTGCAAACTGCAAGATTTTCAAACAGAAGTTCCAACTATATCTTGAAGCCATCGGCCCCGAGACTGCATCAGATGCCAGGAATATCGCACTATTCCTTTCTATAGCCGGTGACCATGCTATCCACATCTACAACTCCCTTACATTTGCTGAAGGCGAAGACAAGATGAAATTTAAAACAGTCCTGCCGAAGTTCGACAGCCACTGCGACATTGAGGTGAATGAGAGCTTTGAACGGTACGTTTTCCAGCAGAGGCTTCAGGGTAAGGATGAACCTTTACAGTCCTTTTTAACCCATCTCCGCATCCTCGCGCAGTCATGTAAGTATGACTCGACAACTGATTCCATGATCCGGGATCAGATTGTTTTCGGGGTCCGCTCCGATTCCCTTCGCCAGCAGCTCCTGAAAGTTAAGCAGCTCACCCTCACCATTGCCATCGAAACATGCGTCCTCCCCGAGCACGCTAACAACCGGTACTCGCACATCAGGGCGGCAGAAACGGCAAAGCTAAACCCCCACGAGGCAGAACGGGTGCAGGCCATCAAACAAATGCAGGGCCTGTGTCTTGATGAGAGTGGCCATTTTGCGTGCTTTTCCCGGGCTCCAGCGCAGAGCGGCCGAATGACGTTCGCACCTGCGCAGGCTGGTCGTCGGTCTCGCCGTCCACTCGGTCTGAGGGGATGGCTAGACTGACGACCAGCCTGCGCAGGTGCGCACGTCATTCGGCCGCTCTGCGCATGCACGTTGGCGCATGGAACGTGCTGACGTCGGCGTCATGATGTTTCCGAATTGTGGCTCCGCCCATTTAAAGCAGCAATGTCCAGCAAAATCACGACGCTGTCTCCAGTGTGGCAAGCTTGGCCACTACGCAGCCCTTTGCAGATCTGCTCCACTGCCCAGCATCCAGTGATCCCAGCCACAGTGCAGAAGCATCCGTTCGGTACAGCAGGCCGTGACAGACTCTGACCCCGACAGCCGGCCAGATCCTGACGCTGTGTGCCTCAAATCCCCATTCCGGGTGGGCATCATTACTAAGCATGCGCTGCCTTTCTCAACGATGGTGAAACACCTCCCAATCCTGAGCGTTGATCCGGATGACGAGTGGTGTGCTACCCTTACAGTTAACAAGGCTTGCTTCCGTTTCAAGCTGGACACCGGCGCTTCAGCAGACCTCATTTCAAAATCTGACCCCAACACCATCCGCGTCAGACCAACCATTCTTCCACCGGCCTGCCAGCTCCTCGACTACAATGGCAATGCCATTGCTGCCAGTGGCTCATGCCAGCTTGGGGTGTCCAATAGGTCATTGAAAGCGATACTGCGATTTGAAATCGTTGGACTCGACAGAGCTTCTCTGCTCGGTGCTCGGGCCTGCAAACTCCTGAACCTGGTTCAACGAGTCCATACCATGTCATCCGCACAGGCAACGGCCTCACCTGATGAAAACTTCCAGGCTCAACCTGATGTCATCATAGCGCAATACCATAGCGTCTTCGAAGGTATGGGCACACTCCCATACCGATATAAAATCCTGCTGAAGCCAAACGCCACCCCTGTGGTTCACGCACCACGTCGGGTGCCGGCACCCCTCAAGGACCGCCTCAAGCAGCAGTTGCAAGACCTCCAGGACCAGGGCATCATATCGAAGGTCACGGAACCCACGGACTGGGTGAGCTCCATGGTTTGCGTCAAGAAGCAGTCAGGGGAGCTTTGAATCTGTATTAAACCGCAACACCAGGAAGGAACATTACCCAATACCAAAACGAGAAGAGTTAACCAGCGAGATGGCTCATGCCAAATTCTTCACGAAGCTGGATGCCTCCAAGGGGTTCTGGCAAATACAGCTGGATGCATCCAGTTGCAAGCTGTGCACATTCAAACCCCGTTTGGTTGCTACTGCTACAACCGAATGCCCTTTGGCATCATCTCTGCCTCAGAGATATTTCACCGCATAATGGAACAAATGATGGAGGGCATCGAGGAGGTGCAAGTGTACGTTGACGATGTCATAATCTGGTCCACAACTCCTAAACGAACCAGGCACCGGAAACCACAACGGCAAACCCAGCCTTGCCAACTCTGCAAAGTCCTCCTTACTAACATCTGGTGCCAAAGTTTGGAGAGCTTACTCAAAGACCAGTTAAGAAACAGCCTGATATAGTCAGACTCAGACAATGTTCCAGACACCACTATCATCGGTTTAGCTCACTCAGCTAAATCGCTGGCTTTTAAAGCAGGCCAGCAGCACGGTTCGATTCCCTTACCAGCCTCCCCGGACAGGCGCCGGAATGTGGCGACTAGGGGCTTTTCACAGTAACTTCATTGAAGCCTACTCGTGACAATAAGCGATTTTCATTTTTTCATTTTCATTCATGGGTATGTCCTGTCTCACCATCTGTTAGAATTCTTTGAGGAGGTAACAAGCAAGTTAGGCAAAGGAGACCCAATGGACGTGATTTATTTAGATTTCCAGAAGGCCTTTGACAAGGTGCCACATAGGAGACTGTTAAATAAGTTAAAAGCCCATGGTGTTAAGGGTAAGATCCTGGCATGGATAGAGGATTGGCTGACTGGCAGAATGCAGAGAGTGGGGATAAAGGGGTCTTTTTCAGGATGACAGCCGGTGACTAGCGGTGTACATCTGGGGTCTGTGCTGGGACCACAACTTTTCAGAATATACGTTAATGATCTGGAAGAAGGAACTGAAGGCACTGTTGCTAAGTTTGCAGATGATGCAGAGATCTGTAGAGGGACAGGTCGTATTGAGGAAGCAAGGGGGCTGCAGAAGGACTTGGACAAGCTAGGAGAGTGGGCAATGAAGTGGCAAATGAAATACAATGTGGAAAAGTGTGAGGTTATGCACTTTGGAAGGAGGAATTTAGGCATACACTATTTTCTAAATGGGGAAATGCTTCGGAAAGCAGAAGCACAAAGGGACTTGGGAGTCCTTGTTCACGATTCCCTTAAGGTCAATGTGCAAGTTCAGTCGGCAGTTAAGAAGGCAAATGCAATGTTAGCATTCATGTCAAGAGGGCTAGAATACAAGACCAGGGATGTACTTCTGAGGCTGTATAAGGCTCTGGTCAGACCCTATTTGGAGTATTGTGAGCAGTTTTGGGCCCCATATCTAAGGAAGGATGTGCTGGCCTTGGAAAGGGTCCAGAGGAGGTTCACAAGAATGATCCCTGGAATGAAGAACTTGTCATATGAGGAATGTTTGAGGACTCTGAGTCTGTACTCGTTGGAGTTTAGAAGGATGAGAGGGGATCTTATTGAAACTTACAAGATACTGCGAGGCCTGAATAGAGTGGACGTGGAGAGGATGTTTCCAATTGTAAGAAAAACTAGAACCAGAGGAAACCATCACAGACCAAAGGAACGATCCTTTAAAACTGAGATTAGGAGGAATTTCTTCAGCCAGAGGGTGGTGAATCTGTGGAACTCTTTGCCGCAGAAGGCTGTGGAGACCAATTCACGGAGTGTTTTTAAGACAGAGATAGATAGGTTCTTGATTATTAAGGGGATCAGGGGTTATGGGGAGGAGGCAGGAGAATGGGGATGAGAAAATATCAGCCATGATTGAATGGCAGTGCAGACTCGATGGGCCAAGTGGCCTAATTCTGCTCCTATGTCTATGGTCTCAGCTGGTGATGGTACAGTGGTATACAGTTGGGAAGGAGTTGCCCTGGGAGTCCTCAAAATTGAATCTGGACCCCATGAAATCTCATGGCTTCAGGTCAGACATGGGCAAGGAAACCTCCTGCTGATTACCACGTACCGGCCACCATCAGCTGATGAGTCAGTTACTCCTCCATGTTCAACAGCACTTGGAGGAAGCACTGAGGTGGCAAGGACGCAGAATATGCTCTGGGTGGGGAACTTCAATGTCCATCACCAAGAGTGGCTCAGTAGTACCACAACAGACCAAGCTGGCCGGGTCCTAAAGGGCATAAAAACGAGATTGGGACTGCAGCAGATGGTGAGGGAACAAAGAAGCTGTGGGCGGTCAGCAGCAGAATTGTATTCAGCCACAATCTGCAACCTCATGGCCCGGCATATGCCCAACTCTACCATTACCATCAAGCCAGGGGATCAACCCTGGTTCAATGAAGAGTGCAGTAGAGTATGCCAGGAGCAACATCAGGCAGACCGAAAACCTAATGAAGCTACAACACAGGACTACTTGTGTGCCAAACAGCATAAGCAGCAAGTAATAGACAGAGCTAAGCGATTCCACAATGAACACATCAGATCTAAGCTCTGCAGTCCTGCCACATCCAGTTGTGGTGGACAATTAAACAACTCACTGCAGGAGGAGGCTCCACAAATATCCCCATCCTCAATGATGGAGGAGCCAGCATTATGTGCAAAAGGCAAGGCTGAGACATTCACAACAATCTTCAGCCAGAAGTGCCAAGACGATGATCCATCTCGGTCTCCTCCAAACGTCCCCAGCATCACAGACGTCAGTCTTCAGCTAATACGATTCACTCCATGTGATATCAAGAAATGGCTGAAGGCACTGGATGCTGCAAAGGCTATGGGCTCTGACAATATCCCAGCAATAGTACTGAAAAGTTGTGCTCCAGAACTTGCCACACCCCTAGCCAAGCTGTTCCAGCACAGCTACAACACTTGCATCTACCCGGCAATGTGGAAAATTGCCCAGGTGTGTCCTGTACACAAGAAACAGGACAAATCCAACCCAGCCAATTACCGCCCTATCAGTCCCCACCATCACCAGCAAAGTGATGGAAGGAGTCATCAATAATGCTATCAAGTGACATTTGCTCAGCAATAACCTGCTCACGGACGCTCAGTTTGGGTTCCACCAGCACCTGACCTCATTACAGCCTTCGTTCAAACATAGACAAAAGAGCTGAATGCCAGATGTGAGATGAGGACATTAAGGTAGCATTTGACCCAGTACGGCATCAAGGAGCCCTAGCTAAACTGGAGTCAATGGGAATCGGGGGGGGGGGGGGGGGGGGGAAACTCACCGCTGATTGGAGTCATACCTGGCACAAAGGAAGATGGTTGTGGTAGTTGGAGGTCAATCATCTCAGCTTCAGGACATCACTGCAGGAGCTCCTCCGGGTAGTGTCCTAGGCCCAATCATCTTCAACTGCTTCATCAATGACCTCCCTTCCACCAAAATGTCAGATGTGGTGATGTTTGCTGTAGCCACCTGGGGTGGCCACGTCCCGATTCCAAAATGGATACTCGCAAAGAGTGCAGGGAAAAATGGACAGCACTAGAAAAACAAGCAGGAAAAAGGTTTCCTGTGGATTGGAACTTGCAGAGCCCAGACAGAACTGAAACTACAAGCCATTAGCATAGTAATGAGCTATCTCCGGGGACAAAAAGAAACATTGAAACAATCGGTACCAGGACAGACTCCCCGGCGCCAGTGGAGACTAAAACAAAGGCAGGCCAACGGTTACCTAGGGCCCGCCCAGCGATCGGGGAACGACCCCGTTATTGGAGAGAATCGATACAAACGATTGGGACATGATCCAATTAATTGGGACCAAGTCCAGGGTCCGCCCAGAAGGGCGCAAAACCCCTTGGGGTATAAAGCAGAGTCCCCAAGGTCCGTTCGCTCTCTTACTCTTCTTCTTCACCTTCACCTTGGCCTTTGGCTCTCAACGACGAGAGGCCCGCCAAGCATCAGCCAAGTAAGTCTAAGGTCAATGTACGCTACGAGATAGGCGCTCCTAGCTACTATTCTATACCAGTTCGAAGCCAGCAGTATCAGAACCGGACAACGGCCATTGTTCGTCTGACTGAGTGGGCGCCAGAAGCTAAGTATAGGCTTTTAGTAGTAGTTGTAGTTTAGTGAGTAGAGTTTGTGCATGAGTAATAATTGACTGTGTAAATAAATGTGCATTGATTTCAAACTTACTAACTGGTGTGTCGAGTCATTGATCAGTATTCGGTTTTGAACCTTGTGGTGGTATCAGAAAGATACCTGGCGACTCTTGAGCAAAGGTAATTAAAACAGAGCAAATTAAGGGAAAGCGTAACGAGCAACATTGCGGATGATGGCACAAAGTTTAGCACCATTTGCAACTCCTCAAATAATGACGCAGACCATGTCCAAATGCAGCTAGACCTGGATAATATCCAGGCTTGTGCTGACAAGTGGCAAGATACATTCACGCCACGCAAGTGCCAGGCAATGACCATTTCTTACAAGACACCTAAAGGACTGCAGCGGTTGAAGAAGGTAACTCTCCACCACCTTCTGAAGGGCAACTAGGGATGGGCAATAAATGCTGGCTTAACCACCGATGCCCACATCCTGTAAATTCATTTTAAAAATGTTGGATAAATATTATCTGATCAGGGAGAGTCACCACAGAGTTGAACCCATCGAATGAATCCACTTGGATTTTTTGATCAGGTAACAAACATAATGGATAAGGGCATATCTCTGTACTTACAGGAGCCATTCACTAAGGTTCCACATTAGAGAAAGTTAACGGAAATGAGAATATGGAATTTGAAGCAACCTATTAAATGCAGAATTAAAATATGAGTTTGGAATTAGGGGCAGCCTAGCAGAATCAGAATTGGTGAGGAGCTCAGAGAGTAGGAATAATGGGTATGCACTCAAATGATCAGGATGTGACTAGTGTCCCTCAGGGGTCTGTACTGGGATATGAGCTTTTCACAAATTTATAAATCAGTTGGTTGAAGAAGAGGAGAGCCACAATTTAAGTTTGGTCTTGACCCCAATTAGGTGGAATAGTAAAGTGTGTAGATGAGAGTAGAATGCTGTACAGGGATTTTAATAAATGAACTGAGTGGGGAAACTGTGGCAGATGGCATTGTAAAAGTGTGGAGGTCATCTACTGAGGACCTAAGAAATATCAACCAGAGGAATTTCTAACGAGTGAGAATTTGGAAACTATGGATGGGCAAAGGTATTTAGGGGTCCAAATACAGAAAACACAAAACCCGAGAGAGATTCAAAAAAACGTTTGGAAGGTGAGAGTAATCAATCATACAGCAGAAAAAGAGGCCATCTTGCCTGGGCCAGCTCTTTGTTAGACCCATTCAGTTAAACCCACTCTATTTCTGCACGGCTCTGCAAATATTTTCCTTTCACATATATATTCCCTTTTCTTTTGAATGTTGAATCTGATTCCAACGTGTTTTAGGCAGTACATTTGACGTCAATACAACATTCTATGTGAATAAAGTTTTTCTTATCACTTCTCTGATTCTTTTTCCAATCACCTTCACTCTGTGACCTCTAGTTACTGACCCTTCTGACACTGGAAAGTTTCTCCTTATTTACTCCATTACGATCAGTCGTCCTTTTGAACACATACCTCAAATCTACTTATCTGCTCTAACAAGAACACCTCAGCTTCTTCTGTCCCTCCATGTAACTTGACTCACCTCATCCCTGGTATCATTCTCGCAAATCTCTTGGGCATCCTTCCCAAGGTCTTGACATCCTTCCTGAAGTACAGTGCCCAGAATGGAACACAGGCCCGTAACTTCCGTGGAGTGGTAATCACAGTTGGAGTGCCACTCTGCTCCAAGTAACTGACACAAAAATGCAGCCACTCCTTTCTCACCTGACCTTTCAACTTGGACGAGGTGAGAAAGGTGCAGTGCAGGGTTCACAAGGTCTTGTGTCGAGGGCATCTGTGTCGTGGGTTAAAGAACACAACCCCCGTTTGACAGCATGAGCTGCCTTTAAGCAGGTCGATTTTAACGGTCCAGCCACTTTGAGAAATCAGGCAGGCTGTAAGTGTAAGGTAAAGTGGGCATGATTGGGGGTGGGGAAGTGTGGTTTGGGGGTCTTAGAGGGTCAATGGTCAATAAAATTGTTATCCAGGAGATAAAAGTGGTGTTAACTCTTCTCATTTTCCCTAGGTAACTATCCCTGTCAGACAGTCGGAGCCAAATGAGGCTGTTTAGCACAGGGCTAAATCGCTGGCTTTGAAAGCAGACCAAGGCAGACCAGCAGCACGGTTCAATTCCCGTAACAGCCTCCCCAAACAGGTGCCGGAATGTGGTGACTAGGGGCTTTATTATGGGGCTGGTTTAGCACACTGGGCTAAATCGCTGGCTTTTAAAGCAGACCAAGGCAGGCCAGCAGCATGGTTCAATTCCCGTACCAGCCTCCCCGAACAGGCGCTGGAATGTGACGACTAGGGCTTTTCACAGTAACTTCATTGAAGCCTACTCGTGACAATAAGTGATTTTCATTTCATTTCAAATGAAATTTGCAATTTAAGTTGGAGTTTTGATTGGTTTCCATTGCAGGGCAATTGCCCAATGGAAGTTTGAATTTTCTGGGCATTTTCTGCAATCCTTACATGGGAACTTCTGGGTTGGGTGAGGTGTGAATCTCCCAGCCTACCAAAATGTATCACTTTACTGCATTAAATTTCATCTGTCAAGTGCCTGCTCATCTCACCAGTCTGTGTCTCTTCTGAAACCTGTTATTGTCCTCCTCGTTGCTTGCTACATCTCAGAAGGACTAGTTAGTATACACAGGGGTGGAAGTTATGTTACCCCTGTGCAGAGCTCATCTGGAGTATTGTGTTGAATGCTGGCCACTACACATCTAGAAACAAAGAACAAAGAAAAGTACAGCACAGGAACAGGCCCTTCGGCACTCCAAGCCTGCGCCGACCATGTTGCCCGTCTAAACTAAAATCTTCTACACTTCCGGGGTCCGTATCCCTCTATTCCCATCCTATTCATGTATTTGTCAAGATGCCCCTGAAACGTCACAATCATCCCTGCTTCCACCACCTCCTCTGGCAGCGAGTTCTAGGCACCCACTAACCTCTGTGTAAAATACTTGCCTCGTACATTTCCTCTAAACCTTGCCCCTCGCACCGTAAACCTATGCCCCTAGTAATTGACCCCTCTACCCTGGGAAAAAAATCTCTGACTATCCACTCTGTCTCTGCCCCTCATAATTTTGTAGACCTCTATCAGGTCACCCACAACCTACGTCATTCCACTGAGAACAAACCGAGTTTATTCAACCTCTCCTCATAGCTAATGCCATCCATACCAGGCAACATCCTGGTAAATCTCTTCTGCACCCTCTCTAAAGCCTCCACATCCTTCTGGTAGTGTGCCGACCACAATTGAACACTATACTCCAAGTGTGGCCCAACTAACATTCTGTACAGCTGCAATGTATAGACTTTTTATACTCAATGCCCCGGCCAATGAAGGCAAGCATGCCGTATGCCTTCTTGACTACCTTCTTCACCTGTGTCGCCCCTTTCAGTGACCCGTGGACCTGTGCACCTAGACCTCTCTGACTGTCAATACTCTTGAGGGTTCTACCATTCACTATATATTCCCAACCTGCATTAGACCTTCCAAAATGCATTACCTCTTGTTCGGATTAAACTCCATCTGCCATCTCTCCGCCCAAGTCTCCAAACGATTTAAATCCTGCTGTATCCTCTTAAAGTCCTCATCGCTATCCGCAATACTTTTGTGTCGTCCGCAAACTTACGAATTAGACCAGTTACATTTTCCTCCAAATCATTTATGAACAGCAAAGGTCCCAGCACTGATCCCTGCAGAACACCACTAGTCACAGCCCTCCAATCAGAAAAGGACCCCTTCATTGCTACTCTCTGTTTTCTATGACCTAGCCAGTTCTGTATCCATCTTGCCAGCTCACCTCTGATCCCATGTGATTTCACTTTTTGTACCAGTCTGCCATGAGGGACCTTGTCAAAGGCCTTACTGAAGTCCATATTGACAATATCCACTGCCCTACCTGCATCAATCATCTTTGTGACCTCTTTGGAAAACTCCATCAAGTTAGTGAGACACGACCTCCCCTTCATAAAACTGTGCTGCTTCTTGCTAATACGTCCACTTTCTTCCAAATGGGAGTAGATCCTGTCTCCAAGAATTCTCTCCAGTAATTTCCCTACCACTGACATAAGGCTCCCTGTAGTTCCCTGGATTATCCTTGCTACCCTTCTTAAACAAAGGAACAACATTGGCTATTCTCCAGTCCTCCGGGACATCCAGACGAACATTTTGATCTTGCAGCACACAGTCACCAGAATGAATCTGGGGCTAAATGAGTTAAATTATGATGTTATGTTAGACAGACTCAGTTTGTCTTTCCTTGAATATGAAAGATTATCGGGTGATTTACTTGAGGCGTTTAAGGTGATTAAAGGATTTGATAGGATTAATAGAGAGAAATTATTTCCTGGAGTTCTGGAATCCAGACATGGGGCACAACAACATTAGCGCCAGGCTGTTCAGGGGTTTATTCAAGAAGAATTAATCCCACAAAGTGGTGTAAATTTCACCAAGGTGTTAAGGTTGTGCCTATTGAAAGTGCCAAAAGTGAGATAAATAGATTTTTTTTAGTTCAGGGTATTAAGGGATATGGAAATGAGACAGATGGATGGAGTTAAGATCGGCCATTATCCAAGTGAATGGTGAAACAGAATCAAGGGCTTACTTCTGTCCCTATTCCCTGTATACCACTGTCTGTAAAAGGCTCTTCTGCATCACCCTACTTCCTCCAAATTCCACCCCCACCACCACCTCAGATTTTTTTTTCAAAGGAACGAAACAAATGTTGGTGTTCAGAGGAATTTGGGTGTCCTTGCACAGGAAACTCAGAAAGTTAACAGCAAGCAATTAGGAAAACAAATGGTAAATTGGACTTCATGCAAGTGGGTTGGGATACAAGACTAAGGGTATTTTTGCAGCCATTGCACACAGTTTTGGTGAAACCACATCTGGAGTACTATGCACAATGTTGGCCTCCTTACTTGAGCAAGGATATAATTGCCCCAGAGGTCTTTGACAAAGTTTCACTAGATTGACTCCTGGAATGAGAGTGTTGACCTGGAGGAGAGATTGATAGACTCGGCCTACATTTTTCGGGTCTCAGAAAAATGAGAGGTGATTTCATTGAAACATATAAAATCCTGAAAGTCTTTGACAAGGTAGCTGCTGAGAGGCTATTCCCCCTGACTGGAGAGTGGAATGAAAGGAAAATTCTTTACTCAGAGGGCTGTGAATGCTCAGTTGTTAAGTATACTCAAAGTTGAAACTGATCGGTTTTTGGACTCTAATTCATATAAGGATTGGGTGGTGAATCAGAGTTGGTGTAGAAGATCAAACACAATCTTAAAAAATGGTGGAGCAAGCTCAAGGGGCCATAAGGCAGTCTTATTTTATAATGCGAGCATCACAGGTAAGATAGGCATTTATTGCCCATCTCTCATTTCCCTTGGGAAAATGGCAGTGAGCCGTTTTCTTGAACGGCTGCAAACTATGCAGTGTAGGTACACCCACTGTGCTGCTAGAGAGGGTGTTCTAGGATATTGACTCAGCAAAAATGACAGAACGGCGATATATTTCCAAGTCAGCATTGCGTGTGACTGGGAGGACACTTGCAGGTGGTGGTGTCTTCCTGCACCTGCTGTACATTTTCTTATCATCAGTAGAAGTCAGGGGTGCGAAGGTGCTGTCAAAGAAGCCTTTGCAAGTCAATGCCGTGTATCTTTGAGATGATACACAGTGCAGCCATTGTGCATTGGGAGTGAGACAGTGAATGTTGAAAGAGGCAGAATGGGTTGGCGATCAAGCTGCTGCTTTGTTCTGGATGCTGCCAAGTTACTTGATTTTGTTGCATTGGCAACTTGAAAATATTTCATCACATTCCTGATGCCTTGTAAATGATGAAAAAGCTTTGGGGACTCAGGAGATGAATTACTTCTTGCAGAATATTCTGCCTTTGCCCTACTCTTGCACCCACAGCATTTATATGGTTGGTTCAGTTCGATTTCTGGTCAATGGTGACCGCCAGTATGTTAAGGGTGTGGAATTCAGTGATGGTAATACAGTTGGAAGTCAAGGATAGATGGTTAGATTCTCGCAAGAGAAAAAAATATATTTGGATTGATATGGTGTCCTTCATAACATTTAGACATTTTAAACCACTTTACAGTCAATTAGGCACTTTTGAAGTGCTTAGTTTTGTAAAATGCCTCGTAGTCAATTTGCACACAGTGAACTTTCACAAACAGCAGTGTGATAATGAGCAGATAATAGGCAGGATTTTCCACGCAACATTTTCCACGCAACATGCCACGTGTTTTGCAGCGGGGGAGGCCATCGGCCTACAGCAGGATATTCTGGTCCTGCTAGTGTCAATGAGGTTTCCGTTGAATGCACCCCTCGTGAAATCTGTGGTGGGGGTGCACCGTCGGCAGGACTAAAAGGTTCCACCAACGTGAATCGGCAGAATATTCCGACCAATTAGTTTTTTGCGTTAGTGATAAATATTGGTCAGGACGTCCTCAATACTGCACTACAGGACCAGCCTTATAGAACAGTACAGCACAGAACAGGCCCCTCGGCCCTCGATGTTGTGCCGAGCAATAATCACCCCACTTAAACCCACATACCCCTAACCCAACAATCCCCCCCATTAACCTTTTACACTACGGGCAATTTAGCATGGCCAATCCACCTAACCCGCACATCTTTGGACTGTGGGAGGAAACCGGAGCACCCGGAGGAAACCCACGCACACACGGGGAGGACGTGCAGACTCCACACAGACAGTGACCCAGCCGGGAATCGAACCTGGGACCCTGGAGCTGTGAAGCATTGATGCTAACCACCATGCTACCTTGCGGGATTTGGACCCACAATCTTGTGATTCAGAGGCAATGCCGCAACCAACTGAACCTCACCTATCACTCGATGCACCCTGTGACTCATGTGATGTAAAACACTATGATCTGACTGTTGTTATCCGTTACTTGGGTGATACAAATATTACCCCTTATCAGCTCAAATCAATGGTGCCAAGACCTTGCTATATGAGGGCAGAGCAAGTTTCATTATCTGAACAATGATACTGAACATTGTACACTTACCGGTAAACATCCCTTCTTTTGACTTTATGATGACAGAAGGCCATTGGTGAAGTGTCTGAAGATGGTTGGGCATAGAACATTGTCCTTGGGAACTATTGCAGCAATCTCCTGGGGCTGTGTTGATTAGCCTCTGAAAACATTTACCTTTGTAATCGGTATGACTCCTGCCAAGTGTCGATTTATCCCTCTGATTTCCAATGGTGTCATTTTTATTAGGGTTCTTTTATGCCACATTTGGTCAAATGCTGACTTGATGTCAAAGGCAGTCACTATCTATTCACCAATGGAATTCACCTCTTTGATTCCTGGACTAACCAAGAAGGGAGGGGGGGGGAGGGTGTCTTTTTGCCAGAAGCTGTGGGTTCAAGTCCCACTTAAGGACTTGATGGGCATGGAAGGTGTGTGTATGATGTCGCCAGACATGTCGATAATCAGCCTGGAAATCTTTCCGAATATGCCTGATGGCAAGTGGTAAAGAGTGGAAGAGTTACCCCAGCAGTCGTACTACAGAAGACAAACCACTGCAGTGCGTTGCCAAGCATAACCATGGGCAATCCAATGGACGTCCACAGTTCCCCAATGTCCTGCTTGGGCAGGAAGGAGCAGGAGGGGGACCAATCAAGGCTGCGATGAGGTGTGAAGTGAAGTGGTCGTGGCAGAACCCAAATGCTGCAACGGGAGGAGCAGGCTGCTGCTCAACTTTCTTTTTTAAATAAATTTAGAATACCCAATTCATAGACAGTACGGTGGTGCAGTGGGTTAGCTCTGTTGCCTCACGGCCCTGAGGTCCCAGGTTCGATCCCGACTCTGGGTCACTGTCCGTGTGGAGTTTGCACATTCTCCCTGTGTTTGAGTGGGTTTCGCCCCACAACTCAAAGATGTGTAGGGTAGGTGGATTGGCCACGCTAAATTGCCCTTTAATTGGAAAAAATTAATTGGGTATAAAAAAAAGCGTGGTCAATCCAATACCCCCTGCACACCTTTGGATTGTGGGGGCGAAACCCACGCAAACACGGGGAGAATGTGCAAAATCCACATGGACTGCTCAACTTTCTTAACATTTCTCCAAAACCTGCGGTACCAGCGTCTTCCAGCAGAGGTTCCCTCCCATGTTCTTGCAGTAGCGAGGCTGCCGGGATGGGGGGCGCTGTCTCCACCTCCGCCCCGGAGACTCGGGCAGTTACATCCGGTGCGGCTGCGACGTAACCCATTTGGCGATCGGACGGCAACATCTCGGGGATAATAAACAGGGGCAGCTCGGCCTGACCCTCCTCCCCACCCCACCTTTCCCAATCCTCCCGGTATCCGCAGTTGGAAGACTCGCTCGCTCCCTGCGCCATGGCGGACAGCAGCAACCGGTATCAGGCGGTGAGTCGCCGCGCGCTTGGCTTCCCGGGGCGGCTGGGTCTGGTCAGTCCCGGGCAGGTGACAGGCGGCTCGGCTGGCGAGTGCCAGGAGACACCGAGGCTTGGCGTTGTCCTCTAGGCCCCACACTCCATTAAAGCGGGGGAGGGAGGGGGAACGTCTCTTGCTGCTGACTGACGGCAGTGGGCACGGATTTAATATGTCAATTATTGATATAAAATAATAGGTAGCAAACCAACACCATTTTGTCAATTAAAAAAAACAATTGATGGTGTATACAAAAACAATGAGTTTGAGTTGCGATGGAATCGCCGCCTATGTTGAGCAAACGCAGTGTTGGCGGAGAAAGTCCATTTGCATTGGAAGTGACTGGCGGTCGCACATCTTGTTTTAACGTTACACCTGGATTGGGTTCTTGTCACTCTCATAAAATCTGGCCTCCAGTCCTGAAAGGGCGCTTGAATCTCCCTCGGTCTCCTGGTGTAATTGTGGCAGTCCCACTTCAACCTGTTGTTGACAACCTTGGGTCAAAGGATTGCGGAAGCTGTCAACATCATGGCAGTGTTGAGAATGGCAGTGAGGGGAATTGCAAACTCCTTTCAACACACATACACCAAGTGTGTTCTGTTCTTGAGAGTGACCTATTTGAAATTGGGTTACAAACTGGCACCCCTCAGTAGCAAATCTCCACCAGCTTGCCCTACAGCCATTGAAGGTGCAATTTAATACTGTCTGCCTCCTCATGCTGGTCAATTGTTAAAGACCAGAGAAAAGGGCAATGCATTTTTTAAATAAAAGGTATAGTGATCTCTAGATGGGGCTGGGGGGGTCCAAAATAACATTTATAGGCATTGTTTCTGATTTAAAAGAAAGGAGAAGCTCTTAAGGTGCGTCTGAGCTGCAATGTAGGATAACCATTTGCCAGTATTATAAATATTCACCTGTACTATAAATACCTCTCAGCTGATCGGATTACCTTTGAGTGGAGAGAGGATCAATCTTGAATTAGTGGTTGCACCCTCCGCTGCTGAAAACTGATATTGAGGGAAAGCACCAGGGTATTGAGTAATTTAAGGGAGGTTTTGTAACAATATTAGTTTGTGACAGTAAAGGGTGGATACCAGGCACCACATACAAATGAAAACAATCCTGGACTCCGTTGTATCCATAAATCTGCGTGTCAGTCTAATATTACATTTGGTGACTATACCTCTTAATGTTTGCCTTAAATGTTTTGCAGAATTTCTGTGGGGGATGTTTTACTACATTAATGGCGATATGTACATTCAAGTTGACTGTTATACATTTTGCACAACCAAGAATTGTCTTGAAATAATATGCAAGTGTTTTCTGTTGATTTCTATTAATTCCCTCACCCACCATATACTTAGCTCTATCACCACATCTCTGTTTCTGCTGTGAGCTGTAGAATTTTCATTTCTATAAAAAATGCTTTTGTATACATTTTTAGAAAACACTGCACATTAATTGCACAGGAGATGCAGTCAAATAAGGTATCCAAAATGTGTTAATTTTTCTTCGGCAGTTGTTGTGACTTGTTAATCTTGGGAGGCATGTTATTTTGAGGTTGAATAGAAAGGGATATAATTTATTTTGACTCCAGACATACAATTACTTCTGGACAAAATGCGCAGCTGTAGAACTTGGTAAAATGGTACAACCCTGTCCTCTTTTAAAGCATTTAGATTTAAAATCTTAGTTTATTATTGACAGTGTTTACTGTGGATGGCCTAATAATCCTCAGGTAGAATTCATTGCTGAGCACCAGAGAGTTTTAGGAAAATTGACATTTAGGATAGTTAGCTTTAATAACGTGAAACACAATTCATGTCTCAAGAGAAAGCTGGAAGGGAAGAAGTAAGTCACATGATTCATTTAAATGCAGCTGACTCTGCATCTTTAGTGCAAACTCGTGAGCAGTTGTGCTCTAAAACTGTTGCTGTTAAAGGCAGAGGTGATTTGGAGCAAAGGGGAAACGTACTATATTTGCTGAAATCTTCTAGAAATGTGCAAATTGGTGTGGTGGAGAATTTTCTGTACCTAAATACAGTGAAATTAGCTGCATGCATTTGGATTTTTGTCCTCCTTTGATATGTAGTCGGATTAATATTTAATCCTCCTTTTGTTCCTGTATACTGTTAGTTCAGCAAGGTAGATGTGTGCCTCTACCCTTGAACTAATTAGTTCCCAGAACCACTGCGCCATTATGCTTTGGCCGTCTGCCTGTATTGATAGGCAATCGACTTTCAAATATACGGTTACTTAAGTAAGAATGCTCTAAAGGGGTTTGCCTTCCCTTGGGTGGGGGTGGGGGTGGGGGTGGTGGCAGGGTAGTCCACATATCCACTTCCTAATTGTCCATGGTGTAAAAAAAAAAACATTTTTACTTTTTGGTATACAATTTGGTTGACAATACTGGTTCTTTCAGATGCATTAAATGCCATCAGGGGAAAGATTATGTTCTCATACTGCGTCAAGTAAGAATTGTTTTGGGGCAGCACGGTGGCTCAGTGGTTAGCACTGCAGTCTCACTGCGCCAAGGACCCGAGTTCGATCTGGGTCACTGTCCGTCTGGAGTTTGTACATTCTCCCCATGTTTGCGTGGGTTTCACCCCCACAACACAAAGATGTGCAGGGTAGGTGGCTTGAACACACTAAATTGCCCCGTAATTAGAAAAAATTAATTGGGTACTTTAAAGTAAGAATTGTTATGGAATTCACCCTATTTCTTCGAATGACGATTCCTAACTTTGAAAGAGGAATCCAACATGTCATTGGTGTCATTTTTTGAACGTGCATTCATAAACTCCTGCCTTTCCTCCTTTTAAAACAATTCTTAAAACTTATCTCCATGAACATAGTGATCTTTCCTAATTTCCCGTGATTTGGTGTCTATTTTTTTCTTTGCCCATTTTGTGATGCACCGTGGGATCTTTTGCTGGTATAAAAAATGTCAAATAAATGTAAATTATTTGGGGTAGTGCTCCCAGGGTGGTGTTCGGGAAAGAATCCAATATATTGACCCAGCAATAATGGTTATATAAAGAGTTGAGTGGGAAGAATGTTTTTTTAATTTGTTCTTGAGATGTGGGTGTCGCTGGCCAGGCCAGCATGGTTGCCCATCACTAATTGCCCTTGAACTGAGCGGCAGGCTAGACCATTTCATTGGGGGTTTAAGAGTCAACCGCATTGCTGTGTGGGTCTGGACTCGCACGTTGGCCAGACCAGGTAGGGATGGGGGATTTTTTCCCCTGAAAGACAGCAGTGAATCAGAAAGATTTTTACAACAATCGACAGATTTTTATTGAATCTATTATTGTGGGATGCGAACCCGGGACTCCAGAGCATTACCATGAGTCTCTGGATTACTGGTCCAGTGACAATACCACTATGCCACTGACGAAGGTACTTGCTAATAAGCCAGTTTGGCTGGTGAACTAGCGGCAGCACCTTTTGTTATTGTGGAGTTGCTGGCTTAGATTTGGATTGCTGAGTTTGCCATTGTGATGGTTGACTGCAATCTCTCTCATCAGTTAATTTGTCTTAGGACCAAGCTGTGTATGTCAGTGCTGCCCACCCCCAACCTAAATGAAGATAAACACCAATTGTTACCAAAGACAAGAACATTAGGTACATGATCTCTTTGTAAGTGATTTAAGATGGTTTATTAAAAATAGTTTGAGGACTCCAATCAAGGCATTCCACAGTAATGTTTCGGAGAAATTAGAAGCTGTAAATTTAATGCATGTGTGAGCACGTCGCCTTCAATAAGGGAATAGTGTAGATGGGTTTTAGAGTGGTTTCACAGGTCGGCGCAAAATCGAGGGCCGAAGGGCCTGTACTGCGCTGTAATGTTCTAATTCTAATTCCGTGAGCTTTCTCTTCTGCAATCTACTAGTTGATAACAGATAGCATTGTAATAAAGGACGGTTTGAACAAGACTAATTTGTGTTGGTTAATATTTAATTCCAGATCCCATCATTATTTACTCTGGTGTGTTATAAGTAGAATACTAATGAGCTATGTCATACAATTTACCTTTGTTGGTAGAGCTGACCATGATGTGTGGGTTAGGACAGCTTGATGATGCTCTAATTGTCTGTACATTCTTAACATATGTTCTACATCTGGTTGGTCACAATTAATTGCCTCAAACTAAGCTTACTTAGGTTGTCAAATAAACATAACAAAAATGGAGCAGGAGTAGACCAGCTCCTCGTGCCTGTTCTGCAATTTAATAAGATTGCAGCTGAATTGATAGTAACCTCAAATCTGCACCCGCCTACCCTTGGTAACCTATCACCTCCTTGCTTACCAAGAATCTATCCACTTCTGCCTTAAAAATATTCAAATACTCTGCTTCCACCACATGAGCATACAGTGAACAATGTAGCATGTACCCTACAAGTACAATTGTGTCCTAATGAATTATCTGACTGTAGAACATAGAACAGTACAGCACAGAACAGGCCCTTCGGCCCTCGATGTTGTGCCGAGCAATGATCACCCTACTGAAGCCAACGTATCCACCCTATACCAGTAACCCAACAACCCCCCCCCCCCCCCCCCCATTAACCTTATTCTTTAGGACACTAAGGGCAATTTAGCATAGCCAATCCACCTAACCTGAACATCTTTGGACTGTGGGAGGAAACCGGAGCACCCGGAGGAAACCCACGCACACACGAGGAGGACGTGCAGACTCCGCACAGACAGTGACCCAGCCGGGAATCGAACCTGGGACCCTGGAGCTGTGAAGCATTTATGCTAACCACCATGCTACCGTGCTGCCCCTAACATATGTTCTACTGTAGCTGTACTGCACTGTAGCTGTGCAGCAGTGAGTGTTTGTAGCAAGGAATAGGATATGAAAAAAATGAATATCCATTAATCTTTTCGTAGATATTATCTTAAAAACTAAAACAAAAATTAAAGGCAGGATGTACTTCCTGGATTTGTTTCATGTCAGCTGGTACCACTAAAATAAAACCACTGGAGTGGTACTGAATGTCTTGCCATTGTACTGAGATCTCTAAATCATTTAGTTGACATCTTCTCAGAGCACCATTGGATTGTACCAAGCAATTTCATGTGGGCCTATCTAGGAAACTACATGGTGATTGCATCTGGCATCCTGGTCAACTTTGGGGGGCCCCCAGAATTGGCGCAAGTTTACATTTTCTTAAAGAAGTAAGTTTCTTTTCTAAATGAACGGCAAAAATGTACATTTTGTTATGAGTGTGTATAAAATTTAATTTGAAGGGATCAGACTTTCACGTGGCAGAATTTATCCTTCGCGGAAAGCTGAGCAATCTGCTTTATTTATTATTTATTTATTTATTTATTTATAGGGGCTGGTTTAGCACACTAGGCTAAATCGCTGGCTTTGAAAGCAGACCCAGGCAGGCCAGCAGCACTGTTCAATTCCTGTACCAGCCTCCCCGAACAGGTGCCGGAATGTGGCGACTAGGAGCTTTTCACAGTAACTTCATTGAAGCCTACTTGTGACAATAAGCGATTTTCATTTCATTTCATTTTTCATTCATTCATTTGCTCACTTGCCTCTGATCTTAATTCACCACTGCCACCCTGTGGCCACCATTTGAAGAAAGCATTGTAGATGCAGAATGTATTATCTGCAGGGTCTGGTGCACAGTTTAAATTCCCTTCAAAGTCCCATGATCTCTACCACCAGGGTGAATGAAGGATGACCTTAATGTGAGCACCATCACCTCCAATTTGCAACTTGTATATCATTCTGACGTGGATACATATTGTTATGTGTTCACAGTTATCAGGTCAAAATATTTTAATGCATATCTCACATCTCACATTCTGTAATGTATTTCTCAAATTGTGTGGAAGCAATCATCACCATAAGGATTACCGTTTCAGGAAGATCTGAAACCGTTATCTTGGGGTAACCAGGGATTGTCAGTAAGCGAGCATCGCTAGCTTTGCCACATCCAGGCATAAATTAAAATGTTTAAAACAAATCATGTATCTGAGCTCCTAAAAAGACCCAGCTGAATTTGGTAGCCACGGAATGACCAGCTAGTGTCTCTCTGCCTCCCTTTCCCCATCTTTAGTAATGCAGAAGTTCAGAAGTATGTGCAGTCTCCTGTATCTTGTCTAAGTGGCTACTTTTCCAATGTGAGCCTTGATTGTGACTTATACCGACTGTTTGATGTGCAGAATATCATAGCATTCTGCGATGTTGTTCCACATTAATGTCTTGGCTGAGATCAAATTCCTATTTTCTTGTCAAAAATGACATTAAAGGAACATTTCCCAGAATAGTTCAAGCCTGAATCAGACTTGCAAGATTCCTTGCAAAAGAATATGGCAGAAATAGAACCAGTCTTTCCAGCCTAATGTTGTGGGACATTTTAAACAAGTGGACATGTGTGACTACAAGATCCCTGCAAAGAATAGGAACGTAATTTAAAGAATTCTACTAATTTTGTATTGAAAGAAAATCTCCAAAGGCTCAATAGTTCAGTAAGTAGTTGAGCTATACAGGTTTGGAAGACACCAGTTTAATTCCAGCAGCCGGAGTTGACCTCAGCAGCCTGGGTTGGGAGTGGAGAAAAGTGAACCATGGCTTCTATTCCTGATTGCTATCTAAAGTTCTGGCATCAGAAGAGGATTAAACTCAATGGTGCTCTCCTCTTCCCTCCCCATTCAGCATGAAGCTTCACACAAATAACAGTCAAAGCAACAAAAGCTTAAATGGAGCTAAAAAAAAAACCCACAAATGAGTCAGTGTTTTGATATGGAAAATATTTTTTTTGCACATGGGTATGTCTGCACTGATTGATAGTCTCTGATATTGCTTTTCCTTTTAGGGATTTGAGGGAACAAATTTTTAAAAATAGTTTCATCCGAATAAATTGATACACTAAATGGCCTTCTACGCATTAAGGTTATATGATTGTGGATGATTAGGGAGTAGAGAAAAATTATTCTGTGGAAAAGCATGGATTACAGGTAGGCGAGAGTCACTTTGGTTATCGAACATTTTTGGGTTGTTTCCTGAAGTTCGCTTTTAAATTAATATTTTACATTTCACATACCTGTTTTGATCATGAGATTTAATTTGTGTCTTTTTGTTTTTGTCAATACAGTTGCAGAATGAAGAAGAGCCATTGGAGGTGTCAGAATCTGGGGCTGAGGCTGCACCTCCACCATACAGCAGCATCGCAGTAGAGAGTGCAGGTATGTAGGGCTGTTAAGGAACTAATAAGTATTGCTCACAAAGTAATTCTCTGGTGGATTTGCAGATGGTAAAAGAAGTAGCTCACCAGCTTTACCCAAGATCCCGATTGATGAGGAACAAAAAGGTTTAATTTGCGTTTTGGAAAATATTTCATCCGTGTACGTAGGTACATAGGTATTCAGAGCAGAAGTAGGCAATTCAGCCCTTCGAGCCTGCTCCGCCATTAAATCAGATCATGGCTGATCTCTTCCTGGTCTCAAATCCACCTCCCTGTCCCTTCCCCTCTCCCTTTAGGGGATTTTCACAGTAACATCATTGCAGTGTTAATGTAAGCCTACTTGTGACAATCATAAAGATTAGTATTATTAATTCGTTTTTTAAAATCAGAAATAAAGCTATCTCGCTCTCTACCGCATTATGGGGCAGAGGGTTCCACAAATTCACCGCCCTCTGCAAGAAGTAGTTCCTTATCGCCTCTCAACCTATCGAGTGAATTGGCACTTGGATAAGATCTTTTTGTTGAGTTTTTTTAAGCTTCTCTCTTTTCCGCCAGTCACTTGAAGAGATGACTTTCTTTAGGGTATCACCTTTCAAAAATACACAAATTCCCACTAAGCTGCTGTCCATCCAACTTGCTTCCAAGTTAACTATCATTGTGGCTCTCCTCTGGTACCCGTTGACATTCAAAATGATCTTTATTATCCTCCCCCAAAAAACTAAACCTTCATCCCTCCTTACAAATTACCACACAAAACATAAATCGGTCACCAAATTCCAAACATATTTCCTGTGGATTGATCATTTTGCACTATCCCTCCTTGTGCTCCTTGACCATTCTGTAGCCATTGATGCAGTCGACCACAACCCATCTCCTCTAGCACATCTCTTTGATTGTCAAATCCGTCAAGCTACCTTCACATGGTTCCAAACCTGCCTATTCAATCATAGTCAGAGCTCTTGCAGCAATGATTTCTCTTGCGCAAAAACAGAAGACGCTGGAAAAATTCAACAAGTCTGGCATCGTTTTTGCAGTGAGAAACAGAGTTGACGTTTTGACTTGACATATTGGACTAGAAGTGTGACCTCTGTTTTTCGCAGAGTTCATCCAGCATTTTCTGTTTTTATTATTCTTGTAATAGATGATTGGTATCATTAATTCCTTGCGTATGTCTGATATTCGACTATTCTACCGCCAGTTTTTTGTTTTAAATTGATCAATTTGCACTTTGCACTGTTTGTATTTCATTTTTTAGAGGTGAAACTGCTGTACTAGATTGGCTTGTGTTGCTATGAACTGTATTGTAGTTTGATTTTTCAAAACTATATCTGTCAGTAAGAGTTTTAAACTTAATCATCGTGGATAGGATAATTATCCCTTTCAGGACTGAAAGTCCTTTGCTTCAGATTCTTCACTTACCACATAGGTTTCAAAAAATCAAATCATCACCCCAACATGATCTCTCTGTAGTAAAAGTAAAATACTGCCAATGATGGCAATATGAAATACAACAGCAAGTCTGGCAGCATCTGGAGAGAAAATCAGTTAACATAGCAAGTCGAATATAACTCTTCTGTTCTGAAGGTGAGTCATAGTTGAATTGAAACGCAACTCTTGCTAATCTGTCTGCATCCTGGGTCATATGTGATGAGGACAAGGAGAAAAAGAAAACTACTCCCAAGATTTATTGAATGTTGTGATGTGGATCACTGGGATTGTGGAAAGGAGGGTAGGATGACTGATCTCTGTTACTGTGGAAAGGCACCAGGCCTCCACTTCTCAATATCTCTCAGCTTTAGCAAGAATTGGGGAGTCGTGAATCATGTTAACACAATGCATGTAATTAATTTATCAGTCAACACTTCATGCATTTGTTGCATTGATTGAAGCAGTTAACTTTTTTTAAATTTCACCCTCACAACCCAAAGATATGCAGGTTAGGTGGATTGGCCATGCTAAATTGCCCCTTAATTGGGGGAAAAAAAATTGGGTACTCTAAATTTAAAAAAACAAACTATTGAATGAACACTTGTTTCTGCCCAAAATACATGAAGATCTTAACACAGCAACTTTTTAATTAAGTATAATGAAAATGGAAAATGACGAGTACTTTTTTGGGTGATTTAAATGCAAATGTCACAAGTGAGGGGAGATTGTGTGTTCAAGCACATTTTGTGTTCATTAAAATTAAGATGTTATCAGTGCTGGAACATAAGCAACATCTTAGCAACAAGGACTTCAGACGAATCGCAATTACAGCTCAGAAGCAGGGCGTATGGCCCATTGTGTCTGCACTGGCTCTCTGTCGTAGCAATTTCCCTGGTGCCACTTACCTGCCTTCTCCCATGCACATTGTTCCTTTTTAGATATGTCCTCCTGAATGCCGAGATTGAACCTGCACCACATTCTGAGGCAGTGCATTCCAAATCCGAACCACTCACTGCAGGAAAAGCTTTCCTTATGTCGCCATTGCTTCATTTGTCAGTTAGTTTCAATCTGTGCCCTCTTCTTCTCAATCTTTACACTGGTAGGAACAATTTGTCTTAATTTGCCTCGATCCCTTCTGATCTAGTATGCCTGTACCAAATCTTCTCAGCTTCTTTTCTCCAAGGAATTCTCGTGAACCTTTTCTGCACTTTCTCCTTGCTTTTATACTCTGTGCCTCTATTAATAAAGCCGAGGACGCTGTATGCTTTATTAGCCACTCTCAACTTGTCCTGCCACCTTCAATAATTATGTACTGTATATATCCAGATTGTCTGCTCCTGCACTTCAGTTAGAATTGAACACTTTATTTATATTGACTCTTCAATTTCCTTCCAACATATATCACTCCACACTTTCATTAAATTTCATCTGCCCATTTGTCCCATGTCTTCCCATTCCACCATCTAAAATGTCCTTTTGTAGTTCTTCAATATTCTCCTCACAGTTCATAATGATTCCTAGTTTTGTGTCCTCTAAACGTTTTGAAATTGTGCCTTGTACACCAAGGTTTATGTATATACATGAAGAAGAACAGGGTCCTAACATCAACCGCCCAGGGAACTGCACTACAAATATTTCACCACTCTGAAAAACATCCATTAACCACTGCTATCTGTTTCCCGTCACTCATCCAATTTTGTCTCCATGTTGCTGCTATCTCTTTTATTCCATGAGTTTTAACTTTGCCCACATGTCTGTTGTGCGGCATTTTATTAAGTGCCTTCTTGAAGTCCAAGCACACTACATCGCAGTATTACCCTCCTCAACCTTTGCTCTTTCCTCATCTTTAGGCTCCAGCAAGTGAATTAAACGTTATTTACGCTTGACAAATCCATGCTAGCTTTCCTAATGAACTCTCATTTGCCTCCATGACTAGTAATTTCATCCTGAACTTCATTGTTAGAAGCTTCCCAACCACAAAGGTTAAACTGACTGGCCTGTACTTGCCAGGCTTATCTTTGCACCCTTTTCTGAATAATGGTGTAATATTTGCAATTCTTCAGTCTTCTGATACCACCATGAGTCTAAGGTAGATTAGAAAATTATGGCCAATGCTGTCACAATTTCCACACTAATTTCCCTCAGTACCCTTGTTTGCAGTACAGGCAGCCTATCCGGTACTTCCTTGGGTATAGAAGGATCTAGAAACTCAACAAAGCTCCCGGTCTCCTGTTCCAACGTTTCTCATCTCATTCCTCCTGCTACCACCACGTCACACCAACTTGTCATTAGGAATCTTTGTAAAGTAGAAATAACTAGGGAGAAATAACTTGGGTGTGAGAAATAACATTCCGGTGCATGACTATAGTGCCTTGTATTACTTGAGTAAGTTTGTATGCTGTTCATTCAAAGGGGACTTGAGATTTAACATTGAAATTTGTGTTGTTTAAAATTGCCTTCCATATGCATTGGTTGTATGAAGGTTACAGCAGTCCCATTGTAGAATTGTATGAATGCACATAATAATGTCAGTAATTTAAGTCCATAAAATGGTACCTTCCTGGGAGCCATTCGATAAACAAGATTTATTAAAATTAAATTGCCGTTTAAAAATATTTGTGCATTAAATATCAGCTATTTGAGGCGCCAATGCAATTGTTTAAATATTTGCCTATCTTGTCCAATTGTGCTTAAAAATAAGCTGCAGACATTTTCCCAATAAATATTATGAGGTTGGTGCCGGTAAGAGGTTGTGATTTTGAAACAACTTTTCAAATGGGTTTCGGACTAAATAACCACTCTACTGCACAATGACTTGATGTTTAGTGGAAAACTATTTTCAGAATGACTTTGCTGCCCCTCTTGGCTGAATATCAGCACATTTTATAATCTTTTAGTCCCTCAGAGTAAGACAATTTTGCATTTTTCATCAATTCAGTTCCAGTATAGAAAATAGTTCCATGGGACTATTAATAAACCTGAGTTTTAACGACCCTGCACAGAACCAAGTATGGTAACTATTTTTGCTAGCTTGTGTAGAGACAGTTTCCTGTGCCAAAAATAATTTGAAATGTTGTAAATTAAAGATATGATCTATGTGCAAAGGGTTTTGGGGTCTTTGTACACAAGACCATTAACAAACTATTACTGAAATTGTATTTATATTGCTTGTGATTCAGTCAGTTTTGAAAGTGTATACTCCTTTTGTAGAAAAGCCTTAAACAATTCCTTTTTCTTCCTCATCTCTCCCTGCAAAAAAAATGACGTGTGATTTATACTGTTGCCAAGCTTGTGTTGTCAAATAATTATTTTTAAGGTCATACCAAATTTATAGTTGTGCAAACAAATGTCCAATATTTGGTAGTTAAAAGAAATGTTGATCTTTTTGAAATGAGAAGTTTCAGTTCTTGAATCCTGTTCTCCTTTTTCCTCAAGTCCGTGACTTCCCCTGGGATTCAATTCCATGTGTAATTGCAGCCTTCCAATACTTAACTCAAATGGCCATTCACCCTGAGTCAAGGCAGTGAATGTCGACAGTCAGTTCAAAAGGTTCAAACTTTGCAGGCAAGCCTAAGCCTGGAATCATCAAACATCCACATACATGCACTTTGCAAAACAATTGGATATACTACTAGGTAGTGTTATCCCTTCTAGTTTTCCTTTTGACTTAACTGCACAGCATGAGTTTTGGGCCGGATCGCGATCATCAATTCACCTTGGACCAATAACACGCTAGTTTGAATGGTTTTGTACTGTACTGAGTGCTGCAGTTACGCACTGAAACTTGTAAAAATGTTAAATTTTGTTACGCATGAACAGAATGAACAGTAACTTGTTTTGATATGTCCCACCACTGTGTACCTGTTAAGTAGGGAACTGTAGCGCTGCTGAAATTGAGATGCAGCCTCACTAAATTAAGTGGAAATGGTTCAATTTGTTGATTTATTTGCCATTCATTTTGAAATTTGGCAGGGTATCAAAACTTGTGTGTTTTCATGTGATTTCCTTAGGGCCCCATTGGTCCAGAATATTATTTGTGCATGTTAATAACAGTTTACAGATATGATAAGTGTAGTGGTTATGTCACTGGACTAGTAATTCACAGGCCTGGAATAACTATCCAATAATGTGCGTTTCACCCACTGTGGCACTTTTGAATATTTGAATTTGGCGATTAAGGAGACTTTGGCAATAAAAGATTATCAGTAAAAGTGGTACTGATGCTGGTGGATTGTCATAAACAGCCAACTGGTTCACAATGCTCTTCAGGGATAGGAAACCTGATGCCCTTAGATGGTCAAGCTTAAATGTGACTCTAGTCTTTTAACAATAAGGTTGATTCTTAAATCGGAAATGGGCAAGCAAGACAGTCAGTTGTATCAAACTGCTATAAGGAAGACCAGCCACCACCTCAGGGTTACTGTAGATGGGCAATAAAGGCAGGCCTTGCCAGTGACACTCGCATCCAGACAATGAATGGAAAAAAAACGGAAGTAGACTTAGGTTTAGTCAAAATTTAGTATTAGTTTCAATATTCATTCTAACTTGAACTTTTGAAGGTGCCACCCTGAAGTTTTGATCATGTCAAAATGCATAATGTCACCAAAACAAAATGTAATTTCTCATAACATTGGTGAGATGTAGTCATGAACAGAAAGTAACTGTTGAAGTCTGCCTCAAAGAGGAGGGAAAGTTGTTCTTGTAATTTTAGCTTGTTGAGAATGAAGACGATTTTGCTCGAGAGATCGGTTTCGTTTCAGCGTGACAAAGAGAATTTCATAGAATGGGAACAGCACTGGAGGTCATCCGGCCTATTGTGTTTTCGCTATCTGTCTGAAGGAGCGGCTCACGTAGTCCCACTCCCTTGCCTTTTCCCTGTTAATATGTAAATACCTTTCTCCTCTAATTATCCAATTTTCCCCATCAAGCCTCAATTGAATCTGCATCAATTGCACTGCCAGGGAGTGCATTCAATATCGTAAACGTTCACTGGGTGAAATAACTTCTCACGCCACCATTGCTTCTTTCGCCAGTCACCTTAAATCCGCGACATCTGTTCATGGTCCTTCCAGCAATGAGAACGGTTTCTCTGTATCTACTTTGCCCAGATCCTTCTCTCATCCTTTTCTAAGGAGAACCGTCCAGTTACACCTATTTGGAACTCAAGTCTCTCACCTCTGGAATTATTCTCTCAAATCTTTTCTGCAACCTCTCCAGTATCTTCACATTCTTCTTAAATTGTGGTGCCCTTCTCCATTTGAGACTAAGCCAGTATTCTTAAATGTTCGGCATAACTTTCTTGCTTATGTACTTAATGCCTCTATTTATAATGCCTATGATCTACTATGCCTCATTAACTGTTTTCTCAACCTGTACCCCGCATCTTCAATAATTTGTGCACATATACCTCAAGTTACCTTTGCATCTCTTTTACAGTTGTATCCTTTATATTGCTTCTTCATTCCTTTGATCAAAATAAATCACTTCACATTTCTCTGCATTAAATTTCAACTGCAGTATATCTGTCCATTCATCAAGCCTGTCTAGAACTTCTTGGATTTGGATTTGTTTATTGTCAGGTGTACCGACGTACAGTGAAAAGTATTTTTCTGCGAGCAGCTCAACAGATCATTAAGTACACAGGAAGAAAAGGGAAGAAAATAAAGTACATAATAGGGCAACACAAGGTAGGCAATGTAACTACATAAGCACTGGCATCAGATGAAGCATACAGGGTGTAGTGTTAATGAGGTCAGTCCATAAGAGGGTCATTTAGGAGTCTGGTAACAGCGGGGAAGAAGCTGTTTTTGAGTCTGTTGGTGCCTGTTCTCAGACATCTGTATCTCCTGCCCGATGGAAGAAATTGGAAGAGTGAGTAAGCCGGGTATGAGGGGTCTTTAATTATGCTGCCCACTTTCCCCATGCAGCGGGAGGAGTCAGTGGATGGAAGGCAGGTTCGGAATCTATCACTGTCCACATCACAGTTCATAATACTTCCAGGTTTTATCATCTGCAAATTTTGAAATTATAGCCTGGACAAGCAAGTCGGGTCTGGGTCATTCATGCAGATCGCAAAAGGCAGCAATCCTAATGTTAATCCTGAGGAATCCCACTGTAAAGCACCACCTAGTCCGAAGTACAGCCATTCACCACTGCTCTGATTCGAGTTTCTCAGCCAAATGTGTGTGCGTGTTACTATTGTTCCATTTATTCCGTTTGCAGGATTATGCTAACTAATGCAAGATTAACAAAAGTTCCTGAAAGTAAAACAGTAGGGAAAATGGAAATTATTTTAAGACAATGAAAAATGGGGACTTGGATCTGCATGTAGTGCACAGTCACAAATTTTATATCTTTGCTTTCAATGAGGTAGATACAAATTAAAATAGTGTACACTTGTATGAACGTAACTACTGGTAAGGATAGGATTTTAAGGAGTGATTTTGTAACTTGGCCATTGAAATGAATTTGTTTAATAAATGAAGAGAAGCAACACTGATTTTATTTCTATGCAGTGCATATTACAGAAAAATATTTAATGGCTGATGAATAATGCAGGATGCTTTAATGTGCTTTTGAGTAGTTGCTGAAAGATTTTTATGCATGTTCTACTTTTGATGTGACTGATGAGAATTAACCATTGCACAGCACAGATGTTACATCGTGATTAAAAAGGGCAAAAAAAATCAAAGTTGAAATAAAAAAACTAGAGATCCACAGCACCTGAGATAGAGAAGTTTATCTGCTGAAGCCCTTCATCAGAGTAACATGGTCAGGGTGGAACCTGGCCACAACAGAGAGGGAAGAACACCTGATTTTCAGCATCTGCAGTATTTTGCTTTTATTTTAGAATTCAAGAATCTTTGCTTTCCCTGAATTTTCTTTTTGTTCAATCGTTCTTCAGCTCACATTGGTGTTAGGAAGTCTGTTGGATATGGTGCAACTCGGTAATTTCATTTCAAAAATAGCTTTTACATTGAAAGGTAGGGTGTTGCAAACTTTAGGAGCAAGTGGTTACACTGGAGTCAGCAGGGTTCGTGGCCTGTTCTCGTGGGCAGTATTCTTCAATTTATGGCAGTTAAAATGTCCATATTTAATAGTATTCAAAACTCATTTCAGGTGGGAAGTAGGGTGCAGCACAGATACATCAAAAAGCAGGTACAGGCCATTTATGGACTTTGTGTACCTTGGAGCACTAAAAGACATAATTACTCCTGATTATGGTCCTGATTCTCTTAAATTTGAGATTGTGGCAGAAATAAGTAAGACCCGTATGAGTGATTTGAAACATAACATGCTTTGGTGGAACTAGTGACTTTGATCGTTATTGGTACGGTAGCACAGTGGTGAGCACAGTTGCATCACAGTTCCAGGGTCCCAGGTTCAATTCCGGCTTGGGTCACTGTCTGTGCAGAGTCTGGACATTCTCCCCGTGTGTGCGTGGGTTTCCTCTGGGTGCTCCGGTTTCCTCTCACAGTCCAAAGATGTGCAGGTCAGGTGGATTGGCCATGCTAAATTGCCCTTGGTGTTCAAAAAAGGTTAGGTGGGGTTACGGGGATAAAGGGGATAGGATGGAGATGTGAGGCTTGGGTAGGGTGCTCTTTTGAAGGGCCGGTGCAGACTCGATGGGCTGAATGGCCTCCTTCAGCACTGTAAATTCTATGAAAATCTATATACCAATGACTTGGGCAGGGGAGGTTGGGAAGTAAAGGTGATGAGGCAGAATTTAAGGAGCTCAGAAAGAAATGAGCAGGCAGAACCCAGAGGTTGTAATCTCTGCCTTACTCCTGAGGTCACGCATTAATGACTTTAGAAATTGGAGGATAGAGTAGATGAATATGTGACTGGAGAGATGGTGCAGTAGGGAGTGCTGGACATTGCTGGAGCATTGACACTGGTTCTGGAAGAGATGGGACATGTGCAGGCCAGATGGGTTGCACCTGAATGTAACTGGGAACAATATCCTTCCAGGGCAATTTCCTTGTACTATTTGGGAGGGTTGAAGCTAAATTGGTGGGGAATGAAAATAAGGAGGTAACAGAGAGAAATCAAGGTGCACAAGGAATTGTGAGAGCCAGAGGCACTAAAATAAATAGGAAGGTATTAGGTTGGTCCAGAATAAGAGGGAATACATTTAGGTCTAAAGTTGATTTTTAAGTGCCTATATGTGAATGCACAAAATGTAGTAAATAAAGTTGGTGATCTTCAGGAGCAGATAACCACATTGGAGGATGATGTTGTCGCGATAAAGGAGACTTGGTACACACAGGGGCAGAACTGGATACTAAATATTCCTTTTTGAAGCTATTTAGGAAACATTAGCAAACAAATAAAGGAGAATGGGTGGCAGTGATGATCTCAATACTGAAGAACGAGAATATCCTGGAGGAGTCCAGGGCAGAATCTGTTTGGTTAGATCTAAGAGATTTTCTTCGGTGATCACTTGCTAATGCTTATGATAGTCCCTGAAGATACTATGTATTACTGTTCATGGGTTCTGTGGGTTCTTGAATGGCTAATGAACCTGATCCTAGACCCGCATCTTCGACCGCACACTTGGCAGGGATGGGATCGGTTCTTGGATCCTAGATTCCTAGTATTCCTTTCTCAGGCTCCTTTTCCACGCCTCTTACTGTCAGGTGTCCTCGAAGCATTGTGTCCCTTCAATTAGGAGATTCCTCCAAGTTGGTCTCTTCTGAGCAAGGGTTTTCTAGGCATTGATGTTGCATTTCTTGAGGTGAGCCTTCAGGATGTCTTTGAAGCGCATCCTTTGTCCTTCTCTTGTTTGGAAGCCTCCCTTGAGCAGGGCAAAAGAGATTTGCATTGGCAATCGGGACTCTGACATCCAAAGCACATGGCCAACCCAGCTGAGTTGTGTTTGAATGATCATGGCCTCAATGCTGGTGCTCTTGGCTCCCACATGGATACTGATGTTAGTACACCTGTCCTCCCAGCTGATGTGGAGAATCCGTCTCTGGCATCGTTGATGGTACCTCTCCAGGGCCTTGAAGTGGCATCTGTTAATAGCCCAAGTTTCTGAGCTGTATAGTAGAGTTGGGAGAACGACCGCCTTGTACAGGAGGATCTTGGTGTCAGCACGGATGTTGCAGGACTCTTGTCCTTGGCATCCGACAGACGCACGATGTTCGATCTTTGTATCAATGTTAGCCTTAGAGGAGTGTGGCTCCGCAAGTATGGGAAATGTCCCACATTTGGTTGGGTTTCTGCATTGATTTTGATGGAATGAGTGACCGGATCTTGCCCTGGGGCAGGTTGGTAAAGGGCTTGCGTCTTCATGAGATTGAGACTGAGACTGATTCTTCACATGCTTCTGCGAAGATGTCAAGCATAGCTTGGAGATTATCTTCTGAGAGGGTGGCGATGGCTATATCATGTCAGTGTCGTTTCCTCCTTGGATTTCAGCCGGCTGAGGTTGAACAATTTCCGTTCATCCTGTAGACTATATCCACTCCACTGTGAAGCTTGCTCTTGACAAAGTGAAGGATGGTGGTGATGAATATGAAGAAAAGGGTGGGGTGATGACATACCAGTCTTGACCGCAAAGGTTTCTGTCTTATTTCTTCGTTGAGGACTGTCGCAAACATCTTGTGGTTGATGAGTTGGAGGATGTTAATGAATTCCGCTGGGCTGCTAGCCTTTGAGGGTTTCGAATAGTATTTCCAGTTTGACACAGTCAAAAACCTTCATCAGATCAATGAGGGCCATGTAAAGTGGTTGATGTTTCTCCTAGCACTTCTGTTTTCACTTCTGAGCAGTGAAAATTTGTCCTCTGTTCCACAGTTTGGTTGGAAGCCACACTAGCTTTCCAGTAGGATTTCCAGTAGAGTGGGAGAAGACGGCATGCGAGGATTTGGGCGATGATCTTCCCCGTAATGGAGAGTTCGGAGACTCGTCGATAGTTCCCACAGTCCGCTTTGATTCCTTTCTTGAAGATGGTGGTGATAATGGCATCCTCGAAGTTGGCAAGAATTTCATCTCTCTCCCAGATTTTCAGCAACACCTGATGGAGATGACGGGTGATCTCTTCAAGTTTGAAAGGAGAAGGTTTCTTCAAATATGCCCTCATCTATTACTGTATCACAGTTCTTTGAAGTGTTCTCTCTATCGAAGACCAATGATTTATCTGGCTCTCGAGGGTTCCATCCTTACTCTGCTCCAGTTTGAAATTGAGCGTATTGGGTCCACATATTGTCATTGTAGTACTGAAGAAGCCCTGAGTGTCATGCCAGTCAGTGAGGAGATGCAGCTCCTTGGCTTTCTCAGTCCACCATTAATACTTGAATTCCCTAATTCTTTTTGTACCTCCGCCTTGACTGATTGAGCTCTCAACTCTACTATGCTGATTGTTTTGCCAGGCGCAGAGAGCATTCCTCCTCCTCTTGTTGATGAGGTCTTGGATGGTGTGGTTGTTCTTGTCGAACTCTCCTGTTGGGGAGGGTTTAAACTAATGTGACAGGGGGATGGGAACCAATGCAGGAAGTCGGAAGGTAGTAAAACAGGGACAGAAACAAAAGGCAGTAAGGGAGAAAGTGTGAGGCAGAGAAGCCATAGTCAAAAATCAAAGGTGCAGTGACTGAGGGGAGCTCAGTGAATGGGCTCAGTAATACTAAAAGGAATAAAACGGGAAGTAAAAACATAAATGGTAAGCGACACGACAGGTTGTTACGTGAAGATATGGGTTCAATGACATGGAAAATGAGGAGAAAAGTTAAGAGGAAATATAACTTGGGAGCGGTTACTGATTGAGGTGTTAAGATTCAAAACAGAGGTATAAAAGCCAACATAAGTGTACTTTACCTGAATGCTCGTAGTATTCGGAATAAGGTAAATGAGTTGATGGCGCAAATCATCGTGAATGACTATGATTTAGTGGCAATTACTGAAACATGGTTAAAGGATGGTCACGATTGGGAGTTAAATATCCAAGGGTATCAAACTATTCGGAAGGACAGAGTGGATGGTAAGGGAGGTGGTGTAGCTTTGTTATTTAAGGATGACATCTGGGCAATAGTAAGGGATGACATCGGTGCTATGGAGGATAAGGTTGAATCCATTTGGGTGGAAATCAGGAATAGTAAGGCGAAAAAGTAATTGATCGCAGTAGTCTGCAGGCCACCAAATAGTAACATTATGGTAGGGCAGGCAATAAACAAAGAAATAACTGATGCATGTAGAAATGGTACAGCAGTTATCATGGGGGATTTTAATCTACATTTCGATTGGTTTAACCAGGTCGGTCAAGGCAGCCTTGAGGAGGAGTTTATAGAATGTATCCGCGATAGTTTCCTAGAACAGTATGTAATGGAACCTACGAGGGAACAAGGGGTCCTAGATCTTGTCCTGTGTAATGAGACAGGATTGATTAATGATCTCATAGTTAGGGATCCACTCGGAAGGAGCGATCACAATATGGTGGAATTTAAAATATAGATGGAGGGTGAGAAGGTAAAATCAAATACTCGTGTTTTGTGCTTAAACAAAGGAGATTACAATGGGATGAGAGAAGAACTAGCTAAGGTAGACTGGGAGCAAAGACTTTATGGTGGAACAGTGGAGAACCTTCCAAGCGATTTTTCACAGTGCTCAGCCAAAGTTTAAACCAACAAAAAGGAAGGACGGTAGAAAGAGGGAAAATCAACCATGGATATCTAAGGAAATAAGGGGGAGTATCAATTTGAAGGAAAAAGCATACAAAGTGGCAAAGATTAGTGGGAAACTAGAGGACTGGGAAATCTTTAGTGGGCAACAGAAAGCTACTAAAAAAGCTATAAAGAAGAGTAAGATAGATTATGAGAGTAAACTTGCTCAGAATATAAAAACAGATAGTAAAAGTTTCTACAAATATATAAAACAAGAGAGTGGCTAAGGTAAATATTGGTCCTTTAGAGGATGAGAAGGGGGATTTAATAATGGGAGATGAGGAAATGGCTGAGGAACTGAACAGGTTTTTTGGGTTGGTCTTCACAGTGGAAGACACAAATAACATGCCAGTGACTGATTGATGGCTATGAGGCTATGACGGGTAAGGACCTTGAGACGATTGTTATTACTAAGGAGGTAGCGATGGGCAAGCTAATGGGGCTAAAGGTAGACAAGTCTCCTGGCCCTGATGGAATCCATCCCAGAGTGCTAAAAGAGATGCCTAGGGAAATCGCAAATGCACGAGTGATAATTTGCCAAAATTCACTAGATTCTGGGGTGGTCCTGGCGGATTGGAAATGAGCAAACGTGACACCACTGTTTAAAAAAGGAGGTAGGCAGAGAGCGGGTAATTATAGGCCAGTGAGCTTAACTTCGGTAGTAGGGAAGGTGCTGGAATCTATCATCAAGGAAGAAATAGCGAGGTATCTGGATGGAAATTGTCTCATTGCGCAGACACAGCATGGGTTCATAAAGGGCAGGTCGTGCCTCACAAATTTAGTGGAATTTTTTGAGGACATTACCAGAGCGGTAGACAACGGAGCCAATGGATGTGGTACATCTGGATTTCCAGAAAGTCTTTGACAAGGTGCCACACAAGATTGCTGCATAAGATAAAGATGCATGGCATTAAGAGTTAAGTAGTAACGTGGATAGAGGATTGGTTAATTAATAGAAAGCAACGAGTGGGGATTAATGGTTGTTTCTCTGGATGGTAATCAGTAGCTAGTGGTGTCCCTCCGGGATCAGTTGGGCCCACAATTGTTCACAATTTACATAGTTGATTTGGAGTTGAGGACCAAGTGCAATGTGTCTAAGTTTGCAGATGACACTAAGATGAGTGGTGAATCAAAAAGTGCAGAGGACACTGGAAGTCTGCAGAGGGATTTGGATAGTTTAAGTGAATGGGCTAGGGTTTGGCAGATGAATACAATGTTGACAAATGCGAGGTTATCCATTTTGGTAGGAATAACAGCAAAAGGGATTATTATTTAAATGATAAAATATTAAAACATGCTGCTGTGCAGAGGGACCTGGGTGCCCTAGTGCATGAATCGCAAAAAGTTGGTTACAGGTGATTAAGGCGGCGAATGGAGTTTTGTCCTTCATTGCTAGAGGGATGGAGTTTAAGGGAGGTTATGCTGCAATTGTACAAGGTGTTAATGAGGCCACACCTGGAGTATTGTGTTCAGTTTTGGTCTCCTTATCTGAGAAAGGACGTACTGGCGCTGGAGGGTGTGCAGAGGAGATTCACTAGGTTAATCCCAGAGCTGACGGGGTTGGATTACGAAGAGAGGTTAAATAGACTGGGACTGTACTCATTGGAATTTAGAAGGATGAGGGGGGGATCTTATAGAAACATATAAAATTATGAAGGGAATAGATAGGATAGATGCGGGCAGGTTGTTTCCACTGGCGGGTGAAAGCAGAACTAGGGGGCACAGCCTCAAAATGAAGGGAAGCAGATTTAGGACTGAATGTAGGACTGAATTTAGGAGGAACTTCTTCAACCAAAGGGTTGTGAATTTATGGAATTCCTTGCCCAGTGAAGCAGTTGAGGCTCCTTCATTAAATGTTTTTAAGGTAAAGATAGATCGTTTTTTGAAGAATAAAGGGATTAAGGGTTATGGTGTTCAGGCTGGAAAGTGGAGCTGAGTCCACAAAAGATCAGCCATGATCTCATTGAATGGTGTAGCAGGCTCGAGGGGCCAGATGGCCTACTCCTGCTCCTAGTTCTTAAGTTCTTATGAACCAGTCTTGGTGTTTGCTGGTGTTGTTACCGATGGTTTCTTCACAGCTATCGATGATGGCTGCCTTTAGTTCTTTCCAGTTTTCCGCAACTCCATTAAAATGAGATTTTGAAGAAGACCTTGTTGGACGATCACCAGCATGCTAGGCTGCTCAAAGTTTATCTTTTTTCTGAGCTGTTCTTTGTTTTCCGCTGCTTCTGGAAGAGTTTGATGGACATAGAGGAATGGCTAAGCGGGTGCTCTGTCCAGCAGTCATCTGCACTGGTCATCACTTTGGTGATGAGGGCGTGTTTTTGGTCTCCGTATCGGATGATGGCGAAGTCAATCATGTAAGTTTTGAACTTGCCTTTTTGGCAGAACTGTGTGTTAGTAATGACCAAGCTGGTGTTCTGTGCATTTGGCGAGCAACAGGACCCTGTTGGAGTTACAGTTCCCAAGTCCTTCCTTTCCGATTTTTCCTTTGCCGAGACCGGAGTCCTTTCCAACCCTGGCGCGACGTCGTCGAAGAGGATGACCTTCCTTGGGAATGTTGGCGTGCCTGGTGTCCAGGGTGGAGTACAACCTTTCTTTGGACTCATCATTGGCATCAAGGGCTGGGGCGTTGGCACTCACGACTATTGCCTGCTGGTGCTTGGCAAGTTATAGACTGTTCATGAGGCACTCGTTGATGCCAACATGGAACTCGGTGTCAGTTGACTAGTTCATTCTTTATGATGAATACAGTTCCATGCATCCTGGCTGATCCTAGGGTTTTCCTCTACAGAAGAAGGTGTAACCACTGTCATCTTACATTAGCTGCACTTCGCTCTTACTTTGGTGACATCAATGTTGAAGCGCTAGAGTTCATGAGCAACAAGGGCAGCCTCCGTTCCGATCGATTGTTTTACTCATTATGCATGAGCGTTTGCACACTCCGGGTTCCGAACGTTTAACTTTGATTTTTTTGACTGCAGGTCGATGAACCTGCTGGATAGGGGGCCAGTTTGGGGGCGGAACAGACTATTTTTAGGATACATTTTCTCGCCCTTTCCCCGTGCGGGGTGAGCAGAGTGGACCTTGAAGAGGGCTGCTCATTCGTGAAGAAAGTTGTCAAAACACACTCCTGTTCTTATTCCAGAAGCGTGAGGACTGAATCAAACTCCACTGGCTACGTGCCTGTCCAAAGCTAAGGACTTGCAGATCTCATGTTCCTGACCCCGTCACCTCTCGTCGATTGTCACAGGGCTTGTCTGTGTATGTAAGGGGGTTCCTTAGGTAGACACCCGGTGCGGGACATTGTTTCATGAGGGTATGCTGTTGCAGACACATGTTCCTTGACAGAGGGGAGGTCCAGTTCTGGTGGCATGGGAACCTCGACAACAGGGGATTTCACTTTGTCTGCCATTGCCGTTGATACCATGCTGGTACCGTCCACCTGATCTGCTGTTGAGGACTTGTTTTGGATTGCACATTTCTCGTTTCTCCCCTCCAACCTTACCGTCATCGGTGACCCTCCAGACTCCTGACTGCATTGTTCTTGGGATCAACGGAACGTTCAAGCCTCTCCACGGCAAGGTGGCAATCCAAGAAAGGAGCTTGGAAATAATAGAGATACCATTACATTACTAGGTGTATTCTATAGTATCTCCAATTAGTGGGAAAGGTGTCGAGGAACAAATTTGTAAGGAAATTAGAGTTACAAAAACTAGAGGGGTTATAAGAGAGGACTTCAATTATGTTAAAATAGACTGGGGTTGTAAGTGTAAAGGACAGAAGGGGGAAGAATTTCTAAAGTGTTCAGAATTTTCGACATCAGTATGTTTCCAGTGCAATGAGAAATATGGTATTATTGAATCTGGTTCTAGGAATGAAGTGGATCAAGTGGCAGTTGGGGAACATTATGGTTATGTTCACAAAAGGATTAGGTTAGCTATGGATAAGATCAAAAAGCAATCCGGAGTAAAAAAGAATTAATTGTGTTATTCACCAGGGTTTAGAAAACTCCAAAGTATATCACCTGACCTACAACTGTTTCTTGGATTTTGGTTACGATGAGCACAAAAGCTTGCCTTTCAGGTGTTATTCAGCAGAGTTTTTATGCGCTTTTAATAAAAAACAAACTTCATTCTCTAAATTAAGTTAACATTTGTATAAACACACACTAAAAAATTTTTTTTCAACTACAAACATAAAGACCCCATACAGCTACAGTAATCCATGTCTCACCCTTAATAAATTCCCCCTTAACTGTTCCAAATTAATAACACAATCCAAATAAAACCAGAAACCCCTTTTCAAAGGTGTTGCCCAGCACAAGGCATTCTTACTGGTATAAGACTTGTTAGTGATACTCTTGTTCACTTTTTCAAACAGCTGGTTTGAATTTCTTCCAGAAAGCAATTATCTATTTTAAGTTACCAAGTAGTCTGGAAACAGGTTTTAAAATGAAGATCGAGAAACACTTCTTTGAACTTGTGCAGTTCAAACCAGTCCAAACCTAAAAACGAAAGTAAATCCAGAGCCACAGCCCAGCTCCACCCACACAATGGCATCACTGAAGCCATGTGATAAAACAAAAACATTCCTTAAAGGGACACTCGCATGACAATTAGGAGACGACTAATTTCAATAGGATGGGAAGGAATCTCGCAACGGTGAAGGTTTAATGGGCTGCCTTTTAAAGAAGAGATTGTTTGGGTTCAGTCAAGGTACATTGGCATGGGGAGGAAAGGTAGGACAAACACAGTCAGATTTCTCGATGATGAAAGAGTGGGTGAATAAGACAAAACTGAAAAACTTGGTGCATGACTTGATGTAAGGTTGATAATACAAGTCTGAACCAGGCTGAGTATAGAAAATTCAGAAGGAAAGTGAGTAAAGAAATAAGAGAAACAAGCGTGTATGAGAAGAGACTAGTAATAAACATAAAAAGAAATCCAAAAGTGTTCTATAAACATTTTGATAGTAAAAGAATGGTAACAGGGTGAGTAGGGTGCATTCGGGACCAAAAAGAGGAATTATGCAAGGAGGTAGGGGGGTCATTGTTAAGATACTGAATACTTTGCACTCGTCTTTACCAAGGATGCTTATGTGGCCCAAGCCAAAGAAATGGTATTGAGATGCTGGATGGGCGACATATTAACCGGCGGTATTACAATAGGCTGTATTGAAAGGTTGATGCATTACTGGGATTGGATGAACTGCATCAAGGAAAGTAAGGATGGAAACTGCAAACGCACTGGCAATAATCTTGCCATCTTCATTCGATATACTGGTGGTGCCTGTGAAATGGGAATTGCAAATGTCTCCCTCCTGTTCAAAGGATACGTCCAACAATTGCAGGCCAGTGTGATTCAGCTTGGTGGTGAGAAAGTTTTAGAAACAATAATCCAGGGCCAAATTGACAGTCATTTCAACCAATGTGGATTAACTAAGGAAAACTAGCTTCTAGTTCTGGATCAATTGTTTAACTAACTTGCTTGACTTTTCAATAAAGTAAAAGAGCGGGTTGATGTGGGTAATGTAGTAGACCTGGTGTGCATTGACTTCCAAAAGGCATTTGGTAAAGTGCTACAGAACAGATTTTGTCAACAAACTTGAAGCCTATGGAATAACAAGACAGTGGCAGTATGGATACAAACGTTGGCTGAGTAACAGGAAACAGTAGTCGTGAACAGTAGTTCTTTTTTAGACTAGAGGAAACATTGTGCTCAATTAAATAGATTCTGAAAAGTTCTCGCAGCTCAGAGCTCTGGCTCTGTGAGATGTGTGAGCAATCAACAGCAGCCTACAATTGTATTCAACCCACAATCTATAACAACAGGAGTTCCCTGTGGGTTGGTATTAATAACATTGCTTTGTGTGATCCACATAAAGGGTGTGCAGGAGCCAATTTCAAATTTTGCAGATGACGCAAACCTCACAAACATTGAGTTATTACAAGGATAGTGATATGCCACAAGAGGACATAGGCTGGTGGAATGGGCGAATACATGAGAGATGAATGTAATGCATAAAAGTATGAAGTGATTCATTTTGATTGGAAGATCAAGGAGAAGCAATATAAAATAAAGGATACAATTGGATGCACAGTCGAGAGAACTGGGCGTGGATATGCACAAATTGTTGAAGGTGGCAGGACATGTTGAGAAAGCATTTAAGGCATACAGGATTCAAGGCTTTATAAATTGGCCCTCAATTGTGTCCTCATTGTCATTACTGAGTTGTCCAATCTTGGAGAGCTGGAGAACCGAGTAGCCAATCAAGAGCTTGACATAGTCACGCTTGCCAAATCATACCTATCAGTCAATGTCCCAGACTCGTCCATCACCATCCAGGGATATGTTCTGTCCCACCGTCAGGTCAGATTCACCAAAGGTGATAGCATGGCGGTATACAGTTTAGAGGGTGTCCCATGAAGTCCTCAACATTGAACCAAAGACCCCAGGAAGTTGCATGACGTCAATCATGGGCAAGGAAACTTCCTGATTACCATCTACCCACCCTCCTCAACTGATCAATCAGCACTCCTTCATTCTGTGCACCACTTGGAAAAAGCACCAAGGGTCATAAGGGTGCAATATACTCTGGGTAGAGAAGCACCAAGGGTCATAAGGGTACAATAAACTTTGGGCAGAGAACTTTAATGTCCATCAGTAAGAATGGCCCCGTAGTACCACTACTGGCTGAATCTTGAAGAATATATCTGCCTGACCTGGGTTGCAGCAGGTGGTGAGAGAACCAACAAGAGGGAAAAAATCAACTTGACCCCATACTTGCCAATTTACTTGCCGCAAGTGGAACTGTCCATAATAGTATAAGTAGGAGTGACCACCATGCAGTTTTTATAAAGACTAAGTCCTGTCTGCACAATGTGGCACCGTTCATTGTGGTTTGTGGCACAAACCTTGTGCTAAATTAAATAAATTCAGAACAGGTCTAGCAGCTCAGAACTCTGGCTGTGTGAGCAATCAACAGCAGCCTACAATTGTATTCAATCCACAATGCATAACAACATTATGACTCAGCATATCCCTTGCTGTCCCATTACCATCAAGATGGAGTTCCGACTCTGGTTCAATGGGTGTTGTGCAGTGTGTCAGGCGAAACACAAACATAGCTACAAATCATACGCCAACCTGGTGAAGCTAAACACAGGACTGCATGTTAAAACAGCAGTAACGATCTTTTTTGCCCTGGAACCCATTTTGGCAACTGGCCAACTTCGCGAACCACGCCAGTCGACCTTCACGATACAGGTTATGTTCGCATATCTTTCAATGTGTAAGGGAAGCCTGTTTTGTTCTCACAATCTCACTTGAATCCAGTTCAAAGGAATAACCAGCAATTCGCGTATCAGGTGCAGACTTCAGCCAGTTCCTTCGTGCCATCTTCATGAAAACGGAAAATCCAACCTCGCGTGCAGGTCGTCATGCAGGGCAAGAGCAACAAAATGTGTGTTTTACTCTGCACTGGATATTCCTGCAAGATGCTACATCAGAATGCTGACAGCCTTGTGGGCTTTTGCCGTGTTTTTAATGAGGTATTACAGGTAGCTGCAGCAGCGTAGTCTTTTGATTTGGAGTCCGCTCCAAGTTAGTAACTGATTCTGTGGTCTCAACCCGAAAAGGAATTTTTCACACCCCCTCTTTCAAATTCTGAAACTTCTCTCATTTACCAGTACTTGCCTGCATATAACGCACAGGGGTTTTGCCTCGTTATTTGCTTTTCACAATTGACAAAACCATACCTCCAGAAATCATCATTATACTTCTTTGTTCTGAATTAAGTTTCTTTTTTTCAGGGCTGTTAACCAGAGGCCCTGGAGCTCTAATGCTATCACTGCTCTGTCCTGCCCTGGACTCTCCTGAACAGCTCACTCCAGCCGATTCTGTTGGGAGATCATGTCCAGTGGGCACTCTGCCTACTTGAGTCTTTGGCTGTCTCTTACTTTGCTCCCTGCTTTGGTGCCAAAAGCATACGGCCCTTTACGTTAGTTCTCCGTGCAGGGTGTGTGATCTGCTTTTTGCCACCTCTTCTGGCTGAAAGACTCCACACTGCCTAATATATCTCCATTTAAAAGGCAGCAGCAATTCTCGATGTAAAAGCTGGAAGCGGCTGTTGGGTACATCTTCCTCAATTGGAACCACAGTTGAAACGTGGGGACCAATTGCTTCACTACCCTCCTGACACCCCCTGTGACCCACCCATGGGTCATGACCCTGACTTTGAAAAACCCTGTTTTAGACAGCTAAGTGATACCACAACCCATGGATCAGATCAAGGTTCTGCAGTCCTGCAGTGAATGGTGGTGAACAATTAACCAATCCCCCATCCTCAATGATGGGGAACCTAGTATATCTGCAAAAGACAAGACTGAAGCATTTGCAATCATCTTCAGCCAGAAATGTTATTTGGATGATTTATTTTCGCCTCCTTCTGAGGTCCCCAGTATCACGGTCTTCAGTTCAATTCCGTCCATGTGATGTGAAGAAATGGCTGAAGGCACTGAATGCAGTAAAGCTATAAATCCTGACAACATCCCAGCTCTAGTACTGACATGTGCTCCAGAGCTAGCTGTGGAATCTAACCAAGCTGTTCCAGTACAGCTCATCTCCAGCGTTTACTTGACTCTGGAAAATTGCCCAGATATGTCCTGTCCACAAAAAGCAGGAAAAATGCAACCAGCCAGTTAACGCCCCTCCCCCCATTAATCTGCTCCCCCCATTAATCTGCTCATGGTCTTTAGTGAAATGGTGGAAAGTCTAATTGATGATGCTGTCAAGTGATACTTCCTCGTTGCTCATTTTGGATTCTGCTAGGTGCATTCAACTCCAGGTTTTATTCATGATTTTCTCCAAAAGTGGACAAAGAACAGAATTCAAATGGTGGGGTGAAAGTGACTTCCCTTAACATCATGATGACATTTGTGTGGCATTAAGGAGTACTAGCAAAATTGAAGTCACTGGGACTCGAGTTCAAACTGCATTGGTTGGAGTTGGACCAAGCCCAAAGGAATATGGTTGAGGCTTTTGGATGCCAATCATCTTGGCCCACATGACTGCAGCAGTTCTTCAGGGTCATGTTCTTGGTCCACTCACCTTCAACTGCTTCGCCGTGACCTTTCCTCCATCATAAAGTCAAAAATGCGAATGTATGCAATTTCTCAGCTACTGAAGCAGCCTGTGCCTGTGTGAGGTAAGGTTTGGATAACATTCAAGCATGCTGATGAGTGGCAATCGACACTTCATGCCATACATGTACCAGACAATGGCATCTCCAAAAGGACAGAATATGACCAGCCCTTCAAGTTCAACTGTATTACTCTCGCTGAATTCCCCACTACCAACATCCTGGGTGTTATAATTGACGAGAAACCTAACTAGACTAGCCTTATAAAAGCTGTAGCCTTAAGAGGGTTCACTGATTACTGTCATCCACCCAGAACGTGCTTGCCCAAATGCCCCCCCCCCCCCCCGCCTACTTGATCTGCACCTCATCGACAAACATACATTCCCTTCACATTGATTCACAGTGGCAGTGTGCCGTCTACAAGATGCACACACTGTGCTGTCCATGCAATATGCCTTCTTCACCTGCTTTGCCACTTTCCTGTGGACCTGTACACCCAGATTCCTCTGCTTGTCAATACTCTAAAGGGTTCTACCATTTACTGTATATTTCCTACCTGTATTAGACCTTCCAAAATGTATTACCTCACATTTATCTGGATTAAACTATCTACCATCTTTCCACCCAAGTCTCTAACCGATCTATGTTCTGCTGTATCCTCTGACAGTCATATTACAGGTTTCTTTCTCCCTTTTATGACTTGAGTATTTTATTGCTACACAATTCTGCATTTAATTTTGCAATCTTGGCTAATCTTGATTGAGTTGGCTGTAAGTTGATTACAAATCACCTCCATGTCCTTGGGCTGGAGAAGGTGACAAATTTGACAAATGGGTGACCAATGTCAATTGCTGGTTGCTGTCCAACTCGTGCAGGAATTTTTTCCCGTGCACTGAATTAATTAATTACAGCTGGGTTCCACGGGTTGGCCTTGACTGCGCAAAAATTCCCATACTTCGTGCAAGCCTAAACTGTAAGCGATTTATTGTAGTCAAGCCAGATTCTTCCCTCAACCAATTCCCATTTGCATGCACTTTTCAACAAGAGGCACTGCCAATGTTGAGGGCTACTGCCTGATAATATTTTCAGTCCAATGTTGTATGGCTGATTGAAGCTCCCTGCTACCACTCCAGCTAACTCTATACAGGCCAGGCTCTTCCTGGGCTGTGGAATTTGGTTATTCCCTGGCTTAATCACTGAGCTACTGGAGCGGCAATGATGCAAACATGTGCCCAACCTAAACATCTAGAGGAGAGGACTAGGCATGGCTTATTGTGGTTAAATAGCCATTTTATTTATCTATCTGGTTTGCAATTTAAGTATGATTATCCAATAATTAAAGAAGTGATGTATCCAAGAGTCCCTTATTTAGGAAATGGGGCAAAACGGCCTTTTCTTCTGCATGACAGCATATCTTGAACTGATGAGGTTCTAACTCTCTCAATTCTCTGCTGTTTTTCTTCCATACAAGCCGCCATATTTGTTCCCACTCATTTACTGACTCTCCATACTTCACCTCCCCTTTAATTATTTTTGATTTTTTAATTTGTTAAATGTGGAATTATGGAATTATGCTCAGAAGAGATGAGAATTTTGACGGAGCTTTCACCATGCCAATTAGTTGAGCCAATTTTCATATCTACTTTACCATAACACTTCATATTGGAGGACCTCCCAGGTTCTGTACTTCACAACTCTTGTCTTATAAAGAACAAGAGCTCCTTATCTGTGGTAACATCGTAGGTCTTGGTCTATAACTGGAATTGTTTCAGAAAAGACTATGCTCACCTTTGTCACAGGGTGTAGCTATGCTAGCTTAATGAGCAAAGTCAGCCCAGTGATTGCGGTGACAAGTTGCTCATAAAATGTACAAACCTGTTCAAAGACCTCAGTCATGTGATTTACTGGAAAGTACAGGATTAGCATTATTCTTTGTCTAGCATTAGAACACAGCACAAGTTTGATAATCTGATTGTTGTATCGTAAATTTTGGTAGGCATAGTGAATCTAATGGACCTTGTTTACCTTGACTGATGTCCTAGGATCAGATCAGATTGATTTGGCAGCAGTTTTAAACTTTCAAAGGACATTTGTAGTAATATTGAATGCTTTTAAAGCATTGGTGCTCATCATTTTCCGTATGAACCGCCAAATCTTTTTTACCAGCTGGAAGCAAGCCCGTTGCTAGAATAGTTCCATGACCTGGAGCAGATGAGAAAAGGTACGAACTCCAGGATACAGATGTTTCAGGTGGGATAGAGGGGTTCTAAAAGAGGTGGGGGAGTTGCATTACTGGTCAAGGAGAATACCACAGCTGTACTGCATGAGGACATCTTGGAGGGCTCATAAACGAGGCAATATGGGTAGAGCTCAGTAATAGAAAGAGTGTAGTCATGTTGTTGGGGGTTTACTATATGCCTCCCAACAGCCAGCGGGACTCACTTAGTGCTAGGGAAGTGAATGGAGCAGAGTTTGTAAGGAGCATCCAGGAGAGCTTCTTGAAACAGTATGTAGATAGTCCAGCTAGGAAAGGGGCCGTACTGGACCTGGTATTGAGGAATGAGCCCGGCCAGGTGGTTGACGTTTTAGTTGCAGCAATTAGGAAACAGTGACCACAATTCAGTGAGCTTTAAGGTACTCATTGATCAAGATAAATGTAGTCCTCAGGTGAAGATGCTAAATTGGGGGAAGGTTAATTACAACCATATTAGACAGTAACTGAAGAATGTAGATTGGGGGCAAATGTTTGAGGACAAATCTACATCTGGCATGTGGGAGGTTTTCGTAAGTTAATAGGGATTCAGGACCGGCAGCCTCCTGGAAGGATGAAGGATAAGTAAGTATGGCAAGATTCAGGAACCTTGGATAACAAGAGGTATTGTGAGCCAAGTCAAAAAGAAAAAGTAAGCATTTATCAAGGCTAGGAATACAAAGCAAGTGTGGAATACAAGGAAAGTAGCAAGAAACTTGAGCAAGGAGTCAGGAGGGCTAAAATGGGTCACAAAAAGTCATTGGCCAGTAGGATTAAGTGCATTACCTCACATTTGTCCAGATTAAACTCCATCTGTCATCTTTCCGCCCGTCTCCATCGACCTGTATCCTGCTGTATCCTTTGACGCCTCATCGCTATCCAGAATTCCACCAACCTTTGTGTCATCCGCAAACTTACTAATCAAACATATTCCCCCAAATCATTTATAATATATATATATATATATATATATATATATATGTGTGTGACCTCACCTCATCAAAAACATCCTTGGTTAAATTTCCAGTCTTGAACTACTGTCCAATTCTATATGTGGATTGGGCAGCACGATAGCACAGTGGTTAGTACTGTTGCTTCACAGCGCCAGGATCCGAGGTTCGATTCCCGGCTTGGGTCACTGTCTGGGTGGAGTTCTCCTCATGTTTGCGTGGGTTTCCTCCGGGTGCTCCGGTTTCCTCCCACAAGTCCGGAAAGACGTGCTGTTAAGTAATGTGGAAATTCGGAATTTTCCCTCTGTATGGCCAAACTGACGCCGGACTGTGGCAACTAGGGGCTTTTCACAGTAACTTCATTGCAGTGTTAATGTAAGCCTACTTGTGACAATAAAGATTATTGTCGTAAAAATGTCAATATTACTTGAGTGGAAACCTGCCTGTAGCTAGGTTATAAAGATAAACGGTTAATTGATTTCTCCAACAAATTGTTTGCTAATTCTGTCTTATTAATGTGCAACCGTCTTTTAATTTTGACCCACTGATTTCTATGACAACCTTGAACATTAGTTTCCTATATTCCATTTTCTACATATGGAAGGCCTAAAGTAACAAGGCACGTTTCTATCTCTAACCATGTCTGCTGTAAGAGATTCATATGTGGTTATATTTAGGTAGTTTTACAATGTGTTGTTTGTCAAGAATTTCTTGAAAAATTCACTGTTTCCAAACTAACATCATCACTACAGAAATGACGAGACAAAATATATAATCGCCAGGAAATATAACATTGAGCCATTTGTGTTTAATTAATTATCTTTTGAGATACCTTCTAGCCACATGAAGGCAGTGGGAGCAGAGAAAGTAGAAACAAAATGAATCACCACATTCTTATATAACAGGACTAAATTTGTCACTGTTTGAGTCCTCTGACACGTGGGTAGAAAACGGGATGGAAGGATCACAGGTTGAGTAGTGTACTGAATGCAGTGCTGTGGCATGTGCTGTGTTGAACTCTCATTTACTGTTGTAAGTGCTGAAATTGAAATTCTGAGCCTGAGCAGGTAAATCCTGACTACCACCTCACAAGTACATTACTTGATCTGGACAGTGGTTGGAGCTCGCTCACCTTGTTATGTTTTAATGTCAGGTTTGTTTTGAGTAACTTGCATCCAACTTTATACTTTTCCATATCAATTCGGTGTTCTGGCACAGATAAGATGGGATGAGTGACCTCCATCAAGTTTTCTACATTTCCATGACAGAAAATAACATCAACCGATCTACATGATCTGCTTTTTGAGATAAAAGATACAAAAAGAAATGCACGAAAAGTCAAGAGCATGTCAAAACCAGTTGAGTACATCTCTCCAGTAATTCAGTTAATCAACCCAAGTATTCAACTGTACCCTCCTCTGGATTATCTTAGGTGTTTGACTAAAGATATTTTTGAGATTTAGTTTGCTCAGCAGTAATTCATTTTCTAGTTTTACTGGCCTGATTGGCAAAGTAATCTAGTTTATTCAGCAATTGAATTAAATTATTTGTACTAAATTTGCATATTGATATGATTTATATTCATTCAATAACTTTAATTAAGTATTCAACATTTAAAGTGCAGAAATTACTTAATTGGACTATTCAAAGTTCACCGTAGCTATGTGATTTAATACCTCATGCAGCTGATGAGGTTTCCTTCTCAATAAACCAGAAGCATAAATAATTTCCGCTCTTTCCTCAAAGCTCATTGTCTTTATCCTTGCAATCATCCTTCTTCTCTGCTTTAAAGAGTTTCAAGTCAGAATTGCACAAGTTATTCAAAGTGAAATCAAACCCAGAGCATTAGAAAGATTCAACATAACATTGTCTAGATTTGGACTCTGCAGATCTGGGTATTCCATTTACATTTTGTTGTTTTTTGCACTATTGGCGCATTGCTCAAATGGTGAGCCAGCTGACACTTTTATAGGTGTCACCTTTTGTTTTCAAAACCTCTGCTCAAAATTTGTTCCTTTCGTTATATAGCCACGTTACTGATACCGCATTACTTCCCATTTTATATTTGGCTCCACCATTGCATGACACACTTTCTGCAAAACCTAAACAGCATTCTCTGTTAGTTATCTGCAAGTTTTTCAGGCTTGCAATTAGTTTCTGCACTCACATCATTTTTATTCATAAAAGTACTTCATGCACCACCCCTGCCCTCATCCTAGCTCTTTCTATTTGTTTCTGATTTTTTTGGTCCATTATTCAGTCACAACTGGAACTGTGGATTCCATAGATTCTCGTTTCTATTGTAATTCTGCATGTGGAACTTTTCAAAGCTTTCTGGGAGTTGAAATGATTTTCTTTGTGGGTTTTGTCCACTATCCATTTCAATTGTAAAATCACTTTTTTATTCTTTCATAGGATGTGGCCGTCTTTGGCAAGGCACGCTTTTGTTGCCCTTACCTAATTGTGCTTGGACTGAATTGCTTACAAGGCAATTTCAGAGATTGGTTGAGAGCAAGCTACATATTGTGGGTCTGGAATCACATGTAGACCAGACTTGGTACGATTGGCCTATTTCTTACCTGAAAGGGTGTCAGTGAGCCAGATGAGTTTTTAACATCAATCAATGATAGCTGTCATGATCACCATTACTGAGATTAGCTTTCAATTCCAGACTTTATTCATTGAATTTAAATTCGACCAGCTACCATGGTGGAATTTGAACCCATGTCCCCAGTATATTAACAAAAACAGAGAAAGTTGGAGAAGTTGTCTCTTTTTTTTTTGTTTCCAACGTTTGCAATATTTTGCATTTATCTCCAGTCTCGGCCTCTAGCTTTCTCGTCCAATTACATTATCACTGTGTCCCATGTACAGTACATTTTGTGCCCTTGTGATGCTTGGTGCTTCTTCCAAGTTTGGTAAAATGGAGGAGCACTGATTATTACCTGAGGGTGCATGATAGCTATTAATCATCTGGAGGTTTTCTTGCCCATATTTGACCTAATGCCGTGAGACCGGGGTCCAGAATTAATGTTGAAAACTCTACGGGTCACTTCCTCTTGACTGTATACCATTCTGCCTCCACCTCTGGGTGGATCTGCTCTGCTAATGGTTCAGGACATACCCAGGAATAATGATGGAGGATTCTGGGAATTAGCTGTAAGATATGATTTGGTGAGTATGCTTGTGTCAGGCTGTTGCTTCATAGTCCGTGGAACAGCTCTCCCAACTTTGACATGTCCCCAAATAGTGAGGAGGGCTTTGCAGAGTCAACGGGGTAGGGTGTGCTTTTAGCAATAGTGCAGACCTCTTGATCAGTTCCAGTCACCGACATCCCCTGCTGTGGTAAATCTTCCAATATTTTCATAATCAAAGCCATTTCCCTACAAATACTCTTCCCTAATCTCCTACAGTACGCTGTGATAGTTACCATGTGGCCTAGACAATTCGTAAAGTATCAGTCCTTTTAAATCTTCAAGTCGCCCTCACTAATTTTGGTGCATGGGCCCTGTATGCTAAATTTGAAATGCTTCGGTATGTTCATGCCATTAAAATTGCACAACTCCCTGAGGCCCTCTAAAGGTTGTCGCACATTGCTGCAGGTGCCAAAAGACAAGGCTATTTTGGCACCCATTAATTGTTGGAGGACTTCCAGTGGCATCACAAAATAATATGCTGGTTTTGAGGCATTTCTGGCTGGGGCTGCTGCATCATGTTTTACTCTTATCACTGAAGAGGGAATTCACCACAGAATCTTTGTTTTCAGGCTGCCTCTGGCCAGTTGCTTTTTAAAATACATCCGCAAGAGTAAATTTGTAGAGATATGTACATGTCTACATGTTGATCCTCAGCCATGTTGTAATAATAATCTTTATTAGTGGCACATGTAGGCTTTCATTAACACTGCAATGATGTGGAGATGCTGGCGTTGGACTGGGGTGAGCACAGTAAGAAGTCTTGCAACACCAGGTTAAAGTCCAACATGTTTGTTTCAAATACTAGCTTTCGGAGCACTGCTCCTTCCTCAGGTGAGTTTACCCTGGTGTTGCAAGATTTCTTACTGTTAACACTGCAATGAAGTTATTGTGAAAATCCCCTAGTCACCACATTCCGGCGCCTGTTTGGGTACACTGAGGGAGAATTCAGAATGTCCAATTCACCTAACAAGCACGACTTTCGGGACTTGTGGGAGGAAACGGGAGCACCCGGAGGAAACCCATGCAGACACTGGGAGACTGTTCAGACACCGCACAGACAGTGACCCAAGCTGAGAATTGGAATATAGCTGACTTTGTTTTAATGTAGTCATGTCTTAATATATTTACAAAATGAGATACTCTTGAAGTAAAGGCCTGGAAGATCAGAGGACCAATGGTTCTGAACATCCTTTGATCACAGCTAGTTGTAATATGCCTTTGGCAGAGGCCTAGTGCAGATTTGCAGCCCATCCTATGACATGAGAGCAAGGTTCTGCACTAAGGAGCAGTTCTGTATGTAGACGTAGAGAAATTGCACCCTATATTTCTAATGCTTCATATTTTTCTGCAGCGTACTTTGATTACAAAGAGGACTCTGCATTTCCAAAGCCCCCATCCTACAGTGTAGCAACCACGCTCCCGTCATATGATGAGGCTGAACGAACAAAAGTTGAAGCAACCTTGCCCCTGGTCTCTGGACGGGTAAGAATCTACCTGCATTTGAATGCAGATATACTACAGCTGGACGATTACATACAAAAATATGCTTAGGACTAATGTTTCTATTAATCTATTTTTGCAGCTTTTAATAGAGATAAACATATCTCCCAATTATGGGCCAGGGTTTAGAAACTCTAAAGTATATTATGGAGTTCACCTGACCTGTAACTTTTTATGTTGAATTTGGCTAGGGTGAGCACAAGAACCTATTCTTCAGGTGTTATTCGACAGTCTTCCAGACACTTTAATCAAAGTAAACTTTATTCTAAGAACTGAGTTAACATTTATATAACAAATAGCAAGAATTGTTATCAATTACAAACATAAAGACACCCCAATTCAAAAGCAATCGCATAAACCAGATACCCCCTTTCAGGGGCGTGGCCCAGCACTCTGCATTCTCACTTGCCCTGAGATTCTGACCCCGTCTGACTAGCAGGTTTAAACCCTGCCGGAAAGCAAACTATATATTTTTAAGTTACCAAAACAGGTAAATAATCAATGTTTTTTTTTACTGGAACAGAAATTTAAAATGAAAATGGAGAGAGGCAGGCCAAAACACTTCTGTTCTCTGTCTGAGTCTACAGCAGGCAAATGTGAAAGCGAAACCAAAAACAGCTCACACAGCCATATCCTAGCTCCACCCTCACAATGACATCGCTGAAGCCATATGATAAGACTAAAACCTTTCTTAAAGGGACACTCACATGACACAACCCCATTTGCTTTACTCTAATTTCATCCTGGTTTGTCCTTTGAGAAGCAACCTTCTGCAGTTGCTCTATTGCGATAACTCCTTTGCATGCCAATCAAAATTTAACTGACCTCTCTACCAAATACTTTTCAAGAGGAATTACTGAAATAATTTTCTATTAATCCGGTTTCCCAAAATTTCCCCTTCTCATCCCATTTTAAAAGCAACAGGCATCTATCCTTAGATTTCATAGCATGCATCTACCACGGCGTTCAAATCTATCTATTCCCTTTAGACAGGATATTACTTTTGGTCTGTTTTATAAGGTGCTGATAGGTTTGACCCTTTTGTCGAAGGAAACACTCGCAACATTCCATTGCTGATTTGCCAACTATGTTGTACCCATTAAACACAAGTCAGTACACACTTAACTTTTGCTATTTAAAAGCTGGATTTCCCAAAGCTTTGGGTGCTTTTACTTACAGCTGCTCGAATTTGACTTTTGAAGTGGGATAATACTGCAGAGATGAACAATATTACGGTACCCGGAACTGACCCCAATGTATATCAGGAAACCGGACAAGACCCCAACAATTTTTCAATTTGTAAACTGTGAAGAAAGGATACTTCACTCCAGGAGTGATTCCACTGACAACCAAGGGTCTTTTACATGAAAGCAAACTTGATTATTAACACAGAATTTACCCCATTAACATCCAAGAAAAACAGCCTTTTAATTAACAGTTAAACAGTTCTTATAAAAGAAAGGTCTTCCAGCTTACTTTCCCAAGTACGTCTAAACTTTCAATTAGACAAAATTTCTCACACTTCGGTTAAATGGCACTTATTAATACAGTTAACACTCAGTGGCTTACAGATTTATTCACAAAGCGCTTGGGAGAGAAGCTTTCAGAAGTCAGTCTGAGAAATACACCTCCTTTCTTCAGAAACCAGAGCAGAACTCTAAACACGAAACTAAAAACAACAGATGCAGGGCTGAAAAATAAAACTAAACCCAGCCCCTCCAATGAGTGACATCAGAGTCTGCTGAGATGTTAACCCCTTAATCACAGCTTCAGACACATAATCTGGATGCCTCACCTAATTTATTTTGATAACATGACTGCAACAGACACACAATACAATATTTCTTTAAAAAATCCTACATTCATCACAGCAGTAACATTAAAGAATTCATCATTCTGTTATACTGCTAATGTATTCAAGTATAGATTTCAGTAGATGTTTTTTGAGGTGCAGTGTAGCTTTGATGAGTATTCTCTATGCACCTCAGTGACAGTGCAAAATGATGCAGAAAAATAATCCCATTTTTCCTCAAGATGCCAGTAAATAAGTGTTTGCTTCACCTCAGCTGTAGTCTGCTCCCGACAGAGATTGAGATTCCTGGATTAGGTATCATATTGAAGTGAAATGCTGAATCACTATAATCTCAAGAAACAGCTGGCTTTGTTGCATGATTATTGATCCACTGATGATTGATTTAATATTGACTTCCATCACTAACAATTAAATCTCTTCCTGTTGGGGTTTTAAAATTGCATTTAAGTTTCCCTAGCATTGTGCCTCCCTTTGAATCCCAGCCAGTTACATTTTCTGTCTGCTATGATCATCTCCATATCCTCCACCACTTCCTGATGCCACTGTTAGCACAGAATTAAACTCGGGAGTACAGAATTCCACTAATATTGCAAGTGTCATCTGTTACAGAATTAAGCAGCTTCATTACAGAGACCCAGGGAGAAGGACTGCCAAAATTCAAAGCGATGGGCAATTAATAGTTTCCTAAGATACTTGTGTTTGCGAAAACATGGGATGTTAAGCCATGAAATGCTGCATACTTGAGAAGTTGTTAATGTAGTCCAAGTATTGTGCCTCTTAAAGGAGATAGAGTAACGCCTGCCTTATAGCAGGTTTTGTGAAATGTCTGACCCTCCCTTTTCTTTAGCCTGTGACATTATAAAAAGACATTCAAACACATGAAAATACTTAACCATGCTCAGAAAAAAAAATGTAATTACCGCACAAGCGATTTACTTCTAATATACAGCAACAAACCAGGCTATTTGTCACAGCAACTGTGTGTGCCGGTCTTTATGGTGTGCATGAGTCTCCTCCCACCCTTCGTCATCTAACCTTCTATTTTTCCCTCATGTACTTAGTTTCCCCTTGAATGTATCAATGGCATTTGTTCAACTTCTCTTTGTGGTACCAAGTTCCTTGTTCTAATCGCAATTTGGGTCATGATGATTGTATATCATGCATATATTTGTATTGCATCTTGCTATTAAATTAAAACTTCCCACGCTTCAACTCATTTCCTTATATCGGCAGTGGCCTTAGCCTGTAGTTGTCCGGAATTCAGATTCTGTGCACAGTGACACTATAGACTAACAGCTGTTAAAGTTGATCCTGGTGAAATCCAAACACTAGAATTAATTAGAATGTGTTAAAAGGCAATGGATGTTAATTAATTATTAATCTGTTGCCACTCAACTACGACTAACCAATTTGTTCCTTGGTATTAACTTGGCTAATTTTAAATGGGGATTACTGATGGTATTTATGTGACCTTTATGTGTCAGTCTATAGTCCTAAAAATGGGAACAATATATGCAACTGCAGCAAGAGCTATATTTAGACCGCAGTAAGGATCAAGTATAGGTTTTTCCTGGTCTGTTATCCAGCGTCTCTCCCTATCAAGCATTTATCTAATGAACTATTTAGTGGGGGTGTGGTGCAGAATCGTATCATCACTTTGTTCTCAGTCACTGCAGTTGTAGTGCCATGGCTCCTTTCCTGAAACGCAGTAGTAAGTTATTTAGCTTTGCAAAAGATGCATTATTGGTGTGGGCGTTGGATGATCCTTCCAAGACTTGCCAGCTTTATAAAAAAAAATAAAAAAAATTTGGAGTACCCAATTATTTTTTCCAATTAAGGGGCAATTTAACATGGCCAATTCACCTACTCTGCACATCTTTTGGGTTGTGGGGGTGAGACCCAGGCAGACACAAGGAGAATTGTTTTGCCAACTCCTCACGGACAATTAATCGGGGCTGGGATCGAACCCCGGTCTTCAGCACTGTGAGGTAGTCGTGCTAACCACTGCGCCCACTGTGCCGCCCTGACTTAACAGCTTTAAAGGAAATTAATGTGAAATATTCCATGTTTTAGTAAAGGAATTCAACACCTCCGCATATGCTGCTAATGTTCATAACAGTTTTGAAAGTGGGAATCAATTTTAGAATCATGTTCTGCTGATCATCCAAGTTTTAACTTGAATATTTGCTGTTTTGTAGCTTTTGTCCAGTGAGGTACATTTAACCACATAAGACCCGATATGAGCAGTTTTAAATAAATTTTCCATATTCTGCTGCAGAAAAGAAGAATAGAGATTTCTCAACAATTCAAATGGAGATTGAAACTAGTAGGGCAGCAAGGTGGCACAGTGGTTAGCATTGTTGTCGACGGCACTGAGGACCCAGGTTCGAATCCCGGCCCTGGGTCACTGCCGTGTGAAGTTTGCACATTCTCCCCGTGTCTGCGTGGGTTTTGCACCCACAACCCAAAAGATGTGTGGGATCGGTGGATTGTCCACACTAAATTGCCCTTTAATTGGAAAAAATAATTGGGTACTCTAAATTTTTTTTTAAAAGAGATTGAAACTAGTTATAATTGATTATTTCGTTAGAAGTGTTCATAAGGGAGGATACTAAGCAGCATGGTGGTCATTATTTGAACCATGGTCAAAGACAAGGATTTAAAACCAATAAATTTTAACCAGGAGTTAATGATCAACCTTTGTGTGCTTGGTATATGCTAGCAGTCATGGGGAATTTGTTGAATCCAAGGAGAGTCCCATGTAATTAGAAAAATGTCACCATTGTTTCTAGTTTTAGACAAGCCAACAAAACAAACCTGGGGAATTGTGGGCCCATTAGTCTTGCATCAATAATTACCAACATTATTGAATTAATTATTAGAAACAAACCTGACCAGTACCTCCATAAAAATACTTTGATACCCGATTTCAGAAGGGGTGATCCTGCCTGAACAATCTCCTTGATTGTTTTTGAGACGTGGCATCCCAAATAGGTATTAGAAATCCTTTGGTTTGGTTTTCCAGGAGGCCTTTGAAGTCCAGAATGAAAAGCTCCACATCTTGGGGAATTGTGGGTAACCTAGGTAAATCATGCATAGGAAATTGGTTGAAAGAGAGGAAGTGGCAGGCCCTGGTTAAACAAGAGATGTCAGGCTTGGGAGATGCACTAAGTGGACTGCCCCAGCAATTGCTGAAGAAGCTTCTACTGCATTTCATGAAAATATTTATTTTCTATACTGTAGTTGGTGTTTGTGTGTTTTGCATTTTGGTGTAGAAATATGATGTCTGAATTTGAAAATTAAATGAGCATTAAAAGAGTAGTAAACCAGTGATTCAAATAGATTGAGACGAGCAGACTAGCTCATCAAAAATGCAGTTAATTCCTTTAGTGCTGAGGAGAGTTTTCTGCAAAAATATGTTCTTGAATCAACAAGAGGAAAATTGAGTATGGTCAATGGAAGCTGGTTTAGCCAGTGATGGCACATCCCGTGAATGAATGTATAAAAAATGTCCAGGCGGAAGGGTCTGGGTGGTGATTACCCAACAGGCAGACCGAGTGATGAGATTGGAAATAGCAACTATTTAAGGTGGGAAGAAGATGAGAATCATGTGCAGAGAATATTTTTCAGCAAATAAGTTATCAACACTGAACACTTGTTACATGGTCAACGTTGGGAGGAATGCCACTGTGCTGGGAAAATATGTATAAGGTTGCGGAGAGAGTTGAGAGGAGAAAGTTGAATCAGAACATAAGAACTAGGAGCAGGAGTAGGCCATCTGGCCCCTCGAGCCTGCCCCGTCATTCAATTAGATCATGGCTGATCTTTTGTGGACTCAGCTCCACTTTCCGGCCTGAACACCATAACCCTTAATCATCAAAAAACTATCTATCTTTATCTTAAAAACATTTAATGAAGGAGCCTCAACTGCTTCACTGGGCAAGGAATTCCATAGATTCACAACCCTTTGGGTGAAGAAGTTCCTCCTAAACTCAGTCCTAAATCTACTTCCCCTTATTTTGAGGCTATGCCCCCTAGTTCTGCTTTCACCCGCCAGTGGAAACAACCTGCCCGCATCTATCCTATCTATTCCCTTCATAATTTAATATGTTTCTATAAGATCCCCCCCTCATCTTTCTAAATTCTAAATGAGTACAGTCCCAGCCTACTCAACCTCTCCTCGTAATCCAACCCCTTCAGCTCTGGGATTAACCTAGTGGATCTCCTCTGCACACCCTCCAGCGCCAGTACGTCCTTTTTCAGGTAAGGAGACTAAAACTGAACACAATACTCCAGGTGTGGCCTCACCAACATCTTGTACAATTGCAGCATAACCTCCCTCGTCTTAAACTCCATCCCTCTAGCAATGAAGGACAAAACTCCATTCGCCGCCTTAATCACCTGTAAACCAACTTTTTACGACGCATGCACTAGGGCATCCAGGTCCCTCTGCACAGCACCATGTTTTAATATTTTATCATTTAAATTAATAATCCCTTTTGCTGTTATTTCTGCAAAAATGGATAACCTCACATTTGTCAACATTGTATTCATCTGCCAAACCCTAGCTCATTCACTTAAACTATCCAAATCCCTCTGCAGACTTCCAGTGTCCTCTGCACTTTTTGCTTCACCACTCATCTTGGTGTCGTCTGCAAACCCACTTAACGAGAAACCGTATGAGTAGGTTCTTCCCGGAGGTGGAGGACAGATGTGAGCGGGCCAAAGAGGCCCGGCCAACCACGCCCACATGTTCTGGTCTTGCCCCAGACTTGTGGAGTACTGGACAGCCTTCTTCGAGGCTATGTCCAAAGTGGTGGGGGTGAGGGTGGAGCCATGCCCGATAGTGGCGGTCTTCGGGGTTTCAGACCAGCCAGATCTATTCCTGGGGAGGAGGGCGAACGCCCTTGCCTTTGCCTCCCTGATCGCCCGCCGCAGAATCCTGTTTGGCTGGCGGTCAGCAGCACCGCCCAGAGCTGCAGACTGGCTGTCCGACCTCTCGGAATCTCTCCAAATGGAGAAAATCAAATTCGCCATCCGAGGGTCGGACGACGGCTTCCACAGAACGTGGGAGCCATTCATGCAACTGTTCCGGGACCTGTTTGTGGCCAACGTACAAGAGGAAGAATAGTCGGGTGGCCAAGAATCAGGGGAAAATGGGCGGGAATCGGGGGAGGGTAGCCGGGGGGGGGGGGGGGGTTACGGGCTCGTTATGGGGATTTGCTGGCAAGCCAAAGCCCAAAACCAAACTATAAATAAATGCCTATAAACATGTGCCTCGGCCATATTGGGGAATGTAAAATATGTATGCTGGCTAAAGGGGGCGGACACAATTGTTGTTATGAAGATGCTTACCTGTAAATATTCATGTTAAATTTTGTTTTCTCTTTTTTTTTCTCTAATAATTTGTAATTTGTCATATATAAAATATGAAAACTCAATAAAAAACATTTATAAAAAAAAAACTTAGACACATTGCACTTGGTCCCCAACTCCAAATCATTTATGTAAATTGTGAACAATTGTGGGCCCAACACGGATCCCTGAGGGACACCACTAGCTACTGATTGCCATCCAGAGAAACACTCATTAATCCCCACTCTTAGCTCTCTATTAATTAACCAATCCTCTATCCATGCTGCTACTTTACCCTTAACGCCATGCATCATTATCTTATGCAGCAACTTTTTGTGTGGCACCTTGTGAAAAGCTTTCTGGAAAGCCAGATATACCACATCCATTGGCTCCCGTTGTCTACCGCACTGGTAATGTCCTCAAACTGTGGAGGTTCAGTAGTAGTGAATGCATGAATTACGAGAGGAGCACTGAATGACATGTTGCCACTCTGGATAAGGCTCATAAAAGTGGGTGCAGAAGCTCTTGAAGAGACTGAAGGTCCCGCCACAGGTTTTGGTTCGTACCTAATCAATAGCATAGGGAAGAATGGTATTAAAGTCATTAAGTAGGGACAGTTAAATATCGCAAAGTAGGTTGTGGCACAGGGTCTCGGGGTCAGTTACAATTGATGTTGCACTTTAAATTCACAATTTTGTGATTATTTGCCAGCGTTCTGCTCAACGTTTCTGGGTGCTTAATGTGGTTTTCCTGTTGTATGGTTTCAGCTGCCATCAAGAAAACAAATCTAAAATGTATTTCTTCTTGTCCAAACAGGATGATGATTTTTCAGGAAGGGATGACTTTGATGATGCAGATCAGCTCAGGATAGGGAATGATGGTATATTCATGCTCACGTTCTTCAGTAAGGATTATTTTTAAATTACAATTATTCCAAAATTAACATGTCTGCGAATCATTTAGCCAGTATATTTACTAATAGGAAGGTAAGAATTTGTCAAAGAAATGTAACTGTAAATTTGTGGATATAATGTGGAGCTCTGATAAGTGCATTACATTTTAACAGACAAAAAGCCTTTTGCGTTTCTAGGGTTTTTATGGTACCTGTATAATTTAATGAATCTTGAAGATTTATAAATCATGAGTGCTAGATTTGAATTAATATTGTAGTTTGAGTGTTAATTGTCATTTCCATTTCTTGAATGGAATTAGAGCATTTCTCTAAATTCCCTGTGTGATCTTTAAAGCTTCCCTATTTGAAATGATAAATAATTGGACAAACCTTCCCTACTACACCGTTGTGTGCAAGTTATTGGAGTAGCTGTAACTTCAAGAGGCCTGAAATTCTTGCACCTGGGTGGGCATTACAAGGGTGTATGAGTAGGCTGGAAATTGGATTGAAACTCGGTTGGAAGAGTCTGCGTTGCAATTTTGTCCAAAGAGAGATTTCTGCTTGCTTCTTTTGCCATCATGTCCTCTCTCACCTAAAATGAGGAGGGGGGGGGGGCTCGTGAATTATGGCACCCATGAGAAATCTTAACTGCTTCAGTCCCATTGCCCCAAATACAAAGGCATTTCAGTGGCTGATGCATTTCAGTGGATTAAATGTTACTCTGAGTGCGAGGTAGTAGTCAACTGACATTAGGAAACTGGTATCTGCACAATAGATTATTTTTCTGTAACAATCCAATCTTCGTGCAGTGTGTCAGATTCTGAGTGGCACTCTGAAATTCTTGACCCTCAAGCAAGGATTACAAGAAATATCACCGGCAGCCTTCCCCTTGTGTCACTGACACTGTTCTATGTATTTCCATCTGGGACAAGGTCAAGGTAGACTGGTGGCTAGAACTAATGCCCTGCTGCACTTGGTTGGCAAAGTGGGTCTCTCAGAATTTCAACCGTGCATATTTAAAAATCTGCACACCCTAAATTTAAAATTTACGAGCTATGGGGAGGTGTTAATGGGGGGAAATCTGAGAATGATGGAAATGCAGAAAGTTGTGTTTTCAATAATCTATGATTTTTCCCCTTTCCTTTGTTTCCCAGTGGCATTCCTGTTCAACTGGATTGGTTTCTTCTTATCGTTTTGTTTGACCACTTCAGCTGCTGGTCGGTATGGGGCCATTTCTGGGTTTGGCCTCTCGCTGATTAAATGGATCCTCATTGTTCGGGTGAGTGAAATGTTTCTTTGCCTATTTAATGTTGACTATCCAAACCAAAAAATAAGTTGGTCCCAAATATAAAATGAGTTAAAGTCGAATTTTTCTTTTGACTAAAATCCAAAACAAAACGTATTCTCCTTAGTAACAGTTTTAACTTCTTGTCAGGTTTTGTGACCATCGAGCCTGGTGCTACGCAATTTGTGCATCAAGTCAGCTAAGTAACAGCACAAGAATACATTTTATTCACAGTCATATGCAATATTGTGGCTTCTACACTATGCTAACCATGTCTATTTAAGGGAATATTTCAGCATGGGTACAAATGTAGTTCTGAAGCTGTCACAACCAGTTCCATCAGTGATTCTTTCAGGTCATGAAGGCAGGCAGAAGCTATTAGTCAAAGAGTGCATTCTATAAATTGTCATTCCAATTCTTGTGCTGCTTGTATTACTAATGAGAAATTAAAACTGTTACCAAGGGCATAAATTTTCATTTGGATTTGGAACTTGTCAACCGACTCGTACAGTCGGCATCAACAAACACCTCATGACTCTGCATCTACAACTTGCCAATAGCCAGCAGGCAGTGGCCATGAGTGCCTATGCCCCAACACTTGATGCCAACGATGAGTCCAAATAAGGTTTCTACCAGATCCTGGACACCATACTCTCCAACATTCCTAAGGAAGATAAGATCATCCTCTGTGGGGACTTTAAATCCAGGGTTGGAAAGGACTCCCAACCTGCAAAGGAACAATCAAGAAGGAAGGAGTTGGAAATTGCAACTCCAACGAGGTTGTGTTGCTTGCCAAATGTGTGGAACACCTGCTTGTCATCACTAACACACTATTCTGCCAAAACGACAACTTCAGATCTTCCTGGAGACATCCATGATTAAAGCACTGTCACATGATTGACTGCGTCATTGTCCGATTCCAAGACCAAAAGGATGCCTTCATCACCAAAGTGGTGACCAGTGCACATGACTGCTGGACAGATCATCAGCTCATCCACTCCTCTATGTCCATCAAACTCCACAAGAAACAGTGGAAGATGAAGAAACAGTTCGCAGAAAAGCTCAATGTTGAGCGCTTCAAGAGCCAAGCATGCTAGCAAACTTCCAACAGTGTCTCCACCAAAATCTCCAAAGTATTTATTCTAATGGGGTGGACAAAAACTGAAGACTTCCATCATCTCAAGCTGTGAAGGAATCATCGGCTGCAAGACCAGAAAACACCATGACTGGTTTGACGAGAGCGACCACAGCATCCATCTTCTCACCGACAAGGAGGGGAAAGCTCTCCGTGTCTGGAAAAACAATATCACCAGCAAGGCAAAGAGGAGAATGCATTAAACAACACAGGCAGAAATACAAAGATGAATGAGGGAAATCGGGAACCACTGGTGGACTGAGAAGGCTAAGGTACTGCAACTCCTCGCCGGCCACCAAAAAACCCAGGACTTCTTCTTTACCACCAAGGAATTATTGAACCCAATACCCCTTGGCCTTAAACTGATGCGGAGTAAGGATGGAACCCTTCTGAGAAGCAAAGAAAACATTAGCCTTTGATAGAGTGAACACTTGCAAGAACTTCTGAATCATGGGACAACCATAGATAATCTTTAACACTGCAATGAAGTTAATATGAAAATCCCTGAGTCACCACACCGGCGCCTGTTCGGGTACGCTGATGGAGAATTCAGAATGTCCAAATTACCTAACAGCACTTCTTTCGGCACTGGTGGGAGGGAACCGGACACCCAGAAGAAACCCACGCAGACATGGGGAGAACGTGCAGATGTTCGCTGAACATGACCGCTCAGTCAGTGACCCAAGTCGTGAATCGGACCTGGGACCCTGGCGCTGTGAAGCAACCTTGCAAACCACTGTGCCACCCACATGAGAACGTGTTCGAGGAATTCTCCCAACTCCCCAACAATGGGGATCTTGGACTCACACCAAGCATGGATGAAGCGAAGCCACCACTAAACAGATGAAGAATGTAAAATTACAGGAGTCGGCAGGAATCCAGTGGGGATTTTCAAACAGTGAGGAGAAGAGATGACCCATCATCTCCTTCAGCTGTCCCTGAAAATCAAGGAGAGAGAAAAAATTTGCACCGATCTCAGGGATGCCACCATAGCAACCAGCTTCAAGAAAGGAGATAAAACAGAGTGTGGGAACTACGAGGAATCTCCTTGCTCGTCATCGCCGCGATGATCATAGCCTAAATCCTCATATGCTGCCTTCTCCCAGTTTCTGAAGAAATCCTTCCGGAAAGCCAGTGTGGCTTCCAACCAAACCATGGAACAGTGGACGTGATTTTCACTGCTCGACAGCTTCACAAGAAATGCCAGGAAGACCTTGTCAAAGGCCGACTGTCCAGAAAATTCATCAACACCCTCCGACGACTCCTAGATAAGGTGTTCTCACCGATGGAAAGAAGACAAACTTTTGAGGTCAAGACTAGAGTTGAGCAGGAATATAGCATCGCCCCCACCTGTCTCTCCATCCTCATTGCCATCATCCTTCACCTTGTCAAGAACCAGCTTCCCAATGGAGTGAACATTGTCTGTAGGATGGACGGAAAACATTTCAACCTCAACTGGTTGAAATCCAAGAAGAAAATGACACTGACATAGCTTGTGAAACTTCAGTACGTGGTTTATAATGCCATTTCCACACAGAAGAAAATCTCCAAACCATACTTGCCGTCTTGGTGGAATTATACCGAAGAGTCGGTCTCGGCCTGAAGCTCAAGAAGACTCCAGTCCTTTACCAACCCACCCCAGGGCAAGATCTAGTCTGTCCCTCCATCAAGATCAATGGATTAAAACCTACTAAACAGGGAACATTTCTCCAACTTGGGGGAGCCGCATCTCATCTAAGGCTGACATCAACATGGAGAGCTTTCATTGTATCCAATCTGCGAGTGTCGCCTTTGGGTACCAAAGAAATGAGAGTCTTCGACTGCAACATCCATGCTGAAACCACGATCCTTGTATACAAGGCTGTCGTCCTCCCAACTCTTCTATATAGCTCAGAAACCGGGACTACGTACAGACGCAAGGCCCTGGAGAGCTACCATCCACATTGAGACGGAATCTCTGCATAAACTGGGAGGATAGATGTACTAACATCAGTGTCCTTGAAGGAACCAAGAGTTCCCACCAGTATCACGACTATTATTATCCATAACCAACTCTGCTGGGCCAGTCACATGCTTAGGATGCCAGAGTCTCGATTGCCAGTGCAAACTTTCTTCGCCCAGCTCAAAGCAGGCTCCTGAACAAGAGGAGGACAAAGGAAACGGTTCAAAGATACCCTAAAAGCTGACCTCAGGAAACGCAACATAGATGTCAATGCCTGAGAGACCCTTGCTCAGAAGATACATACTTTGAGGAACGTCCTGATTTAATGGAAACAATTCTTTGAGATCACACCAAGAGGAGAGCCAGAAAAGGAGCCTAGGAAAGGAATACCAACGATCGAGTCCAAGGACCAAACCCACCTCTCAAACACCTGTCGAGTATGCGGTCGGAGGTATGGCTCTAGGATCGGGCTCATCACCACGTGAGGACCCACAGAACCCATTACCAGTGACGTGGAGTTTCTTCGGTGGACACACAAACGAGTGGTCAACGAAGAAGAATGAAAAATTAACTGTTGCCAAGGAACATAAATTTTCAATTGGATTTTGTAGCCAAAAGGAGAGATCAAAACTTTCTCATAGTCTCAAAAGTATTTAAATAAATAATTTTCATAAATTGGCGTGACAGAAAATTCTCTGAACTTGCTGTTAGTGTGATATAATTTGGAGATGTTTAAATAAGCTCTTCCTGAGGTGGATTCATAGTTCTTCCCATAAGCAGACCTTGTGCCCTGCGAATCAGAGGTTTTGTTGCTTCAGAAATCATGTGACCTTTAGAGTGTGCGCAATCTCTAGCGCACACTATGCTTCGATTCTATCCAAATATTGCCAGTACAGTCCTTGAGTAGAGCTCCAATTCCATGTAAGCCAAGTTGAGATCTATTCACTGTCGTTAAATGAGTAAACTGCAAATCCTGGAACTATGGCAGCAGCAAAGGTATTGATCTTTTAAAACTGCACACTGCTGCAGGCAGCATCGAGTACAGACGGTCTTTTTACCAACAATAGTCTCGATGGTTATTTAAATTCTGTTTCACCATGTACCACCCTGGTTCACATTCTTTCATGACTTTCAAAATCATTTTTACTCAGTCCAGGGGCTTAAATTTCCTTTCTATTATTTGAAATACGAGGGAAAATCCAGTTGCATCGCAAAAAAGAAAGAAGTAGCACTTTTCCAGACCTCTGGACATCCCAAAGCACTTTACAGCCAATGAAGTACTTTTGAACTGCAGTTACTGTGTGGTGAAGGAAACAATTCAGCAGTAGATTTGTATATTAATATTGTAATTTCTTTGCGTTATGGGAGGATTATGGGTTTCTATAGAGAGATCGCTAAGTGGGAATTGCTTCCTCTTTCGTGAAAAAAATATTGCTACCTGAACGCACATGAATTTATATTTTTATTGCTGATGCAAAATGTCACTACAGTACTGTCATCCAGTATCTAAAGTTCTCTTACATTTGTAGACTTTTATTTATTTTTTAAACTTCTGTCTTTCAGTTCTCCACTTATTTTCCTGGTTATTTTGATGGTCAGTACTGGCTCTGGTGGGTTTTCCTGGTCCTGGGTAAGTGCAGTTTTAATCTTTATAAACATTCATATTTTTAAGCATTCTTTTTAAATAGTCACAGGACCCTGACGGCATTAATTTTTAACTTGATATTTCTCCGATACCGGATTAAGGATCTGTGAAGTCCATTTGGTGACCCAGGCAGTTCTTTATTTGGGGAGGAAATTCCAGTGCAGTTCATGTGTGCTTCTGAAATGCAGTTCTCATTTGCACGTCCATTTCAAGCTTTATAAGGTGTCAAAGAAGGAGGGAAGAGGAAAAAGGTGTTTAGAGGATATGGCCGAGGTATTGAGAGAGAATCTTGGGGCTTTTAAAAGATTAGCAAAAAAGAGGCATTTTGGAAATTAATTCATAATGCATGGCTGTAGTAGCTGAAGGCTGTGTTTTCGATGATGGAGTGAAAGGAGAAATATGCTGTTGATCTGCATGCATATAATGTTGAAGTACAGAGAAAGTAACAATTTTAGTTTTTTTTCTCACTGGTGGGTGGAGAGAGAGATGCAGCTGTCTTGACAAGAGAGTTCTGCACAGCATTCGGGGAAGTGAATGGTGCCTATAAAATGAGGAAAAATAAGCTTCACAAATTCATGAGGGGTGGGTACGGCTTGTGTAACATTTCAGGCAGCATAATCTGTTGAATGCTTATGTAGTTTACATTAATCCCAGGGTGGTATGCCCTAGCCACACCAAGAGTATGCTCTGCCCGAGGCCATAAAGCACAGCATCTTGAAAAGGCAAAGCTTTTCATCCAGTATGAAGAAAATTAACCACAGCTTTGTGTACATTGTCACCATATTTTCTAGTTCTGTGTGTTCATGCAGTTGCCTCACTATGGATAATTGCAGAGTAGGATATGGAGAGCTCCATGGAAGTACACAATTTTGATTCCTCCAAGCTGTGATGTTAGTTCAGTTTTTAGTATAGTTTAAGAGCTATTATACATGTTCCAAAAATATATTAAGCCATTTAGCTGTTCCCACAAGTGACTTGATTAAAGGGGAAATGTGAGAAGCTGAGTACAGCAGTTTGACACCAGTGCTGAGCTGGACACTGGCTTGCATTAAAATTTTATGTCAGCACTATTGTCCTCCCAGTATTTTCTGATCATCTTACAATAAGATCTGTATTTTAACATTTACAATATGTTGGGAGGTTGATTGCATCTACAAAATAACTGTTGATCCTGCGAATCGTAGTATTGCATGCCGCTTGAAGTGAAACGGTTTCTTATTCTGAGAACAGACCTGTTTATTAGGTTCATTTTGTAATTGTCGGAAAAAAATGAAACATTTGAGCCTGTGATGTTTAATTTCATATCATTATCTCTTCACCTTTAAATAACTCTTTCAGAGAGTTTTGAACAACTCACCAGCTGAAATAAACCACCGTAAAAATGATTAAATGGTCCTGTAGAATAAAACTGCAAAGCTGTAAATCTATATTCACATTTTTTAAATGATAGTTTTTTTTAAAATTGCCTAGTATATCAAAGAAATACTCCAGGAAAATGTTGTTTCTGTGAACTCTGCTCCTGAAGTTTAGAATTATTACAGCACAGAAGGGCCTGCCGTGTTTGTGCAGGCTCTCTGCAAAAACAATTTAGTCAGGTCCACTCCCCTGCCCTTCTATACTGGCAGAAACCTGGTTTAAAAATTATAGTTTGATCCAATGACCCAACAGTTGGTGCATATTTGCTCGAGACAGATCAGAAAGGTTCCAGTTTCAATTGCTGGTCTCACTGAATTAATTTTTTTCCCCCTTACATTATTCATTCATGGGAATGTGAATATTGCTGGCACGGCCAACATTCGTTGCCCATCTCTAATTTCCCTTGAGAAGGTTGTGGTGAGCTTCCTTCTTGGACTGCTGCAGTCCATGTGGTGTAAATACTTCCACAGTGCCGGTGGAATGGGAATTCCAAGGAATGGTGATGTAGTTCTAAGTCAGGATGGTGTGTGGTTTGGTGGGGAGGTTGCAGATGATGAACTAATTTATTTGCTGTCCTTGTGCTTCGAGCTGGCATAGATTGTGGGGACAGAAAGTTCTTGTTGGAAGGAGGCTTGGCACATTGCCGAATCTTGATGCTATACACTGCTGCCACTGAGTCGGTGTACCAATCAAGAGAGCTGCTTTGTCTTGGATGGCATCAAGCTTCTTGAGAGTTGGTGGAACTGTGTCCACCCAGGCACTTCAGGAGTATATTCCTGAATTGTGCAAAATAGGTGGTGGACAGCCTTTGGGGACTTAGGAAATAGTTTACTTGCTGTTGAATTCCCGGCATGAGACCTGCTCTATGGCTGCAGACAAACTATATTTATATGGCTGATCCAGTTATGTTTCTAGTCAATAGTAATCTCCAGAGTATAGCTGGTGGGAGGATTCAGTGATGGTAATATTGTTGAATGTCAAGGGAGATGGTTAGATTCTGTCTCTTATTGGAGATGGTCTTTGCTTGGCTACTTGCCAAATCCTGAATGTTGTCCAGGTCATTGATGGGGCATGAGTACTTTAGTATCTGAGGAGCCATGAATGAGTACTGCAATGAATACTGCAATCATCAGCAAACATCACCAACTCTGATCTAAGGACGGAGTGTGGGTCATATTTGAAGCAGCTCACGGTAGTTTGGCCTAGGACAGTACCCTGATGAGCTCCTGCAGTGATGTCCTGGGGCTTAGATGTAATAGTTGTCATTGAGTTAACTATTTGGGAGTTGAGGGAGAATGTACTGGTGGGGACAGTGATTGTGGTGGTGAGGAAAGAGATTTGGTCAAAAGCTTTGCTCCTAATTATTATCCAACAACCCCTGTTGGAAGCCTGCATCCATGGACTGCATCAGAATGGAAATCAGCGCAACTGTGATTGTCCCCGCCCCACCACTACCTGGTGCCTCTGGCAGCTGAATAGCTCACTAACATTCATTGTTGAGACAAGCTCCCAGAGAGCAGCCATTGTCCAGAGGATGTGCCACAACATTGACTAAAGAAGAAAATTTGCAAAAGACAAAAATAAATTCAGTGCATGTAGTCCTTGTGATTTTGTTTTTAATATTATTCAGCTTTTGTGCATTTTGAGAGACACGGACTGTAATTTTGTTCATAAATGCTCCATAACAACATGATGAAGCACCATTAGATGCTGTATGTAACAATTTGACATCCATACTGGGTCACTCACCTGCATTAAAATTCCATGTCAGCAATATTGCTCTCCAAACACGTAGCACTAATTTTGCATCTCGCAAAGTCTAGCAAAAAGGATGTTGGAAATCTTATTAAAGCTGACCAATGACCATTCACAATATTCATGTTTCCCTGGAACACAGCCCTATCTGACAGGATGTAAATGACAAAGTGTAAAAATATATAGCACACTTTCAATATTTTGAATGGTACAAACGCTTCTCAAATGGATTGTCCATACTTAATACCAAGCATGAACTTTTAGAAGAAGAGAGGTGGGCAGCACGGTGGCTCAGTAGTTAGCATTGCTGCCTCACGGCGCTGAGGTCCTAAGTTCGATCCCTGCTCTGGGTCACTGTCCGTGTGGAGTTTGCACATTCTCCCGATGTTTGCATGGGTTTTGCCACCACAACCCAAAGATATGCAGGGTAGTTGGATTGGCCACGCTAAATTGCCCTTTAATTGGAAAAAAATGAATTGGCTACTCTAAATTTATTTGAAGAGGAGAGGTGAAAGCAGAAAATAATTAGAACTCAAACAACATTTAACTATCCGGTGCTGAGCGATCCAGTGGATAGATAAATATATTGCTGTTAATAAACTTTATGAAAGATGAGTGCGAGGTGAAAGTTAAATGCAGATTACTAGAGATCTGATGAGTATATTTGTGATTGAGATCAATCACTTAAGCACTAAGGGATAGTATAATATAGTCCATGCAGAATCTCAGCCATGATCTTATAGACTAGCCTGAGCGGCCGTTTGATCTACACTTTCTTGCACAGACAAGTCAGAAAAGTAAAGATCCATGGGATCCAAGAGAAAGTAACAAATTGAATGTAAACGTGGCTCAATGACAGGAAGGAAAGGATAAAGGTTGAAAGTTTGGTGACTGGAAGGCTGTATACAGTGTAGTTCCACAGTGTCCAGCTTACATCTTTGCTTTTGGCAGTAAATATCAATTATTTAGATGTAAATATAGGTGCATGATTAAAATGTTTACAGAAGATACAAAAATAGGCCATGTGGTTTAGAGTGAGGAAGAAAGCTGTAAACTGCAGGATGATATCAATGGACAGGTCAATGCGCGGGGGAAATGGAATTCAATCTGGAGAAGAGGGCAGTAATGCATTTTGGGAGGGCGAACAAGGCATGGGTATATACAAAAACAGTGCTGGAAAGTCTCCGCAGGACTGGCAGCATCTGTCGGTAGATGGGAGAGAGTAGCAGTTAACGTTTTGAGTCCAATATGACTCTTTGGAAATGAAGCAAGGTAAAAATGTGATGGATTTTATGCTGTTGCAAAAGGGAGGAGAGTTAGAGAGAACAAAAGGGAAAGTCGGGGTATGTTTGAGGGGCAGGGGCGAGTAAGTGACAAGATGTGATGGAACAAAAGGTGATGGGAATAGTAATGATAGGAGTAAAGGAAAAAAACATTGCTCCAGAGTTAATAGCAGAATAAAGGTCTGCTAACAACACTGGCACTAAGGGAAGAAAATATAAAATGGCAGGCAGAGTTCATCATCGGAAGTTGTTGAACTCAATGTTGAGTCCAGAAGGCCTATTTGGAAGATGCATTGCTGCAGGAAGAGGACAAAAATATGAACAGGAGAGCAAGGTGATGAATTGAAATGGCAAGTGGCCGGAAGATTGAGGTCATGCTTGTGGACTGAACAGAAGCGTTCCGTGAAGAGGTAACCCAGTCTACATTTGCTCTCCCCAATGTAGAAGAGACAGCATTGTGAGCAGCCTATATAGTAGACTAAAGTGAAATATGCACAAGTAAATCACTTCACAATTCACAGTAATTGGTAGAATACTGAGTAGCACAGAGGAACTTTGGTGTGCATGTGTTCAGCTCGAAAGATGGCAGGAAAGGTAGATAAGGTGATGAAATATAATTTGGGCAACTTACCCTTGTTAGCTAAGTCATAGCATATAAGAGCAGGGAAGTAATACTGGACCAAATCAAAGGCTGAGTTAGGCCACAGCTTATGCTGTGTACAGTGCTGGTTGCTGCATTATAGGGAGGATGTGATTGCACTAGAGAGGGTGCAGAAGAGATTTAAGATTTTACAAAGAATAGATCATTTTGATTGCAAAGAAGATTGGATCGGCTGAGATTATTTTCTTTGCAGTAGAGTTGGGTGATGAGGAGGTTCACTGAGGTTTATAAAATTAAGGGTCCTACTTGGGATACTAGGAAGGGCCTATTTTTCTTAACAGAATGGTCAATAATGAAAAGGTATAGATTACAAATGATTGAGGGTAAGATTAGAGAGGAGTTGAGAAATTGTTTCACCCAGAGGATGGTGGAGGAATTCTTGAATGTGCACTTTGAAGTGCTGTAATCTACAAGTCAGCAGACCAAGAGCCGAAAGCTGGTATTTTGGATGGCACAGAGAGCTGAATAGCTGACCTCTGTGCCATACATTTCCAGTCTATAAATCTATGTTGGCTGTTGCTTATTAAGTTGTTGCTACGGAAGAACCAAACTGCATCCAGTAGATTAAGCCAACTTAACTTGTCCTCTGATTCAGTGCTTGAATCCCAATATATCCCATTAGGGCAGCACGGTAGCATTGTGGATAGCCCAATTGCTTCATAGCTCCAGGGTCCCAGGTTCGATTCCGGCTTGGGTCACTGTCTGTGCGGAGTCTGCACATCCTCCCCGTGTGTGCGTGGGTTTCCTCCGGGTGCTCCGGTTTCCTCCCACAGTCCAAAGATGTGCAGGTTAGGTGGATTGGCTATGATAAATTGCCCTTAGTGTCCAAAATTGCCCTTAGTGTTGGGTGGGGTTACTGGGTTATGGGGATAGGGTGGAGGTGTTGACCTTGCGTGGGGTGCTCTTTCCAAGAGCCAGTGCAGATTCGATGGGCCGAATGGCCTCCTGCACTGCAAATTCTATGATATTGCGGAACTAATTTTACATTTCTCTTGCGGCAGTTTGGGAATCTTATTTCCATAAAGTAGGGTTCTAGGATTTGTAAGACCCATTGTTGATTGAAGGAAATTGAGACCATAGTGGTTTCATGTTGGTATGAGCTGGGCCTTATATTTTAATTTAAAAATCCCTCTGATGTGCTTTGTATTACATCAGATTGTATTATTAATTGTACCAACTGGACAGATAGCAGCTGAATTATCCAGTATTGAGTGAGTGAACAGTTCAATATATTCTGGTGAACCATTATACAACTGCATCATTATTTCCATTTCAAGAAGAATTTGTGAAATATTTTTGCTAATTATCTTGCAGGATTTCTGCTTTTCCTTCGAGGATTCATTAATTATGCAAAGGTTCGGAAAATGCCAGATAGTTTCGGCTCTCTGCCAAGGACTAGGGTCCTTTTCATCTACTGAGAATAAAGGTCTGTTACTGATTTCAATTTACTCACGTCCTTGCATTGCTAATAGTTGCTTTTCGGGCGACAAGGTTTCAGGAAACTTTGTCTACTCTATTCAAATGCACATGCCACTTTTTAAGCCTGGGGAGACGATGAGGAAAAACAGCCAGTAAATTAGTTTGTTAGTATGTAACCTGGTTAATCTTTATGCGGCACAGAATTACGTTGGTGTTGAAAGACTGGTTTCTTTTTAAATGCAGCTCAATATAGGAGGCTTGTTATGTTCTCAACCATACTGAGGTTCACAGTAGATATCGAGCTGTCCAGTCAATCCCATAAAATTCCTCGGCTCAAAACCGAATCGTAAAACAATTTGGTATTATACATTCCTTTTATAAATATATTTGCATTTTCAAAGTTGAAATTGGAAAGAGTTTTTTCTTCAGCTCATTTGTTTTGCAATCTTTTAGTTCCTGCAGGGAGGGGTGGAAGAGTGCAGTGGCCAAATTTGGTTTGAAATTTGCAACATTGTCCGCGCACCAAGTTCATCTTTACAGCAGAAGAAAATGTGCTTTGGATGTGAGAATAGGCAGCCATAAACAGGAGGTGTTGATTTTCTCGTTTTAGCAGCACTATTGTGCTGTTTGTGATTGAAGTCAAAACGAGAGGAGGAAGTAGAATGCCAGCTTTTAAAAGATGAAAGGTTCCAGTATCACATGATCGGAAGGGAATGTAATACAGGATCTATCTTTTCAGAGAATTGCATTATTCACTGTCCTGTATTTGTATAGCATTGGATACTTCCAGGTCTGATGGTGGTACTGTAATCCTCTTGCTGGTTTTTTTTTCTCCTGTTCTGCCTGAAAATAGAATGGGTCTCATTATAGTTTATAATGTCCTTTTTCTCTTCCCCACTACAGATGGTTTCCTGGAGAGTAATTTCCTGCATCCGTAGATTGAACAACTCGTTCACTAGCAACTGACACCTGCAGGAAGTGGACCGTACAGCTGGGACACAAAAGGGGGGATGGATAAATTACTGCATTTAAAAGAAAAATGAGGACAGTGTTTCGTATCTGTTTTTAGATGTACAATTTTAATAGTGAATGCTGAGAACTTGTAATCATTATATTGTTTTAGTGGCTACTGTTGAAGTGCTACCGCAAAACTGGTCTGTGATGTACTAACAATGCCTTATTCATTTGTAGTCATTACCTAGCATGCACTTTGCTCTTTTAGCCAATAGAGGGCACAATTGCTTTACTTTTTTCCTTTGGGCTTTACCATCAATGGATTTTAAGAAGACAAAATAGTGTAGAAATAATGCTGGTCATGATATATGTTTAAAATAATTGTATTCCTTGGAGCTTCGGATCTCTGTAAAGTGGTGAGATGATGTGTTATCATTTGCTGAACCACTCTTCTACATTTTAAGAAAAGGCTAATGCACTTTTTGTGCTTTCTGCCAAGAGTTATTGGACTGTACCTTCTGGTTTTATTATGTTCTCAAGTATATGACTGTAAATAGTTCAGAACATCTAATAAATGTGAATTCTATAACAGCCTTCAGGAGCAGTGCCTGTTCAGTGAAAACCACAAACACTTCCACTGGTTTCTATCCTTCCATAATTTGAGCAATGTTATTTCTTTCTCCTCGTTCCCGAGATGCATTTTCATGCTGCCTAATTTTTTTTTTAACAAACATTTTATTGAGGTATTTGTGGTATTGTAACAATAACAAAATAAACAATGTACATGAAACTATAAACATAGTGCAAAGGCCGTCTCCCTTCCTTACAGGTCCCACCTTTATTAACCCCCTACTCTAAGCTAAACTAACCCCCCCTTCTGCTGACGATTAATTTTCCGCGAAGAAGTCGATGAACGGTTGCCACCTCTGGGCGAACCCTAACTGACACTCAAGGCGAACTTGATTTTCTCCAAACAGAGAAAGCTAGCCATGTCCGATAGCCAGGTCTCCGACTTCGGGGGCTTTGAGTCCCTCCAAGCTAATAGTATCTGTCTCTGGGCTACCAAGGAAGCAAACGCCAGAACAAAGAAAATCACAGCACAGGAACAGGCCCTTCGGCCCTCCCAGCCTGCACCGATCCAGATCCTTTATCTGAACCTGTCTCCTATTTTCCAAGGTCTACTTCCCTCTGTTCCCCACCCATTCATATACCTGTCCAGGTGCATCTTAAATGATGCTATCGTACCGCCTCTACCACCTCCGCTGGTAAAGCGTTCCAGGCACCCACCACCCTCTGCGTAAAAAACTTTCCACACACATCTCCCTTAAACTTTTCACCTCTCACCTTGAAATCGTGACCCCTTGTAACTGACACCCCCAATCTTGGAAAAAGCTTGTTGCTATCCACCCTGTCCATACGTCTGCCTCTTTCTCCTCCTGGATTCCCGGGTCTTCTGACACCTTGAAAATCGCCACCTCTTGACTCAGTGCCACCCTTGTTTTTAACACCGTGGACATGACATCTGCAAACCCCTGCCAAAATCCCCTAAGCTTCGGATATGTCCAGAACATGTGGACATGGTTCGCTGGTCCACACATCTTGCACACCTGTCTTCCACCCCAAAGAACCTGCTTGTCCGGGCCACTGTCATGAGTGCGATGAACGACCTTGAATTGTATCAGGCTGAGCCTGGCACATGTTGCGGACGCTTTGACTCTACTCAGCGCGCCCGCCCATAGACCATCCTCTATCTCTCCTCCCAGCTCCTCCTCCCACTTGTGCTTCAGCTCCTCGGTCTGCGTCTCCTCTGAACCCATAAGTTCCTTGTACTCCCTTTTCCTACCCACCCTCTGGAAACTACCCTGTCCTGAATCCCCCTTAGCGGTAGGAGTGGGAAGGTTGACACCTGTTTACGTAGGAAGTCCTGCACCTGCAGATACCTGAATTTGTTTCCCCTCGCCAACCCAAACTTCTCCAGCGCCCTCATACTCGGAAAGTTCCCCTCTATAAACAAACCCCCCATCCTCTCAATCCCTGCTCTCTGCCATATCCGATATCCCCCATCCATATGTCCCGGGGCAAACCGGTGATTATTACAGATTGGGGACCAGACTGATGCTCCCTCTGCTCCCACATGTCTCCTCAGGGCCGCCACCATCATGGGGCTGGTGGAGTACCATGCCGGCGGGAATGGCAGAGGCGCAGTTACCAACGCCCCAGACTGGTGCTCTTGCATGAAGCTGCCTCCATACACTCCCATGCCGACCCCTCCCCCACCACCCACTTCCTGATCATGGCTATATTAGCCACCCAGTAATAGTTACTAAAATTTGGCCCACCCTCTCCCTGACTCCGCTCAAGCATTACCTTCCTTACTCGTGGGGTCTTGCCTGCCCAAACGAAGCCCGTGATCACTTTGTTGACCCGTTTTAAAAAAGGACCCCGGAATAAAGACGGGGAGACACTGAAATACAAACAGGAATCTCAGGAGGACCGTCACCTTCACCGTCTGCACCCTCACAGCCAGTGACAACGGGAGCGCGTTCCATCTCCGAAAATCAACCTTCATTTGGTCTACTAGTCGGACCAGATTTAATCTCTGCAGCCGGTCCCATTCCTGCGGCACTTGGATGCTTAGGTACCTAAAGCTTCCCCCCACTAATCTAAATGGCAGCTCCCCCGTTCGCCTCGCCTGGACCGCAAACATATCACTTTTCCCTATATTTAGCTTATACCCCGAAAACCAGCCAAATTCCCCTAGAATCCTCATGATTTCTTCCATCCCCTCTCATGGGTCCAATACATACAGAAGCAGGTCGTCTGCATAGAGCGAGACTCTGTGCTTAACCTGCCCCCTCCCCGGACCAGCCCCTTGAGGCTCTCAGAGCAATTGCCAATGGCTCTATAGCCAGCGCGAACAACAGGGGGCATCGCTGTCCCGTCCCTGGGTGCAGTCTAAAATAGTCCGATGTTGTCCTATTCATCCGTACACTTGCCACAGGAACCTGATACAGCAACCTGACCCAGTCAATAAAGCCCCGCCCAAATCCGAACCGTCCCAGTACCCCCCACAGATAATCCCATTCTAACCGATCAAAAACCTTTTCTGCGTCCATTGCGATCATTACCACCACCTCCCTACCTTCTGGGGTCATCATGGTCACTTTTAACAACCTTCTTACATTGGCCACCAACTGCCTGCCTTAACAAACCCCGTCTGGTCCTCCCCAATAACGTCCAAAACACAATCCTCAATCCTGGAGGACAACATTTTGGCCAGCAATTTAGCATCCACATTCAACAGGGATATCGGCCTATAGGACCCACAGAGCTCTGGGTTCTTGTCCCGCTTCAGAATCAGCAAAATCGTGGCCTGTGAAATCGTCGGGGGCAGCACCCCTCTTTCCCTTGCCTCATTGAACATCCTCATCAACACCGGCCCCAGTATCCCAGAGATCTTTTTATAAAACTCCACTGGGTATGTGTCCAGCTCCGGGGCTTTACCCGACTGCATCGCCTTCAGACCCTCCACTATCTCTTCCAACCCGATCGGGGCCCCCAGCCTTTCTACCAGCTCCCCGTCCACCTTTGGGAAATTCAGCCTCTCCTAGAAGTGCCTCATCCCCTCCGGCCCCGTAGGAGGTTCCAACCTGTACAGCCCACTGTAGTAATCCGTAAACGCCTTATTCACCCCTGCTGAATCTCCAACCAGGTTTGCATCTCCTTCATTTACTTTCCCTATCTCCCTGGCTGCCTCCCTCTTTCTAAGCTGCTGTGCAAGCATTCTGCTGGCCTTCTCTCCATGCTCATCGATCGCCTCCCTCGCCTTTCTCAGCTGCTCCACCGCCCTCCCTGTGGTTAACAAGTCGAACTTCGCCTGTCGTCTCCGTCGTTCCCTTAAAAACCTTGCCTCTGGCGTCTCCGCATACCTCGTATCGATCTGTAGCAACTCCTTTACCAGTCAGTCCATCTCTGCCCTGTCCACCTTCTCCCTATGGGCCCATATCAAGATCAGCTCCCCTCTGACCACCGCCTTCAGTGCCTCCCAGACCACCGCTGCTGAAATTGCCCCTGTGCCGTTCACCTGCAGGTAGTTCCGAATACATTTCCTCAGCCGCTCGCACATCTCTTTGTCAGCCAGAAGTCCCACATCTAACCTGCACCCCCCCCCCCCCACCCTATTTTTGAGCTTGACCGGTCCAAGCCAGGGTCAATAACTGTTGAAGTCCCCTCCCATGACCAACCTGTGCGAGTCCAGGTCCGGTATCTTCCCCAGCAACCTCTTTATAAACTCCACATCATCCCAATTTGGCGCATTCACATTTACTAATACCACCTGCACCCCCTCCAGTTTCCCACTGACCATAATGTACCGACCTCCCACATCCAAGACTATTCTACCCGCCTCAAACACCACCTGCTTATTGATCAGGATCGTGAGCCCTCTAGTCTTTGAATCCAGTCCCGAGTGAAAGACCTGACTGACCCAGCCTTTCCTTAATCTAATCTGGTCCGTTACTCTAAGGTGCGTTTCCTGCAACATTACCACGTCCGCCTTCAGTCCCCTAAGATGCGCGAACACACGTGCCCACTTGACGGGCCCATTTAACCCTCGAACCTTCCAGGTGATCAGCCTAGTTGGGAGGCTCATTTGCCCCCCCCCCCCCCCTTTGCCAATCAGCCATCCCCTTTTTGCTCCCCGCCTCCATTGGTCTGCCCCCAGGCAGCCCCTGCCCCAACCTCCTCTCTGTCCCTTGGCCCAAGTCACTCCCTCTTCAGCAGGACATTTCTCCCCCCCCCCCCCCCCATGTAACAACACTCTGTAACCAAACCCCTTTAATAAACTGAACATATGCGCGCCCCCCCCCCCACTGAGCTTCCGTGAGCTAGCCCGCCCAGCTAGCTTGGCTCCCATCCCTGGTGCCGGATTGTCTCCCACCTATTGTTCCCTCCCCCCGCTCATACAAACATACTCCATCAGCAAACAATCCCCACACAATTGCACGACAGAAAAACACCAAGATATACACACCTCCATCCCCCAACAGTGCAAATGAAAATCTTAACTCACTCAGCTCTACCGCTGGTCCCAAATCAATGCAAAAGGCATTACCAACAGCTTCCACAAAACTAAAAACAAGAAACTTTTTTTTAAGAACAGAAAAAAACCCAAAACAAGAATGTTGCAGCAAAGTTCAAAAGTTCTCAGTCCCCCACCAGTCCTTTCCTTTTTGCGAAGTCCAGCGAATCTTCAAGCGACTCGAACTAAAAGTGCTGTTCCTCGTGCATGACCCAGGGACTGGCCGGATACAACAGTCCGAACTTCACCTTTTTCTTAAAAAGGATTGACCAAATCTGGTTGAAGCCTGCTCTTCTCCTGGCCATCTTCACACTCAGGTCTTGGTAAACCCGCAGGATACTGTTTTCCCACTTACAGCTCTGTGTCTGCTTGGCCCACTGTAGATTTCTCTCCTTATCCAAGTACCTGTGGAATCTCACCATCATTGCCCTTGGGGTGGGGGTGGGTCTCCCATTCGCGGCTTCCTCGAGTGTGCTCTGTGAGCCCTGTCCACCTCCAAGGGTTGGGAGAATGCCCCATCCCCCAGCAGCTTCTCAAAAATGTCCGCGATGTATGCCCCAGCATCCGCTCCTTCGGACCCCTCCGGGAGCCCAACAATTCTCAAGTTCTGCCGGCGGGACCTATTCTCTTGGTCCTCCACCTTCTCCAGGAGCTTCTTCTGCTGGTCTCTCAGCATCCCCAATTCCACCGCAGTCTGATGCTCTCCTGCTCAGCCAGTGCCTTCTCTACCTTGTAGATTGCCCGATCTTGGGTGTCCAATCTAAGCTCCAGCCGTTCAATTGACTCTTTTATTGGGTCCAAGCAGTCCCGTTTCTGCTGAGCAAAGTCTTCCTGAATAACTTGTATTAGATGCTCCTTTGACCGCTGGGTCGACAAACCAGAGGTCTGGTCCTCTGCCATGCTGTCTCCCGCTGCCGCTTCAGCCCAAGCCTTCTCTGTCTTTCTGTTTCTGCCTTTGCGAGCACTTCTAGTCCTTCTCTCCATGCACCGATGTGGGAATTCAGTACACAATTGCCTCTGTCATCAGTTCTACAATTCAAGTCTGGTAGAAAATCGGGGGGAAAGGTCCAAAAGTCTGACTAGAGTGGGAGCCACCAAATGTGTGACTTACTCCTTCATAGCTGCCACCGGAAGTCGTTGCTGCCTGATTTTAGCGGAACTACATGGATTCTGTCCTTGGCAAATCCCAGCACATTTCACTTCTGTGTTGTAGCTGGCTGTGTAAGACTCTGTTGACTGGTATGGTTGATTCGCAGACCAGAGGGATACAGTTTGCTTTTTAGTGTGTGAGATGAGTCCGCAATGGGTACTACAAATGGTCACTGTGTCCCAAACCAGGGCAAAAGCAGTCAGCAGATCTCACCTCTGATTAGAATCCCGTGCTACAAAGTTGAAAAGTTCATGTGTGTGGCCTCTGGTGAGGATCGACCTTGGTAGTGATGGGTCAGATAGTTTGCCAGCGCTTGCATCTAGGATTAGGCAAGAAGAATGAGGTACTTGGGCAAAGCACTGGAGAGGGGCTAGTGTAAGCTGAATCAACATGTGAGGAGAGAAAGCAAAGGATGGGCTCTCATGGGGAAGATGATGGCCCAGTGGCAATTCCACTGGATGGCTGGTGGAATTTAATTACAAACAATAAAAATCTGGAATATAAATCTAGTCTCGGTAATGGTGACCATGAAATGTAACAATTGTTGTAAAACCCCATCTGGCTCACTAATGTCCTTTAGGGAAGGAATTCTGCCATCCTTACCTGGTGTGGCCTACATGTGACTCCAGCCCCTCCGCAGCCTGTCCTTGGAAATGGCCTAGCAAGCCACTCAGTTCACGGGCAATTAGGGATGGGCTTGCCTTTCCATAGGCGCCCCACATCCCGTGAAAGAGTAAATAACCCTAAAATCTGGGCAGTGGGCAAAATTGAATTTATTGTATCTGAGGCATTATCGCTTTCAGGTCAACCCTTGCATCTTTGCTCGACTGAGGAAATGTTTTTGAGCATGAAGGTGGTCAAAAATGTGTAGCTGTGCCAAACCTCTCAGGGGTTCAGGATTTCTTTTGAAACTAAACAGAGAAACTGGATTGTCACATTACCCTTCATTTATTCTGTTTGCATTGTTTACTGGTGTATCTTGTGATGAAGGTTATGTTTAAAAATACCAATTGATTAGAGTCACTAGTTGTAAAGCCTGTTGTGTAGATCAGTGACCTGCTGTAGGGTCCTCTCTAGGGCACCTAACTGATTTGAACGATGGCTTGTGGATATAGTTTCACTGTTGTCTGTCACTGAGGCTGTAAAGGTAGCAGGATTACTGGACCACACAAAAAAAACCACGCAGGTGATACCCCTTGGAGGCAAACCACTCACTGCAAAATGTATGTTGCTTATTCGAAACTCCTCGGGGTTTAAATGGTTGCAACCTTCTGCCTGCCCCATACTCAAAATGATAACTTTTGTTGACACAATGTCTGCTAAACCCCTTCAAGTTGTAATTGTTGCAGAGGATGTGGTTTTATTTGTGTACTTTTAACAGTAAAGAAGTGGAATTTAAACAAACACTGATACGCAATACTTGAGTGGAGACAACACACATGCTTTTTGTGATACGGCAACACGTGCTAAAACAGATGACCTGATTCTAGGATCCCACCCAAAAGGGATTCACCACTCATTTCAGCATGAAGAATTACTTATTTAATGTAGAGCAGCATCAAATCTGTTTAACCCCATTTACACAAGAGCAAGGGTTGTCTGATGGGGGAGGGAGTCCGTTGTTACTTGAATAAGATTCGGCTTACCAGATTATTATTTTTAAATGATAACTTGAGAATTTTAACATTGGGTGCTTCAGAAAATCTCAAGTCACATTGGAACTCTTAGCCCCAGTAGTCCGGGCTGTACCTGCGTTAGTTCTATTGGGGCGGTGCCACCGTTGATGCTTCCTTTGTGCTGTTAGCTGATCTCAGCGTGGGAGGTGATGAAAGTGGCAAATTGGTTTCATGAAACCTGGCCTTGGGAGAACGAAGTCTGCCACGGTTCCCAGTCCTGCAAGTAATGCAGTAACCCCTGCTGGCACGTACAGCTGTGTAAATGCCTGGTGCCGGCAGAATTGGGCATCTCTGTAATGTCCAGTTAAGCAGCATACCAACACTTGCTGCCTTGGGTCCCGGAGAGAGTGGTCACTAAAGGTGCCAGAATTACGGCAGCAGCACACCACCTTCAGAGTGGCAACAACTCTTTTTGGCTCGAGGACAAGGAATTTGAGTAGCTTTCAATATTTTCCTCTCCTGCTTGTAATGGTGGGGTTGCTGAAGCAGAAAGTGCTGAAGCATGGAAAAGAACCTGAAGTTCTCTTCTGGCGTGATAGAATGTAAGGGACCTTTTTTAAAATCCTGCTTTTGGGTTACCAGCATTGACTAATGTAAATGACTTTGTAAGAGTAGTGTCAAGACGAAAGAGTTGAAGTTAAGTTTTTATTCCCATGTATGCTCGCCTGCGTTACAAAACCAGCTATGTATTGGAATAGTCTCAATGCTGCTTTCATTCCTGTATAAACTTGGTTGTGTAAATGGAGGTTTTTGTTCTCTGGCTATGTCTCTGTGCAGCGATGGTTTCATGTTTTATTCTGTAGCCCAGGAGTTAAAAAAGCAATTTGTTCTTATCTAGATGGTGAGGGAGAGGCCTATGTTATCAACACCATGTAAACAGATTTTACTGCTGCAGAGAAAGCTTTTGCTTGGAGATTGAGTGATGAAAGGCACAAAATGCACTTGTTAAGTAAGGACCGTCTCTGTGGAAAGCCAAAATGGTTTATTTAAAGTTTATGCAACCCTCTGGAGCTCAACACCCAAGTTACCAGAGTTAAAAAATAAATTGTGGATGAGACTATAGATGAGACTATTTTCCCTGGATAGCAAAGTGAGAAGAGACTGGTGAAGTTGGGGGGGGGGGGGGGGGGGGGGGGGGGAAGAGATGTGGAGCGATTTCCAAGGTGTTCCTGTGCACCACTTTGAACTGTAATGTCAGCAACAGGCCAGAGCTTGAATACATTGACGATAAAGCTGGGTGGAGCAGAGCACGCAAGCTTATCCCTGGGCACCGGATTCAGAAAATTGTTTTAGTGAAAGAACATCTGCTTCCACAGGCTTTGTAGTATTTAGCAGAAGATACTGGTTCTCTTGTCCAATCATTTTATATTGAATACTCCCCTGGTCAATCTTGAGTTTGACAGTAAATGAGACCTGGTTTAAACTAAGTTGTACAGGAAGCTGGTCTAAACTGGCTAAACTTATTGACCTACATGTCTGGCAATGTCTGGATTTTTCTTATCCTCGTTGTCAACTCCCTCCACGGTCTCACCCCCTCCTATCTGTAACCTCTTCTAGCCCTGCAACCCTCCGATCCCTGTATTCCAATCCTGGCCCTCTGCATACCTGAGTTTAGGAATGTAGGAACAAGAGGAGGCCATTTAATCCCTTGAGCTTGTTCGACTATTGTGAGATCCTAGCTGATCTGCGACCTAACTTAATAAACCCACCAAATACCAATAGTTTAACAAAAATCTTATCAGTCTTGAACTAAGGAAATTCGATATGCCCAGATTGACTCTTACCAATTTTTACAGATGCACCATGGAATGCATCCTATTGTAGCCACCTGGGTTGGCCACTTCCCGACTCCAAAATGGAGATCCGCTAAGAATGCAGGGAGAAATAGCCAAGCACAGGAAAACAAGCAGGTGCAAAGTTTCCTGTATATTAGGACTTGCAGAAACCCAGACGGAACCGAAACCAAAAACCATCTGCATAGTAATGAGCGATCCCCGGGAACAATTGGTAACATTAAGAGTAATCAAGACCAAACCAGACTCCTCGGCGCCAGCAGGAGCCAAGACAAAGGAAGGCCAACGGACACTTAGGAACCGCCCAGCGATCAGGGAACAGCTCCAGTATTGGAGAAATCAATAGAAGCGATTGGAACTTAGTCCAATCAATTGGAACCAGATACAGAGTCCGCCCAAAAGGGCGCAAAGCCCCTGTGGACTATAAAATAGAGTCCCCAAGTTCAGTTTGGTCTTCTTGGCAGCTCTCAAATAACTCTTGACCGTGACTCTCAACTCGGAGAGACTTGCCGAGCAGCTACACCAACCAAGTAAGTGTCCAGTCAACGCACGCGACAAGATAGGCGCTCCTAACCATTAGTCCATACCAGCTGGAAGCCTGCAGACTCAGGATCGAACGAAAGGCCATTTGTTCCCTGACCTGGTGGGCCAGTTTCCAAAGCTAAGTATTGGCCTTTTAGTGTTAGAGATAGTCTAGTGAGTAGTATTTTATGCATGAGTAGCGATTGACGGTGTATATAATAAATGTGTTTAGATTTGAAACTTACTAACTGGTGTATTGAGTTATTGATCAGCACTTGAACTTGAACCTCGTGGTGGTATAAAGATACCTGGCGACTCTAGAGCAATAAACAGAGCAATTAAGTGTAAAGCACACTTTGCAAATTAGCAACATTTAGTGGCGACCTCTGACGGGACTCGACTTAGAAGTGCCCCCCCCCCCCCACTCCGAGAGAACCCAGAAATTTGAAATTAGAATCCAATTGGGAACAGAGATAACCACAAGTGTTCAAGCAGTTGTGATCAATCCTCATAATTCGGAAGTGTGTTAATGCATGCGTAACTAATAGGGCTATAAGGTAAAACTGATAGATTTTGTTGCAAAAAACTGTCGGGAGTTTGTATTCCGGAAATTAGCAAAAGCCGTACCCGTGTTTGCAGCACTGCCTTATTACCCCTTGTTCCAAATTTAAAGAGAACCCACAGACATAGAGAAATGGCAATGAAGGCAATGGAACGCCTTATGAACCCGCAAGAATTCGTGGTCGCAGCAACCAGCCGAGTAGGACAGTGTCCCGTTTGGGAAGCTGAGATTAGAAGGTACCTCAAAGGGAAGGGATGGCCCCTTTGGAGTGACTTTTGTTCAAATGAGGAAACAGGTCCCGGGAGTATAGGACATACTTGGTGGGAGAACCTGAGCGAAATACACAAGAAGAGCTTAGGGAAAGCTCGTAAGCCGATGGCAATTGTGTCCTGTCTGGCACAATTGCGAGGCACAGAGGAGGTCGTTCGGGTGCTCTGCAAAGAAATAGAAGAGAGGAATCGAATGAGCAAGGTTGATGTTAGCGAGATCGAGAGAGAGAATATAGAGTTAAGCAGGAAGTTAGCAGCAAAGGACGGAGAGGTGGATGATGCCAAGAGGGCACACCAGTCTTGTCTGGCGCATGTGAGCAGCTTCCAAACCCAATACGATAAGGCCTATCAGGACACACAGCGTGCAGTCCTGGTAAGAGAAGAGACAGAGAAACAGGTAGAGGCATTGCGAAAGCAATGCAGCAACTTAAAAGCAGCGTTAAGAGCACTCCATGCTGCCACCACGGAGCAGAGACAAAGCTCAGTAGATCATGTGCAAAACGCCGGAGCAGATTGCAGAACTTTCAGTTCAAAATGGGTTTCAAAGCACCTTTGGATCCCAGTTAGATGAAGAAGATGGCCCTGATTGGCAAGAACTAAATGAAAATAGATATGTACAGGGCACATGTGCACAAGGAAAACCCCAAAAGAGAAAGGCACCCCAACCCCCCACAGAGCAGATAGATCAGGCACCCATGAATCCAGTCACCACCCACCGCACAGCCACATCGGACGGAGACGTGGAATTTCTTTACACGACCCCCTTAACCGTGACCCAATTACGGGATGCGTGCGAGAAGACCACACCGTTCCTCCCCACCTCAGACCCCCACCAATTCTTTGCTAGAGTGAAACAGCAGATGACCATGTACGGCCTGGATGAGCGTGAGCAAATGAAGCTCACGGTTTTAAGTTTAGACCCCTCAGTTGTAGCAGCCCTTCCCGACCCACAGAATGTAGGAGGAGGCACCCTTGCAGAAATGCACACGGCGATCCTAGACGCGATCGGTTACAATAGAGATGACTCAGTAGAAGGCCTGAATAAGTGCAGGCAGAAGAAAATAGAACACCCCACAGCGTTTGCTGGACGCCTGTGGATCCATTTTACAGCTGTTTTTGGAAACTTAGACCGCGCCCATTTGTCCACAGACAACATGGCCAAATGGACCCGCACATATCTCCCATGACACAGAGGCAGGACAAAGAGCTTGTACTAATTATGACCCCTCAGAAGAAGCACACAACGATAAATGGGTTTTAAAAAGGTTGTCCCGCGCTTGGGAGCAATCTGTTCACAATAAACCCGCGTTCAGAAAACCCGAGGAAGCATAGGCAGAGGCGGAGCAGTTAGAGCGCACCAGAACCCCGCATGGGTGAACGAAGGCAGGAACAGCCCCCCACAGAAACCACAGGAGTGTTACAACTGTGAACAATTAGGTCACTTAGCACGAGAGTGCAATGCCCCACAAAAGCCACAGAGAGCCCAGCAGACAGGCACTCTGAATAGAAATGGGACAAAGCCTATTCATAGTGTAAGTGTCCGTTCAGACCAGGGAGACATGAACGGAACAGACTGACGGTGTTCGGGCTCCCCAACTTGTGTCTGCGACACCCTTTGGGATAGGTCCGGCCGACCGGTCGTAGCAGCGAAAATACGGGGACAGCCCATTGAATTTCTCTGGGATACAGGAGGGTCCCGCACCACAAGTAATTCCTCCAACATGTTCCAAAAAGACACATGGCCCACTACAGCCACAATCACCCTCAGCGGCTTCACAGGCCACTCACAGCAGGGACACATCACAGCCCCTGTATCCATTCAAAATGGCAACATTACAACAAAACACCCCATCGTTTTGGTCAATCTGCCCCACACAGCAGAACACATTTTGGGCATTGATTTCATGAACTCGCACAACCTGTCATTTGACCCAGTAAATCAATGTGTATGGAAAATGGCAAAGTCAGCAAGAGCCCCCGCAACGCTCACAGTAGGTGACTATGCTAATAAGATTAGCGCAGTCGGCGAATACTGGTTTAATCCGACCACGATTAGCACAGACAAGCAGGTTAGGGCAGTTCTGCAGGAAAACAGAGCAGCATTTGCAAGTCATAAACATGACTGTGGCAGAATGACTGGTTCGGTTCAAATTACAGGACCTAACCCTAGACCCCAAAAGCAATATGGATTTCCCCAAGAGGCAGAGGGAGAAATCTCAAAAGTAATTGATAGTTTATTAGAGCAGGGCGTACTTAGATCAGTAGCCTCTACTAATAATGCCCCGATTTGGCCAGTGAGAAAACCCAACGGATCATGGCGACTGACCATCGATTACCGGGAACTCAACAAATTCACCCCCGCAGCAGCCCCCATGGTAGCCACAAGTCCCGAGACCATGCTCAGATAGGGACTCAACTCACGATATTTTACGGTTTTGGACATCAGTAATGGATTCTGGTCCATTCCATTGGCAAAGGCGTGCCAGTACAAATTTGCCTTCACTTTGAAAGGTCATCGGTATACGTGGACCTGCCTTCCACAAGGATTCCACAACTCCCCCTCCATTTTCCACCGACAGCTGGCAAATGGTTTATCAAAATTTTCTCGCCCCGAATGTCTGGTCCAGTATGTAGACGACCTATTACTGCAGACAGACACCAAGGCAGAGCACATCTCGCTTCTGTCAGAACTCCTAGAACTCCTACAGCAAATTGGATGCAAAGTAAACCCCAGGAAAGCCCAAAGTTTGGAAAACAATGTGATATATTTGGGTACAATTATCACGCACGGTAAACGCGAGATCGAGCACAAAAGGATTGACTCGATTGTCAAATTGCCCCTTCCCCAGAATGTTTCAGCCCTCCGGTCGTTTTTAGGACTGGTTGGCTACTGTCAAAACCACATAGACGGTTTCGCCACCAAAGCAGCGCCCCTCTCCGACCTCCTAAAGAAAGGAGCCCCTTGGGAATGGCTTCTGCAGCATACGGGTGCTGTGGATGCTTTAAAACGCGCACTCATCGCAGCCCCCGCACTACAGGTTCCAGACCCACTCTCCCCCTATGCTATAGAAGTAGCTAGCACAGATCGCAACCTTTCGGCCGTGCTCCTCCAGGAACGGCACGAACAGTTAAGACCCGTGGCTTACGCCTCCAGAGTTTTAGATCCTGTGGAGCAGGGATTTTCAGCCTGTGAAAGGCACCTGCTCGCAGTTTTCTGGGCAGTTCAATATTTTTCATATATCACCGGCCTAAATCCCATCACCATCCTCACGGAACACACCCCCACACAACGTTTACTAGACGGACGACTAAAGGATGGCACAGTGAGCCAGATCAGAGCAGCCAGATGGACCCTTCTTTTGCAGGGATGGGACATCACTGTTAAAAGGACTAAGACCCACACTTTCCTAGCCGACAACCTACAGTACCCAGGCACCCCCCCCCCATGAATGTGAAATCATCTCACCACACCACAACACAGGCCCATTTATCGCGAAAACACCTCCCAGAAAGATAGGTAGTTCACCCCAGAGCCCCCCACACACAGACACATGCGCACCCGGAGGGCTGAAACATGGTTCTTCCACTATATTAGACGGGCGACGCATTACAGGATGCGGCATTTATGTAGAGGACGCGCAGGGACGCGCCCGAGAAGAAATTTCATTACAACTGCCAGGACATTTAGGCGCACAAGCAGCAGAACTGGTGGCCATTGCATATATAGATCACCCAGATTCCTTTCCCTGCCCAGCGGACATATACTCAGACAGCCTCTATGTCTGCAACAGCCTTACAGAATTCCTACTCCTGTGGAAAGCAAGAGGATTTGTTTCCGCGGACGGTAAACCCCTCCCTTCAGCCCCATTGCTCCGCCACATTTTAGATAAAGCACAGGACAGGATATTTGGTATTATTAAAGTACAAAGTCACCACCGTTCCTCCCCACCCGGGAATGTGAAAGCCGACGCATTGGCTAAAGCAGGTTCCAGGCATGGTTATTTTTGGAACCTCCCCCCACCCGCAAGTGCCCCAGTGAATGCAGTTCAGGTCTCGCAGACAAATATCGAAGATTTGGTGCAGGCCCAGAAGCAAGATGGAAATCTCAGGGAGATTTTAAAAGGAAAATTCCCAGCCCCATACGATAAGTTTAAAAACGCACTGACCACACATGACGGTGTGATCCTAAAAGATACCCTTTATGTGGTTCCTGAACAGGACAGGAATCAGTTTATTTGTTTGTTTCACGATAGTCATGGGCATCAAGGAATTAATCCCACTACAGCCCACCTCAGGCAGCTCTGCTGGTGGCCGAATTTAAAGGAAGACATCACCCACTATGTAGAGAATTGCCTTATCTGTACCCAAAACAATCCGGACAGATATGCGAAAAAAGTTCAACTCAGCCACACCCGCCCCATTAATGGCCCCTGGACTAACCTCCAGATTGATTTTATAGGACCATTGCCCCCTTGCAGGAATGGTTACAAGTATGTGTTAGTTATAGACACGTTTATGAAATGGGTAGAAGCATTCCCATCTAGGACAAATACAGCAAAGACCACAGCTAAGATTTTAACCCACCACATCTTTACGAGATGGGGACTCCCCCGCAGCATTGAATCCGACCAAGGTTCCCATTTTACGGGACGTGTAATGAAGAACGTCCTCACGATATTTGGCATTGCCCAAAAATTCCACATCGCATACCACCCCCAGATCAAGTGGTATCGTGGAACGAATGAATCGGACCCTAAAAGCAACTCTCAGGAAAATGGTCCAACAAAACAACACCACTTGGGATTCAGTCCTCCCTTTTGCACTAATGTTTTTGCGTAACACTATTTCCACATCCACAGGATACACCCCACACACTCTCATGACCGGACGCCCCATGAAAGGCACAGAATTTTTATTAGGACTTGACTTGACCAGCCCCGAAGTGACGGCCCTCACCCATGAGAATGCAGTGAAACAATTGGTAGAGAATGTTAAAACGGCTCAGCTAGCAGCCGCAGTAAGATTAGGCACCAGAAAGTAACAGAGCAAGGCCTGTTTCGACAAGACAGTGCATGCGACTGAGTTTCAGGTAGGACAGCAGGTCATGCTCTCTATTTACAACCCCAGCACATTCCTGTCACCCAAGTATTCGGGTCCGTACTCGATTGCGGACAAAGTTAGCCCCTCCGTTTATAAGATTAAGTACCCCAACCGGAAGACTGCGTGGTTTCATATAAACCAGCTCAAGGCATATGGCTCGCAGTCTAACCACGCACACCATGTCATGCTCGACGCAGCAGACCACGCCCCGCCCACATCCAATGTATGCCTCCCCCAGCACGACCGACCCATCCACGGACTCGACCTCTACTCCACCCCCTAACTCTAGACTCCGCCCCCTAACTCTAGACTCCGCCCCGGAACGCCCACAGACAGCAGCAGCAGAGACAGCGACTGTGACACAGACTTCAGCCACAGCACGCCTCCCTACTATCCCCATGCAACAGGCCCCACTCCCAGCGACTCTGACCACGAATCGAGTGATCCCTTCCTGATCACATTCCTTAACAACCCGCACCCACCACCTCCACCCCATGATGACAATCCCGACTCCATTTCCACAGAACTAGACACAACTATTTGGCACCGTGCCAATTCATACAGGCTCGTCCGGAACGACGAGATGGACCCCAAGTCACATCACGCAGCTTTGGCGACCCTTATCCATACAAGAGTATGACATCTGGGAGAAAAGGATGACATTGAGTCTGACTCCCAACACGAGAATCCCTTTGCGACCCTCTTTGCAACAGATAACTGAGGTGTCCAGATGATGTTTTAAAAAGGAACCGCTTGAGAGAGAAACGGTGTCCTTTCTGATGGAACCTGCACGATATTCGTTGCATGTTTGTTTGTTTGTGTTTGTCAAATGTTCTTTGTTTCAATTTCAACAGCTCCACGGCCACACGCCCCATTTGTCCACAGAAACCTATGAGAACTTGCCAGCAAGCTTCTCAGCAGAAACCACTGAGAGCTTGCCTGACCCCTGTTCATAATTGCTCTTCTGGTTTGACGGTAGAACCTTTACAGCAAACCCCCACAATGACTACATTCTTGCCCGTTCTTGTCGGTTACTCAGGCAGTGGAGAAACGGCACTTATCCCCGCCCTGTCTGAGGACATCCCTCTGGTCAGCTAAGCTCGGCTAGAGCACAGCCCGCCCTACCCGGGGATTACATCCAACTCTTACCCGTCACGGCCCATACGCAACTCATTTTGGCTCTTTTGGTTCAAAAGTTTTGTTTTGTTTTAAAGGTGCCTCTTCGGTTGCTACCCCTCCTGCTATTTACATCCTCAGACATTTGGATGGTAAATCACACAGGCTGCGAGACGACTCGCACTGTTTCAGTATTTTTAAGTATAATGGGAAATTGGCACTGCAGGACAGACAGGCTAATGTACAAGATATTAAACAAGGTAGTGACAGAAACTATGCTTGATCCACAGAATTCCAGAAGCTCCAGGAAGAGAGGAGAAGCGAGAAGAGAAGGAAGAGAAGAGAAGAAAGAAGGAAAAGATGAAGACATCCTCCATTCTTCTATGTTATACATTGTATATTTGGTTGTGCGCGAACGCAAACCCCCTCACCCCAACCCCCCCCCCCCCCCCCCCCCCCCCCCGGCCGTCAATGATTCACTTTCCCATAGCACCCAGAGCCCAGTGACAAGTAACAACACACCATCATGGTGTGATAGATTTATAACGTGGTACTCCTTCTCATATGTAAGTGAATCCTTTCTAGCATTGGCGATACTCTGCAGCATTGTGCAGACTATTCGCATGAGAAAATGGCAAAGGAGAGCCTACTGCTCTTGCACTCCGGTATACAGGATAAGATCCCCAATTTTCGGTTTTCACCAGGCCCCCGAAACCCCTTGACCTACAATAAAGGACATTCGTTTTGCGTCATTTGTAAATAAAGAAATGTGTTTCGTTTGCAACTGTAAGATTGTACAACTCTGTGCTTGACCGCCAAGCCAGAGGAAAACGTGAATGCTGCTATTATTTTTATATTGTTAGGAAGTTAGTGTGATTGGATGTTTAAGTGAGTGTAGTTTATGGAACATAGTTAGAGGTACCGTTTTTTGTGTTGTAATGCATGTCCCTTTTATGACATAGCACCACTTGGAATTGTCAGTTAAAATTTCTTGCATAGTTATGATCAGTGTAGAGGCCATGGAAGAGTGCTCGCTGGTTCAGGGAGGGAAGTCGACGTAGTTATGTGATCCTTCACGCTTCGCGTTAGGGATCACAAGGAGGGAGTGTAGCCACCTGGGTTGGCCTCTTCCCGACTCCAAAATGGAGGTCCGCTAAGACTGCAGGGAGAAATGGCCAAGCACAGGAAAACAAACAGGTGCAAAGTTTCCTGTATATTAGGACTTGCAGAAACCCAGACGGAACCGAAACCAAAAACCATCTGCATAGTAATGAGCGATCCCCGGGAACAATTGGTAACATTAAGAGTAATCAAGACCAAACCAGATTCCTCGGCGCCAGCAGGAGCCAAGACAAAGGAAGGCCAACGGACACTTAGGAACTGCCCAGCGATCAGGGAACAGCTCCAGTATTGGAGAAATCGATAGAAGCGATTGGAACTTAGTCCAATCAGTTGGAACCAGGTACGGGGTCCGCCCAAAAGGGCGCGAAGCCCCTGGGGTCTATAAAATAGAGTCCCCAAGTTCAGTTTGGTCTTCTTGGCAGCTCTCAAATAACTCTTGACCGTGACTCTCAACTCGGAGAGACTTGCCTAGCAGCTGCACCAACCAAGTAAGTGTCCAGTCAACGCACGCTACGAGATAAGCGCTCCTAACCCTTAGTCCATACCAGCTGGAAGCCAGCAGACTCAGGATCGAACGAAAGGCCATTTGTTCCCTGACCTGGTGGGCCAGTTTCCAAAGCTAAGTATTGGCCTTTTAGTGTTAGAGATAGTCTAGTGAGTAGTATTTTATGCATGAGTAGCGATTGACTGTGTATATAATAAATGTGTTTAGATTTGAAACTTACTAACTGGTGTCTTGAGTTATTGATCAGCACTTGAACTTGAACCTCGTGGTGGTATGGCGACTCTAGAGCAAGGTGATTAAACAGAGCAATTAAGTGTAAAGCACACTTTGCAAATCAGCAACACTATCTGGCTGCATCACAGCTTGATATGGCAACTGCTCGGCCCAAGACCGTAAGAAACTACAGAGAGTCGTGAACACAGCCCAGTCCATCACACCTCCCATCCATTGACTCTCTACAGCTCCCATTGCCTTGGCAAAGCGGGCAGCATAATGAAAACCCTCCCACCCAGGTTATTCTCTCTTCCAACCTCTTCTATCGGACAGGAGATACAGATGTCTGGGAACATGTTCAAAAACAGCTTCTTCCCAGCTGTTACCAGACTCTTGGATGACCCTCTTTTGGACTGATCTGATCTCTTCACCCATCTTATCTCCTGGGTAGTACTACACTCCTGTATACTACACTCCTGTATGCTTCACCCAATGCCTGTGTCTATGTATTTACATTGTGTATTTATGTATGACCTATGTTTTTAATGTATGGAACAATCTGTCTGGACTGTACACAGAACAATACTTTTCACTGTACCTTGGTACATGTGACGATAAAACAAATCCAATCAACTTAAAAGTAACAATTGATCTAACATCACTTGACAGTTGTGAAGAAAACTTCAAGCTTCTACTACCTTTTATGTGTATGCATTTCCCAAATTAATTCCTGAAAGGTCTGAGGTTTTTAGACCATGCCCCCTAATTCTAGACTCCCCCAACAGTATAAATAGTTTATCTCTATTTATCTATTTGTTCCCCATAATATCTCAGAAAATTTTAATCAAATCACCTCTTAAATTTTCTAAATTCCGTGGAATACAACCCTACAGCTTTATCACTACAGTCTTATCTTGAGCTGCCTCTAAACTCCCTCTCTCATTTTCTCTTCACCAGTACATCTTGCATCTTCTTTGAAACAGTTTATAGAACCAACCTCATTCACCAAGTTTTTATCACCCATGCTAATATGTCACCTTTTGTGGCTTTGTGTCACGTTTTTCCAATAATGCTCCTGTGAAAGACCTTGGGACTATTTTACTATGATAAAAGTACTTTTTCATTGTTGAATCTAGGCTTTATATATCTTAGAAACCCTACAGTGCAGAAGGAGGCCATTTGGCCCATCAAGTCTGCACCAACCTTCCTAGACCAACTCGCCCACCCTAACCCGCAACCTAACCTGCAGATATTTGGACTGTGAGAGGAAACCAGAGCACTTGGAAACCAGAGCACTCACATTCTCCCTGCAGACACACTACTAGCCTCTGTGCTGCTCTAATAACTATTAGGCTTCCAGAAACATATATATGGACAGTCAAAGATGCAATACGATACTTTGAATGCAAGTCTTTGCAGGTAATTAAATCTACAGGTCCAGACGGAGCAACTGGAGAGAGGGAAAGATGGTGATTATCCCTCTCTCCAGTTGCTCCGTCTGGACTCTATATATAATATATATATATTATATATATATGCTTCTGGAACATACCTCTTCATTCACCTGAGGAAGGAGCAGTGCTCCGAAAGCTAGTGATTCAAAGCAAACCTGTTGGACTTTAACCTGTGTTGGAAGACTTCTTACTGTGCTCACCCCAGTCAAGCGCGGGCATCTCGACATTCTGGTTGTTAGTAATGTACTCATCTACGGCCTGTGATATTTTCTCTCAGAAAGCCTTCTCTGCCACGAGGTCCGTGCCCCCTGGCATTGGGCACGGCCCATTCTCAGTGTACATGTTGGGCATTAAGGCCCCTTTGGTCGGAGCGACCGATGGGCTCTATCGATTTCTGGTGGGTTGGGGAAGCTGTCCCTTCCTACCAGATTACCCAGCATTTGAGCCACATAGTCTGTAGGGTTCCTACCTTCAATCCCCTCTGATAGGCCCACAATTCGTAGGTTTTGCCGCCTCAACCGGTTCTCCTGGTCCTCAACTTTTCCTCTCCGGTGGCCTTGTGTCACAACCAGCCTTGCTACCTCCTTTCGTCGGCCTGGGCAGTTGCAGCCCTTTCCAGCTCCTTGATCGTTTCCTCCTGGGCTTCCAGTCTCTTTTCGGCTTTGTCCAGGGCCACCTGCATGGTCGCCAGAGCTTCGGCCACCGCAGCTTGTATGTCCGATTTTGTTTATTCTCGATGTTCCCTCAATTCTCTTGAGAGAAACACCCTCCACCCATCCCCTGGTGTGTGTGGGGGGGGGGGGGGGGGGGGGGGGGGCTTCTCATGCGGCGCCGGTCCCTCTCGCTCTGGTGAAGTCCGAGTTTTGCCGCCTCGTGCGTTGGCCGGTTCAGTCGTTTGCTGTTGTCCTGGCATTTTCCACTCCTGGTCTCCACTCGTCCTCTGGACTGGCTGTTGTTTGGCATCCTTTCCTCCTTCTGTGTTTTGTTAGTGGCGTAGAGATGATTTGTGTTGTTTGCGTTTGTGTTTTTAGGGCAAAGAAAATCCCTATTTTTCAGATTTGTAGGAGGAGAGTCACCTGATGTGCGGCTTCTCAGCACATTCCCGTCACCGGAAGTCCCAGGGGTCACAGTTTGAGGATAAGGGGGGGTGGGGAGAAAGTTCTTCACTCAGAGAGTGGTGAATCTGTGGAATTCACTGCCACAGAAAGTCATTGAGGCCACAATATGTAATTTCAAGAAGGAATTAAATATAGCTCTTGGGGCTAAGGGGATCAAGGCATATGGGGGGAAGGCGGGATCAAGGTGTTGAACTTGATCAGCCATGATCATAATGAATGGCGGAGCAGACTCGAAGGGCCTCCTATTTTCTATGTATCTATCTATGTAATTCAGATTTAATTGAATTCAAATTCCATGAGTTGGCATGGTGGAAGTTTAGCCCATTTCCCTAAGGCTGGGCCTCTGGAATACTAGTTCAATGACATAAAATTTTTATTTTTTTTTTGTTTTTTTTTTATAAATTTAGATTACCCAATTATTTTTTCCAATTAAGGGGCAATTTAGCGTGGCCAATCCACCTACTCTGCACATTTTTTAGGTTGTGGGGGCGAAACCCACACAGACACGGGGAGAATGTGCAAACTCCACACGGACAGTGACCCAGAGCCGGGATCGAACCTGGGACCTCAGCGCCGTGAGGCGGTTGTGCTAACCACTAGGCCACCGTGCTGCCCCAATGACATAAAAATTGACCGTGTAATTGATAGTGAAGAGGATAGCTGTCAACTCGAGAATGACATCAATGGTTTGACTGGGCAGAGAAGTAACAAATGGAAGTTAATCCAGCAAAGTGTGAGGTAATGCGTTTCGAGAGGGCAAACACAGTAAAGGAATGCTCAATAAACGGTAAGATATTGCGAGGTGCTGAGGAAGTGAGAAAACTTGGAGTGCATGTCCACAGGTCCTTGAAGGCCGCAGGACGAGGTGGCCAAGAAAGCTTATGGAATGCTTTGCTTTTAATGGGCGAGGTATTGAATACAAAAGCAGGAATGTAATGATGGATCTGTATCAAACACTGGTTACGCCACCACTGGGGTTTAATAGTTCTGGTCACCACTTAACAGGAAGGATATAATTGCTGTGGAGAGAGTGCAGAGGAGATTTACAAGAATGTTGCCAGGGCTTGGATATTGCAGCTACAAGGAAAGATTGAATAGGCCACGGTTGTTCCCCTCAGACCAGAGGAGGCTAAGGGGTAGCCAATTGTGTATAAAATTATGAGGGGTCTAGACAGGGTATTCAGGAAAGACTTGCTTCCCCTTGCTGAGGTTCAATTACCAGGGTGCGTAGATTTAAGGTGATTGATGGAAGGATTCAAGGTACATGAGGAAAAAACGGATGGTGATGGGTGTCTGAATTTACTGCCTAAGTTGGTGGTTGAGGTTGAAATGCTCAAGTCATTTAAAAGAGACCTGGATCTGCATCTGAAGTGCCGTAACCTCCAAATGGGACGAAATGAGCAGCTAGTTTCTTTTTCTCTCTCTCTTTTTGGCTGGCGCAGGCATGCTGGGCAGAATGGCCTGTCGGCACCCTCATCTTTCTATGGATCGATTACCGTGGGGCCTCCCCATTATGTAGAATGAGCAGAAGTTCTGGGTAAACACTGAGGCGTAAGTTTAACTTCTCCCTGATCTGCATGGTTCAGCAAGTCTGGCCTGTTAGTAATGTGCAAACCAAAAGTTTCCACATTTAATCTTGTTCTTGTCTAGTCAAAGTCAGGGGGTGTGGCAAGCGCACCCAAATGGATGAAATGATCCTGTGATAAGGGAAATAGAACAATCTCTCTGCTTATAATTGTTCTCCAATGAGTTATGATTATATAGAGGCTATAAAGGTACCAACAGGCACACAGTCCGTCCCCACTGAACAAATAGCTTACTGACATTCACATGTGACAACTTGTCTCCTGGGAGAGAGAGAGAGTGCAAGAATTTGATGCTTTCAGAAGATAAGGACACAGAAAATTGGTGGAATTAAAAAGTGCGTTCAGATTTATGTGATGTCAAGTGAATTGTTCCCGTGTGTAAACCAGTATATTAATGATCCACATCAGACTATAATCTGCCCTAAATCATTGAAACTGTAGCATAGTAAACCCAAGCCATGGCACTTAAATTGAATTCTAATCCCCATGGTAAACATCGTCAATCCAGGTACATCACGCCTCAGTGCATCTCTCAGGAATATAATGTCATAAAGACAAGGGTTTAATATTATTGCTTTAGTGACACTGACAAAAGGAATAATATTATACTTGATTTCCCCAAGATATAAAGAGTTTAGCAATTAAGTTGCTGAGTCGTATAGAGGAAGAAGATCTCATGTCCCATCCTTAGTTTGCTCTCCGTTAGTTGTGAGTTGATTTAAGGATTGTTCTGATCAGTACCCGTTGGCACCGTTTAGGGAAGGGGGTAAGATAATTGCCTGGTTGCTGCTGCTTAGACTGGTGTTTCCTGCTGTGCTAGGGCTGCTCGCCGGGGGTGGGAAATAACCTGGTAAAATCCAGCCCTGGATCACATTGACCCATTGGCCACAGTAACAGAATGTGGTCATGATGGTCAGGGGCGATAGTGGCAGCAGGAGTGGAAACTATGAGTTACATCAACCGAACGAGCACAAAGAGACCTGCCAACATGTAAAAGAAAAGCCTGAGCTGTGGAAGAGAATTATGACCCATCCCAGTGAGCCTGAAAATCGGCTGGGCTGGCAGCTACATGATGTGAAATTTCTAAGAACCAATTTGACAGTAAAAAAAAACTTTCCTACCACTACATGAAACGGTAGCACAGTTGCACTGTTGCTTCACAGGGCCAGGAACCCCGGCTCGATTCCCGGCTTGGGTCACTGTGCGGAGTCTGCACATTCTCCTGAGTCTGAAGGACCTGCTTGTTAGGTGAATTCGACATTCTGAATTCTCCCTCTGTGTACCCGAACAGACTGTGGAGTGTGGAGACCCGGGGATTTTCGCAGCAACTTCAATGCAGTGTTAATGTTAGCCTACTTGTGACAATAAATATAAAACATGATGGTTTAGAAGGTAAAGTCCCCATCCCGGTGTGGCATGGAGCCAGAGTGAAGTTTGGAAGCGATGCCCCAAAGTGCTTTACAGCCAATGAAGTTTTGTTGTCACTGTGTGAGGAAACACAGCAGCGAAAATGCACACAGCAAAAACCCACCAAAATAATCATCTGCATGATGGTCACATGGGTCCAGTGTCATATGCACGCACAGGTTAACGACTTTAGGAGATGAGGGGGATACTGGGAAGGACATTCTAATGTGGTCAAAAGCCAGAAAAGAAAACAGAAAATACTGGAAATATACGGCACGTCCTTCAGTGTCTGAAAAAGGAAAATGAAGTTAAATGATTCAGACGGGGACGCATTCCTCAGAGCTGGGCCATGAAAACTACCACATATTGTGGGGGGTGGGGGGCGTGCTGCTGGCGAACACAACATCAGTGACCATTCACTACACATGGAGCACAGACTAGCTGCTGTGCAGGAACGCTTAAAGACAGACAGACATTTTTGCAGAAGTGTTTAAGGAGGTGGACAGGCTCTAGCCTCAGGTGTATATGTATGGCGTGGCCGGGTCGTTTTAAAGAAACCTACTGTTCCCAGGGCCCAGTTCACCTGCTCGTTAAGCAATTTGTCTGCTTTCTTTCCTTTTCAGAAATTTGCTTGGCTGAGTGTAAGGTGATAGTTGGCACCTCTTCAGGGAAATGGTGGAAACCCACAGGAATTTCAGAGACAACAGGGAGGATAATGGAAGGGGAAGGAGAATTTTGTGAATGAATGAAATCTTTATTGTAGGCTTGTGTTCTGAAAGTGCTGACATCTGAAAGTTCAGGGTTAACCCTATAATTGGCATAAACAGTGCACACAATGGGGAATAGAGGGACATGCAATTTTCCCATTTAGTTACAAAAACCACATCATCCCTGAGCAGGCTGTACCCATGTTTACAAATCTACTGCTGATCAGATTTAACAGGATGAATAGTCAAGAGTTCGGACACAGGCACCGCATTCTTGGAATCCCACTTGTTAGGATACCGGGCCTGACCCCAAGATTTGTTAGGATGGGGGACAACGGCAGTACGGTAGCACAGTGTTTAGCACTGTTGCTTCACAGCAGCAGGGTATCAGGTTCGTTTCCCAGCTTGGGTCATTGTCTGTGCAGAGTCTGCACGTTCTCCTCGTGAGTTTCCTCCGGGTGCTGAGGTTTCCACCCACATGTCCCAAAAGACGTGCTTGTTAGGTGAATTGGACATTCTGCATTCTCTCTGTGTGTACCCGAACAGGCACTGGAGTGTGACGACAAGGGGATTTTCACAGTAACTTCATTGCAGTGTTAATATAAGGCTAATTGTGACACTAACAAAGATTATAAAAGGCCCAAACAATTTTTTTTAAATTTGTAAATCTATGAGGAATGGATAGTTCACCCAGGAGTAATGATGACCAATAGGTATCTTTTATGTTAAAACAAACTTTATTTTAAACAGAATTAACCACATTAACATCTAAGAAATACCTTTACGATTATCATTAAATAGTCTTAAACATAAAGAAAAACTTAAACTTACCATCTATACCTGCTACTAACTCCAATTAAGCAACCCAATATAGTTGAAACACCACTTATAAATAAAGTTAAGAAAACAGGTTTATTTGCTTAACTGTGTAGAGACTTTGGAGAGAATTTCTTTCAAGAGCAGACCCAGTACAATTCAGCTCAATCTAACAGCTTGTGGCAAAACTTCTGATCAATTTAAAATCCTACAACAGACTGAAAAACTACAGATCGACCTGACTCCTCCAATTATTTTCATCCTCTGTATCCCACTAAGTTCCATAATCTGCTTAGCTAGGACAAAACACCAGTCCCCCCTAAATTCTCTACACTCCAGAGAATCGTCGGCAATCAAAACACAATTCCATTAGCCTTTTATCGGTAACCAAGTGAGTGGTTGGAATTAATCATTACCTCACATTTTACGACTCTTTAATTACAGTTTTAGCAGACAGACAGTCTGGATACCTTAACCAAGATTCTTTAATAATATTATTGCAACAAATACATACCAGAACCCAGTCCCTTTGAAAACATTACTGCAACAGATATTAAATACTATATATAACAATTTCTACATTCATCACAGCTCCACCCTTAAAAAATCTACCAGAAATATGAAAAGATGGCTTCATTTTCAAAAGTATTTTCAAATTTATACACTGATCAATACTAAACACTACCATTATTCTGTATGGTACATATTTCATCATATTTATGCATGCCAATTTAAACATGAGTCCATTTCAGTCTTCCTTTTCCAACTTTGAACGTTCCAGTCTTCTTACATCTCAAAGTTGTGATAAAACATCTGCAAACACGTTTCGTCTTCCTGCTACATGAATAATTTTCAAGTTAAATGGTTGTCCCAACCAACTCAATCTAAACAGCCTTACGTTTTAGAATTTAGAATTTAGAACAGTACAGCACAGAACAGGCCCTTCGGCCCTCGATGTTGTGCCGAGAAATGATCACCCTACTCAAACTCACGTATCCACCCTATACCTGTAACCCAACAACTCCCCCTTAACCTTACTTTTTAGGACACTACGGGCAATTTAGCATGGCCAATCCACCTAACCCGCACATCTTTGGACTGTGGGAGGAAACCGGAGCACCCGGAGGAAACCCACGCACACACGGGGAGGACGTGCAGACTCCGCACAGACAGTGACCCAGCCGGGAACCGAACCTGGGACCCTGGAGCTGTGAAGCATTGATGCTAACCACTATGCTACCGTGCTGCCCAAATTCCATTTTGATCTTTAAGCTTCTCCAGAAACTTCAATGGATTATGGTCTGTCTAAGCAATTGCATCTGATGAACTGTTCACAACATAAATGTCAAAATGTTGCAACATCAATACCAAACTCAATGGGCGCGATTCAGTGGACTTGAACTAAGTTCAGGCACGTTTGGCGGGGTGTTTCTTGCCAGCTGCAGCACCGAGATTCGCCCCGTTATTCATCAGCAGTTTGCCAGTTTTCTGTGCCTTGGGGAGTTTTTCCCCGCTGAAGACCACATTTTAGTTTATTTCCTGCACCAGCGAGCTGAATTTGCCATTTTTTTCATCACATGCTGTGACAATTTTAAATGCTTTCTAGCCAACTCACCAGCTCTATTTCTCGTCCTTAAGTTTGACACATAGTCCAACAAGGTAGTCTCAGAATGTTGACTCACCAATTTCTCCTTAAACAATTTAAGTGGTCCTCTTACGTCATGACCAAAAATCAATTCAAATGGAATTAATTGATTCATTAGGTGCATTCCTAATTGAAAATAGTACAAATTGAATTCCTTTATCTCAATCCTGACTATAGGACCTCAACATGGCCTTTTAAGTTTGATGCCACCTTTCTATTACTCCTTGTGATTCAGGATGATACGCAGTTAATTTAAATTGATTTACTCCTAAGCTATCCATAACCTCCCTGAATAACGACGACATAAAATTGGATCCCTGATCTGATTGGTTTTCTTTTGGTAGTCGTATCTGATAAAAAAAAATAGTTAACTCCTCTACAGCCCACTTGCCTGTAATATTTTTTAATGGAATGGGCTCTGGAAATCTAGTAGACGCATCCATTGTGGTCAACAAATACTGATTCCCGCTCTTTGTCTTAGGAAGAGACCCCACACAATCAATTAGTAAAACGTTCCTCAACTGCTGGAATAGGTATTCAGGGCGCTGGTTTGATTGCCGCTTGAGGTTTTACTATCACCTGACATGTGCGACACGTACGGCAAAGTTCAATTACATCCTTATGCAGTCCAGGCCAATGCAGCTGCATTCATCAAGGCAAGTGAGAGTATTCCATCACACTCCTGAGCTTGAGATTTGTAGAAGGTGAAGAGGCTTTGGGGGATCAGGAAGCAAACATTTTATCTACATAACTGGAGAGAACTCCGTTACACAAAACCAAAATACTCCAGATGCTGGAAATCTTAAATAAAAGTAAAAGATCCTGGGAACACTCAGCAGGCCAGGCTGTATGTGCAGAGAGAAACAGATGTTAACATTTCAGGTTGATGGCTATTCATCAGAACTTCAGTAATAAAAGCAGAAAATGCTGTGAAAACCCAGCAGGTCTGGTAGCATCTGTACAGTGAGAGACAGAGTTAACGTTTTTAATCCGTAAGACTCCTCTTCCGACCTCCAGGATAGTTTCTGCTCACCATCTCTTGCACTTTCACCTCACTAACTTAATAAAAAGCGAAACTAATTGAATTCTACCTGAAAACTACAAGAATTATGAAATAGTTAATAAAGATTGTTGAGTATGTTAATGAATCTAATTTGGCACTGAGTGATGTCAAGGCCAGAAACTAATTTTGATGTTTGGAAAATAATCCAACTTCATTCACATTCATCATTTGTGGCATTTCAACCCCAAAGTTCAATTGAACCTTTACAGTTTGTTCTTTGCTGTCCGTTAATTTCAGTTTAAACCATCGTGGCTCCGTAATATATCATTGAGCAATGCTCAGTAAAACCCAAGTTGTACTTCCGCTGGCTGGAAATGAGAAATGCAGATCTTCTCTATTTGGATACAGCCATTTGTTTGTGTGACTGACTCATTTAAAGATTCAGTAAGAAATCTTACAACACCAGGTTAAAGACCTGCAGGGTTATTTGGAATCACTAGCTTTCGGAGAGCAGCTCCTTCATCAGGTGAGTCGCACAAGAACGGGGCATTGAGGGAGTGGAACCCCTTTTGGTTCACATAGGGCAACCCTGATGGCCCGGTGAGCACAAGGCGACATGCATGGCATCTATGGCCCCCTGGACCTGGGGCATCCCGGCGATGGTGGAGAAACCTGCTGCCTGAGCAGCTTGCTGGGCTTGGCCCATGTCAAAGATGATGTAGTTTTCCACCTGGGCATAGAAGGCATCCGGATGCACCAATGGCCTGCGAGATATCACACAGGTCCCCGCTCGGGCCCTGGAATGATCCCAAGACGTAAATGTTCAGGGCTGCAGTGATCTTGACAGCCACCGGATGTGGGTGTCCTCCTCCATGTGGTCCAAAGTCCACGAGGACATGGCACTGATGCCACACTGTCTCCTTGCTGAGGCGGAGCCTCCTACGGCACGCGCTGTCGTCATCTGTTCGAACTACCAAGCCCTGCCCACGCACATCTGGCCGCAGTGGGCTCCCCTCACCGGACCCCAGACCCTGTACCCTGGATTCCCACTCATAATGTCACCTGGGCCGGGTGCTGGTCCCCCCCCCCCCCCCACCCCCCCACCCCCCGCCTCCCCGTTGCACTCACCCACCCTCCGGCTGAGGACATGTCCCCGGAGCTGTGTCCCATCCATTGGGTGTTCGGCTGTTGGTTGCTGCGTGGGTAATGTTGCCTCCCACAGTGTTCAGGCATCACGGTCTGATTGGGATGCTAGGCAATGACTCTCACATGCTACATGGCCCACCCACCCACAGGAATCCACTTGGGTTGTGTGAAGTTGCTCATCTAACTACGATTGCCAATTCCCTATTAGAAATTGACTTCAGCTGCACTGCCAGAGGCCTCGGCAGTTGATGGGGGTTATGGGTGGTTGGTCGGCCTGACGAGCAGGGACAAGGGTTGCCCCCAGAATGGGTAAACATGGACCAGAGGTCAGCATTGTGGTGCTGCGTGCAGTTGCCCCCCCCCCCCCCCCAGTTGACCTCCTCCCCGGTTGCCCCTCCCAGCACCTTCCCCCCCATCCTCCCACAGCAGCCCACCCCTGCAGAGGGTATCCCCCCCTCCCCCCGCCGAGCACTGGGGTAGCATGCCCAACACCCCAGATATCTTTGCCTCTGAGCAAAGATGGCTACTCACCTCCTCGGCACCCACAGAAGCCCATCCACCAGCTTCACGTTTTTCGACGCCAGTGTGACCACTTGCTGGGGAGGCCGATGAATCACGGAGGCCATTAGATATGAGGTGGCTCCTGTTAATTGGTGAATGTATGGTTTCTCGCCTCGCTGTGGCCAGATCCCGATTTCACCTAAGGGTGAGGGTCGGCTGCATCGCAAACTGTTTGGCACCTGGGCGGTTCTCGTTTTCCGCCTCTCCTGCTTTTCACCGGCCTCGTGTCGCTTGAGCGAAATCGTAACAAGACCGGAGAATCGCTCCCAAGTATTCAAACCATTTTGAACTCTTTCTGAATATTTCACGTGAACACTGAAATCGATTTATCGACACAGTCCACTCCAATCTTTTGTTTCCATGGCAGTGACTCACCAAAGTGACCCTTTCTTTATTAATTGACAATGTGGGTATCACCAGCATTTATTGCCCATCCTGAGCTATCCTTGAGAAGGTGGTGGTGAGCTGGCTCTTGAACAGCTGTAATCCGTGTGGTGTAAGCTTTGAGGTAGGGAGTCCCAGGATTTTGACCCGGTGACAGTGAAGAAATCAGCATGGCTTGTGACTGGGAGGAGAACTTGCAGGTGGTGTTGCCATCATGTGTTTGCTGTCCTTTTTCTTCGAGGTGGTAACGGTCAAAGGGGTTGGAAGGTGCTGCCAAAGGATTCTTAGCATGTTGCTGCAATGCGTCTTATAGAGATGATACACAAGATCGACATAGAGCGCCACTGGCGTGGGAGTGAATGTTGGTAGATTTTATCATATAGAAAGCCAACAAACTTTATTAAATATATTTACTTTTGTAATTCTTTTTGTCATTCAAGCATGACTCCCTAGACGGAGTCAAGCTTCTTGTGCGTTGCTGGAGTTGCACTTATGCAGACAAGTAGACATGTATACATATCTGACACATGTACATGTAAGTCGTGACGATGAAGCCAGTGAGACATTTAACCACAAGGCAGCATTACAGCTGAGCCCCATCACAACCCCACTCATTGTCAACAGAGATGGTTAGATAACTATCCAGATGGGGAATGCTGGCAAGCTTTCATTCCTTAATTTGGGAATGCTGAGTTCTATTGCAACATGCTAATTGAGATCAGCTAACCCGATGCCTGAAAGATTACAGTTCCTCTACTTACTCTATCCGATGCACAAAAAGGTGACCTGTGCTCAAAGATTAGTGAACAGGATCCAACGGCAACAATGAGGAAAACGATGGGTAAATCAATACAAAAGTTTTTTCGCAATTCTTTTTTTGGAAAAATAAGTGCATGGTCCAGAGCAAAGTAGGCTTCTTGATATTGTCAATGGAAATAAGTAACTGTCGGACATGTTGAATAATTACTTTGCATCCAGTATTTTTTTCTTTTTTTTTATAAATTTAGATTAGCCAATTATTTTTTCCAATTAAGGGGCAATTTAGCGTGGCCAATCCACCTACTCTGCACATTTTTGGGTTGTGGGGGCGAAACCCACGCAGACACGGGGAGAATGTGCAAATTCCACACGGACAGTGACCCAGAGCCGGGATTGAACCTGGGACCTCAGCGCCGTGAGGCGGTTGTGCTAACCACTAGGCCACCGTGCTGCCCTCTTTGCATCCAGTATTGAGAGTAGAGGAAGAGGTCAGCATGCCAGAAATCCCAAAGAAACTAATACTGAACCAGGGACAGGATCCAACAAAAGTTAATTTAAGAAAAACAGCATGAGTGAAGTAAATAATGGCACAACAAAGTGACAAAGCCCCAGGAGTAGATGGTTTCCAACCCAGGGCTTTAAAGCAAGTTGGTGATATGATTGCAGATGGGCTAACAACAATCTTCCTAAAGAACGGCCCATCTAGGTTGATAAATTGAACATGGCAGTCTGCTTGTTAAGGAAGATGAGACAGGGAAATGAGGGAGTTATCGACCTCATAGCCTAAAAGCTTCTGTTGGGAAGTTACTAGATTATCCAGTTAAGGACGGAGGCTGCTTAGCTCAATTAGCTCAATGGCTAGCACATGGTTCAGAGTAATGGCAGCAGTGTGGGTTCGATTTGCCCATTCTGGTTGAGGTAGGCTTGGGATCTGTCTCTTCTCTCTGCCCCTGAGAGTGGAAGGCAAAGGCAAACCACTGTTGACAAAACGCTTCCAAGAAAACAGCTCAGGGTGGAGCGTGAGCGGGCAATGGGCCAAGGGCCTGCATTCAGGCAAAACACACATGAAAGAATTAAAGAGAAGGGGTCGGATTCTCCACCGGCGGGATCCTCAGATTCGCCAGCAGTGCACTCACTCCCGCTGAATTCCCGATGGCGTGGGGGTGCCCACAATGGGAAACTCCATTGGCCGGCTGCTGGGATGGAGAATCCCGCTGCCGCTGGAGGTTCGCCGCACTGGAAAACGGATGGGGTGGGACAGAGAATCCCACCCATGGCTTTTGTTTCTGCAGTGATTTGCTTTTAATGAAGGATAGGGTGACTGGCTGAAAATATTTCCTTTAATATGGTAATCAAGAACAATCTTAAAATTGGAGATAGGCCAGTGGGTGGGCATGCCATGTAGCATGTGGGTGTTATTGCCCAGCATCCCAATCAGATCATGATGCCTGGACACTGTGGGAGGCATCACCAGGGACACAGCGGCCAACATCCGAACGCCCAGGAGCTGGGCCCCAGTACCGGGGACATTTCGGTGACCAGAGGGTGGGTTTGCGCACCCACGGAGGGGGCCAGCGCCGCTTCCAGGTAGTGTTACGTGCGGGTGTCTGGGGTAAAGGATGTGGGATCCGGTGAGGAGGGGCTCCCGTTGTAGCCAGGGGTACATGAGCAGGGCTGTCAGATGGCAGAGGATGTGGGGAGGGAGGAGGAGAGAGCATCGGCGGAATGGAGAGAGGGGAGCATTGGGGGAATGGAGGACTCCGGGCTGGAAAATATCGCTGGTTGTCAGTCTCCCATCCTCTCAATTACTTACAAATAGTGCATTCAATGTATGATATCTTGGACCCGTGGAAGCTGCCCTCGTGGTGTTACTGGCAGGCCAAGCGGTCAGATGCCAGAGAAGGCAACGGCAGCAACAGCAACAGAGACTCAAGACGATGGCCCATGTGCAGGGCCCCCCCCCCAACACCCTGAGGACCCGGCCGCCCATCAGGCCAGGGAGGTACCCCAGAGGGGAGGCCTGCGACAGGCCAAGGTGTTTAGGCATCACTGGTCTTTCGGACACATGACAGAGTGTGCCGCAGGAGGTACCGCCAAAACAAGGAGCTAGTCCTGCACCTGTGTCATGTCTACGCCTCAGGATCACTCCAGGGCTCAAGCAGTGACTTGTGCATCTCACAGGCTACAGCCACAAGTGCACCCGTGAAGTGCATTTGCACTTGGATGCCCTGTTTACCCGTGCAGCGAGCAATGCAAACTTTAACATGGACCAGGCCCACAAGATGCCCGAGCAGCAGGAGGATGCCACCAGCAGCAGATGCCCCGGGTCCAGGGGTTAATAGACGGCACGCATGTTGCCTTGCATTCACTGGGCAGTCTGGGAGTGCCCAACATCAACAGGAAGGAATTCCACTCCCTGAATGTCCAACTCGTGTGCGACCACCACATGAAAATGATGGACGTGCATGCAAGCTTCCCAGGGAGTGTGCACGACAGCTACATCCTACGGCAGCCGGACATCCCCAGCCTCTTCAAGGACTACCCCAGCGGAGGCCGGTGACTGATGTGGAGAACCAATACAACGAGGGCCACGCGGCCACCGGGCGGTCATTGAGTGTCGGGAAGCCCGCAGCAGTTCCCACTCTCTACCACATAGAGAGTGGGAACCTCAGCATTGAACCTTACCCACTGCTTTGCGATTGTACCACCCATCCTTCTGCAGGATTTACTAACTGGAACAAACGTTATATGTTTATAAAGAAGCATTCAAAGTGGAAGTATGAGGCTAACTGCTTTCACATTCATATATCATAGATTGTACAGAGGCACCGCACTTGTGTGCAGGTACAACACTATCGAGGTCAATCAGGAAAAGAAAAGTGTGAATTCAGCCCATTTACCATGGGGATCGCTCACATTATGGAGGGTAAAACTTTCCGAAGAGGATTCCATTATTAGTCTTTTCCACAGCTATCTTTAGAACATAGAGAAATACAGCACAGAACAGGCCCTTCGGCCCACGATGTTGTGCCGAACTTTTGTCCGAGGTTAATCATAGATTATCATAGAATTTTGGACACTAAGGGCAATTTATCATGGCCAACCCACCCGACCTGCACATCTTTGGACTGTGGGAGGAAACCGTAGCACGCGGAGGAAACCCACGCACACACTGGGAGGATGTGCAGACTCCACACAGACAGTGACCCAATCCGGGAATCGAACCTGGGACCCTGGAGCTGTGAGGAAATTGTGCTATCCACAATGCTACCGTGCTGCCCTTAAGAACAAATTAATCTACACTCCATTATTCTACCATAATCCATGTACCTATCCAATAGCCGCTTGAAGGTCCCTAATGTTTCCGACTCAACTACTTCCACAGGCAATGTATTCCATGCCCCCACTACTCTCTGGGTAAAGAACCTACCTCTGACATCCCCCCTATATCTTCCACCATTTACCTTAAATTTATGTCCCCTTGTAATGGTTTGTTCCACCCGGGGAGAAAGTCTCTCACTGTCTACTCTATCTATTCCCCTGATCATCTTATAAACCTCTCTCAAGTCGCCCCTCACCCTTCTACGTTCTAATGAGAAAAGGCCTAGCACCCTGATGTACCATCAATTCGACTCGAGACATGATGAAGATCCAAACTGTGACTTTAATCAGCTAGTTGTTAGTCCGGTGGTCGACTACAGAGAAAGGCCGACCGCCGGGAACTCTGGGTACTTATACCCCGCCTCGGAGGCGGGGTCTACTTGCCTCTCGACCAATTGGTGAGCAGTCACATGACTAGTCCCAGCCAATCGGACGAGAGGTACATGACCAGCCAGAGCCAATGGGAAACCCATGTTCTGCACCAATGGCAGTGCTCACATTCATACCACCACATTCACCCCTTGTGGAGAAAGAAGGCGGGGAGGGTGTAAGTGGAAGAGAGAGGGGAGGGCGGAGGGGGGGGGTCCGAGGACTGGTGGTATGAGCAGCGAAAATCGAGAAAGGTGGGCTGCCCACTGGCTCATGGCAAAAAAACAATACTACTACTACTTAAGGTGCAACAGAATAACAACAAAGTCCAAAAGAAATGTCCCATGGTCTCATCAGATGGACACGATCAGTCTGTCAGGTGCCCGTGGTGTTCTGGAGGACCGTCGCAGTGGAGCCGGTGACGTCGGGCCGATGGTCGTCCTTGCCTCCGGGAGCGTCGGTCGTAGATGTGTCTTCATACCCCGGGCCGGTGGTGGAGACGCTGTAATCGGGGGAGAGGGGGCATGTGCGCTGGGTCGTGGGGCGCGGGGGGCGCTGGGGGGGGGGGAATTGGGGTTGGGGGGGAGGTGTTGATGTAGGGGAGAAGCCCGCACGCCGGCGGGTGCCAGGTCCCGAAGCGAGACCGTATCCTGCCGACCGTCGGGATACTCCATGTACACATACTGCGGGTTGGCGTGGAGTAACTGAACTCGCTCAACCAACGGGTTGGACTTGTGCACCCGCACATGATTCCGGAGCAAGATGGGCCCGGGAGTGGCCAGCCAGGTTGGGAGAGGGGATCCTGAGGACGACTTCCTGGGGAAAACAAGAAGACGTTCATGAGGTGTTTGATTAGTGGTAGTACAGAGCAGAGACCGGATTGAATGCAAGGTGTCGGGGATGACCTCTTGCCAACAGGGGATAGGGAGATCTCTGGACCGTAGGGCCAGCAGGATGGTCTTCCAAATGGTGCCATTCTCCCGCTCGACCTGACCGTTACCCCGGGGGTTATAACTGATCGTCCTGCTAGAGGCTATGCCCCTGCTGAGCATGAATTGACGCAGTCCGTCACTCATAAAGGAGGACCCCCCGGTCGCTGTGGATGTACGCAGGGTAACCGAACAGGGGGAAGATGGATAGGAGGGCCTTTATGACGGTTGTTGTGGTCATGTCGGGACAGGGAATGGCGAAAGGGAAGCGGGAGTATTCGTCGATAACACTCAAGAAATATGTGTTCCGGTTGTTGGAGGGGAGGGGGCCCTTAAAGTCTATACTGAGACGTTCAAAGGGCCGGGATGCCTTGATCAGATGCGCTCGTTCGGGGCGGTGGAAGTGCGGTTTGCACTCGGCGCAGACGTGGCAGTCCCTAGTGACGGTCCTGACTTCCTCAACGGAGTAGGGCAGGTTGCTGGTCTTAATAAAATGGTAAAAACGGGTGACCCCTGGATGGCAGAGGTCCGTGTGGAGAGAGCGGACGCGGTCAATCTGCGCGCTGGCGCAGGTACCGCGGGATAGGGCATCAGGAGGCTCGTTGAGCTTCCCAGGACGATACAAGATATCGTAGTTGTACATGGACAACTTGATCTGCCACCGCAAGATCTTGTCGTTCTTGATCTTGCCCCTGTGTGCATTATCGAACATGAAAGTTACTGACCGTTGGTCCGTGAGGAGGGTAAACCTCCTGCCGGCCAGATAGTGCCTCCAATATCGCACAGCTTCAACTATGGCCTGTGCCTCCTTTTCCACCGAGGAATGGCGGATTTCGGAAGCGTGGAGGGTTCGGGAGAAGAAGGCCATGGGTCTGCCCGCTTGGTTCAGGGTGGCCGCCAGAGCTACGTCAGACGCGTCGCTCTCGACCTGGAATGGGAGGGACTCGTCGATAGCATGCATCGTGGCCTTTGCAATATCCGCGGGCCTCCATCAACAGGGGAAAGGAGGTGGACTGGATGAGGGGGCGGGCTTTGGCGGCGTAGTTGGGGACCCACTGGGTGTAATAGGAGAAGAAGCCCCGGCAGCGTTTGAGGAATTTGAGGGAGTTGGGGAGGGGGAGTTCCATCAGGGGGCGCATGCGTTCGGGATCGGGGCCTATCACTCCGTTACGCACTACGTAGCCAAGGATGGTTAGACGATCGGTGCTAAACACGCACTTATCCTTATTGTAGGTTAAATTAAGGAGTTTTGCGGTTCGGAGGAATTATTGGAGGATGATGTCATGGTCCTGCTGGTCGTGGCCGCAGATGGTGACATTATCAAGATACGGGAAGGTGGCCCGTAAACTGTGCTTGTCGACCATTCTGTCCATCTCCCGTTGGAAGACCGAGACCCCATTTGTGACACCGAATGAAACCCTGAGGAAGTGGTAGAGGCGCCAATCTGCTTCAAACGCGGTGTACTTTCGGCCACCTGCGCGGATGGGGAGCTGGTGGTAGGCGGACTTAAGGTCCACCATGGAAAAGATTTTGTATTTCGCGATCCTGTTAACCAGGTCGGAAATACGGGGGAGAGGGTACGCGTCCAGCTGCGTAAACCTGTCGATGGTCTGACTGTAATCGATGACCATCCGGTTTTTCTCCCCAGTCCGAACTACCAGCACTTGGGCTCGCCAGGGACTGTTGCTGGCCTCGATAACTCCTTCCTTAATGAGCCTCTGGACCTCAGACCTGATGATGGTCTGGTCCTGGGCACTGTATCGTCTGCTCCTAGTGGCGACAGGTTTACAATCTGGGGTGAGATTAGCAAACAAGGAAGGGGGGTCCACTTTGAGGGACGCGAGGCTGCAAACATTAAGAGGGGGAATAGGGCCGCCGAATTGGAAGGTCAAGCTCTGCAGGTTGCACTGGAAATCCAGTCCCAAGAGTGCCGGAGCGCATAGACGGGGGAGGATGAGGAGTTTGAAGTTTTTGAAAACCCTCCCCTGGACCGTGAGGTCCGCTATGCAGCACCCGGTGATTTGGACGGAGTGCGAACCCGAGGCCAATTCAATCTTATGCTTAACTGGATGGATGGGGAGCGCGCAGCGTCTTACCGTGTCGGGGTGGCCGAAACTTTCCGTGCTCCCGGAGTCCAGCAGGCATCTCGTTTTGTGTCCGTTGAGCTGGAACGTTGTCGTAGTCTTGGCGAGCGTGCGTGGTCGCGACTGGTCGAGTGTGATGGAAGCAAGTCGTGGCGAGAGTTCCAGATCCTCCTCGGTGGCAGAGTAATCGCTGGCAGGGCCTTCCGTGTTGGCCCAAGATGGCGGTGCCCATGACCCGCACGTGGAATTGGGGTCCCAAGGTGGCGGCGCCCATGGCCCGCAAATGGCGTCCGGGGCCCAGGATGGCGGTGCCCGTGGGAACCTCATGGCGGCTGGGGGCAGTGTCAGCGGCATCTGTGGGCCGATCGTGGCAGCTGGAACGAGGGTCGAGAGGACCGTGGGGCCGTTGCGGGGGCCGGGAGGTGGGCCAGAGAGGTTCGTGCGCAGCACTGGGCCCTAGGGGGGCCCGGGAGGGTGATCCGCGGTCGCTGCGTGGAACAGCAGCGACCGACTTGGTCTGGCAGACCACCGCATAGTGGCCCTTCTTCCCGCAGCTCTTACACAGAGTGGAGCGGGCCGGGCAGCGTGGGCGGGGTGCTTGGAGAGGCCACAAACTAGCGGGTCGCTAGTTTGTCGGAGCGACCCGCAGCGCAGGCTTGGGGGGGGGGGTTGGGGTCCACGGAGGACGGGGGTGGCACGTGCCATGAAGTCCAGGGGGTTGCTGCGCGGCCGGGGGCGTATGCGCGGGCGTTCAGGTCAGCAACCTCCAGGGAGGTTGCTAGGGTCCGTGCCTCAGCTAGGCTGAGGGTGTTCTTCTCCAGCAATCATTGGTGGATAGAAGGGGACTGCATGCCAGCAACGTAAGCGTCTCTAATTAAAGGTTCCATGTGCTGAGTCGCTGAAACTTGGAGACATGCGCACGTTCTCCCTAGAGCTGTGAGGGCCTGGTAAAACTCGTCGAGTGACTCACCAGGGAACTGTTGTCTAGTCGTCAGGAGATGCCGTGCGTATACTTCGTTGACCGGCCGGAGAAAGTGTCCTTTGAGTATCTCCATGGCCGCGTCATAATCACTTTCGTCCTCAATCATTGAATATACTGCCGTGCCCACGCATGAGTGGAGGATGTGGAGTTTCTGCTCCTTGGTGGGCTTGCCGGCTGCAGTTGTCAGGTAACTGTTAAAATACGCCTGTCAGTGTTTAAAGATTGCAGGCGCATTTGAAGCATGCGGGCTGGTGCGGAGGCAGTCAGGCTTGATGCGTAGCTTCATTGCAAAATTCTAGCTGATTAAATTGATGTACCATCAATTGGACTCGAGACACGATGAAGACCCAAACTGTGGCTTTAATCAGCCAACTGTTAGCCCGGTGGTCGACTACAGAGAAAGGCCAACCGCCGGGAACTCTGGGTACTTATACCCCACCTCGGAGGCGGGGTCTACTTGCCTCTCGACCAATTGGCGAGCAGTCACATGACTAGTCCCAGCCAATCGGACGAGAGGCACATGACCAGCCAAAGCCAATGGGAAACCCATGCTCTTCACCAATGGCAGTGCTCACATTCATACCACCACACACCCTCAACCTTTCCTCGTAAGACCTACTCTCCATTCCAGGCAACATCCTGGTAAATCTCCTTTGCACCTTTTCCAAAGCTTCCACATCCTTCCTAAAATGAGGTGACCAGAACTGCACACAGTACTCCAAATGTGGCCTTACCAAGGTTTAGGAAAAGGAGACATAATGCCAATAATGTCTTGGAAAAGCTGGGAGATGGTCTTTGTGTGAAGGAAAGGGAACAGGTCCAAGTATAATATTGCCAGCCATAAACTACCCCGAGATAAAGCAATCCGGCACCGAATTGTTCATCCCCAAGGCTGGCTTGGAAAGATAGAATGCTCCAAGTTCAGTTGTCAATGTTTTGGGGAGCACTTGGGAATCAGAAATTTTCCAATTTTTCATTAGCCTGACCTCCTCCACCTTGGGATAATAAGGAGGAAATCCACACCAACCACAATCACCATCAATATTCCTACTGAGAAATGCATGAGTCTGCGGGGAGCGATATCGGGGTAGGGCAATATCCGGCTCACAAGTGGCGGCACGGGGCATAGTGGTTAGCACAGCTGCTTCACAGCGCCAGGGTCCCAGGTTCAATTCCGGCCTTGGGTTACTCTCCTGTGTGGAGTTTGCACTTTCTCTCCGTGTCTGCGTGGGTTTCCTCCGGGTGCTCGGGTTTCCTCCCACAGTCCAAAGAATGCAGGTTAGTTGGATTGACCATGTTAAATTACCCTCAGTGTCCAAAAGGATAGGTGGGGTGACTGGGTTATGGGGTAGGGTGGAGATGTAGGCTTAATTAAGGTGCTCTTTCCAAGGGCCGGTGCAGACTCGATGGGCCGATTGGCTTCCTTCTGTACTGTAAATTCTATGATTCTACGAATCTGATTCTGTGAGTGATGCCCCCCGTGGTCAAATAGCATGCCAAAAACATATACAAAAAACAGAACAAAGAACTATACAGCACAGGAACAGGCCATTCGGCCCTCCAAGCCTGCGCTGATTACATGTCCTATCTAGACCAACCGCCTGTATCCTTCTACACCCCGTCTGTTCGTGTGCCTACCAGATAAGTCTTAAAAGTCGCTAACGTATCTGCCTCAACCACCTCACTTGCCAGTGCATTCCAGGCCACCATCCCTCGAGGGAGAACAATCCCACTTTATTCAATCTCTCCTCATAGCTAATACCCTCCATACCAGGCAACATCCTGGTCAACCTTTTCTTTTTTATTTATTTTAAATGTATTTTATTACAAACATGTATCAAAACAGACAGCGAATAAACACCCTGGGAAACATACTTCCCGGCAATCAACTATACCGTCTGTACAGATTTTTATGGTAGACCTTTTCTGTACTCTCTCCAAAGCCTCCACGTCCTTCTGGTAGTGCGCTGACCAGAATTCCAAATGTGGCCTAACCAACGTTCTGTATAACTTATATATGAAGAATATTCATTGTGTTCATTGAAAATAAGAAATGCGGGAGCACTCAGGGAAAGGGGGGGCGTAAACTTTGGGGGGCAGGGGGGTGGGGGGGGGGGGGGGGGGGGCTGTTAATAATGACTTGTAGATCTCCCATTTAAAATTGCCCATTGAAAGTCAGGAAAAAGTGAATCTCTCTCAATGCATTTGTGCTGGCATGGGTTTGGTGGTGGGCATCTGGACATAATGAAGTTGCATCTATTGGTAGAAACTTGCAGTGTAGGGGCACTCTGTGACAGAAAGACTTGGATTTATGTAGCACCTTTCAGAACTGCAAGAGGACCCAAAGCACTTCACAAGCAAAGGAGGAAAAGTTGGGTAGTTTTACTATGGGAAAATACTAGCGAGGTGCCACCCTGAACCACAACGGGATGATGAAATCCAAATATGGAATGCAAATAATCATAAAATTGTTTCAATGCATAATGGGGCCATTCAGCCCATCAAATCTGCATTGGCTCTCCAAATGAGCATTTCACCTAGTGCCAGTCTCCCTGTAACCCTCTAAATTGTTTCTTTTTAATTCTAATTCCCACTTGACTGCCTCCATCACACTCCCCGGCAGAACGTTCCAAATCCTAACCACTTGCCGCGTGAAAAAGTTTGTACTCGTATCACATTTGCTTCTTTTGCCAATTATTTTACATGTGTCTCCTCGTTCTTGTCATGACTGGGAATAGTTTCCACCTGTCTTCCCTGCCCAGGCTCCTCATGATTTTGAACACCTCTATCAAATCTCCTCTCAGTCTTCCTTTTCCAAGAAAAGGAGATGCAACTTCTACAACCCAGCTTCACCGCTGAAGGTTTTCATCTCCGCGGCCATTCGTGTATCTGAACTCTCTCCACTAACTTCCTAACATGTGGTTCCCAGAAAGTAAGCATCATAAATTTAATAGATTAAAGTTAGGAATCACACGAAAGACTAGAGCACCTACAAATTTGTTGATCTTTGGAAGGAGGTGAGATTACTGGAGAGGCTGCCAAGAGAATTTGCAATGTAACACATTTTCAGTTCTGACATTTGTTTTCAAACTGAGGAACTATACGGTCCTGGAATTACAAAAAAAAGGAAACGTTTCTGATTTAATCCTCTAACATCTTCCAGTTAAATGTTATCTGATTACAATTGTACTTTCCACCATGTCCTCGATTTATACATCTGTGCAGCAACTCAGCAAAAGCACTGAAAAATGCTCATAACTTATTTCCATGTTCCACTTTGAAGGGTTTCTGGGTTGCAGGAAGGAAGGGTTTTATGTGCAGTGCTTGAATGAGTTTACCAAATGTTGCTGGCTTTCTGTCAAACACTCACTGAAAGAACATCCAGTGTGGAGCTCTGGCTCCGAAGTGCTCTCACTGTGGAAGAGATGTCAAACAGGATTTAGGCCGAGATCAAGGATGGTCATTTGGCTTTGGCTGTGGATAAATGGAAATGGATGGAAAATGTGTTGCACAAAACTTTAACTGACTAAAAAGGTCGGATTTTTTTTTTTTAGTTAAAGAGGCAAGGTTAAAAATTAACATAGAAATATATTACAGGTCACAAATATAGATAGAAAAAATATAGAAAATTGAATTATGGAAATGCGAATTAAGATGAAGACCAAACACATTGATATGGCCGTCCCCTGATGCCTCATTGGGTTATCTAGAGGAGCACGGTGAAAAAGACTAGGACAGTCTGAAGTGCAGACTCAGATCTGAAGCAAGTTAGCTGATTTTGGCAGAGGCATTTCAATTGGCTAAATGTCCATGGTTTAGTAAGGAGGAAAACTGTCCAACATTCTCTTTCTTGATGAGCATCCAGTGACACCTGCTGGAAGCTCGTGCATATATGATATATATGATTGGGCCCAAATGTGACGACCCCTGTAGTTGAACAGCTAGCTGTTCTCGCTGCTAAGGAGTCCCACAGCATGGGGCACAAGAGGGGCAGCCGACGATGTGGAATTGTACCACAGCAAGGAGTCAAGTCCTTTAGGAAACAAGAGGAGAAAATTCGCTCAAAATGAGAAGGCTTCTTTCCCCAAATGACTACGACAAATGACAAAAAGCAATAATGCAAGAAAAAAAATAATACAGGGGAAGAAAACATGAAAAAAGAGGCAAGAAAACAAACTATAACACACAGCCCCTCAGGGAACGCCAGTATACATTAATTCCTCCTGGGCTTTTCCCCTTGGATCTCCCTTCCTTCCTTCCTCAGTCTGTCTCTAATAGCTCCCTTGTTCCTAAAGGACAAAACTGGCCCTTTGTGACTACTCTTAGAGCAACATTAAAAACAGGAACAGGGAAATTGTAAACAGGCTGCTCCTGGCCTACAGGCCGAGGCTCGCACACAACCTCTGCAGTGTGGTTTCTGCTGGAGAAAGAAACAGATCTTTGTTAGTCGGGGATTAGAGTGTGGGATTTCGGAGGCACTGCAAAAGGCATGAGGGGTGACTGAAGTAGAAGCTTTGTAAAAAGATACCTGCGTTTTCTATCTGCCAACGGAAATCAGGCTTCCTATTTATACAATACATGTAATGTGATAACGCTTCTGTGAGAGACTGTCAGGGGAAGCAATGAAACAAGCTCTCTCGCTGTCTCTCTGTTCAAACTTGTGAATATATTACACGCACAGCAACCTCCTTCACTTAGAAAAATGCTTTTAAAATGTCACAATATGGTATTAACTCTTTGAGGACCACGGTATCTTCTCTATCCACTGCGTAATCAAAATGATATGAGTCTTGATGTTTAAAAATGATTAATTTACAGTATTAACAAAATTTGGATCTGTGCAATGGGAATGAAAGGCACAAATAGATTCAAGTCTTCTTCTCAATTTTTGCTTATGAATATAAAGGATATGGTTGGAGTTTCAAATCTTTCTACATTTTTTTCATCCGGTACCAATTCAAACATTGCAAGGTAACATGCAGCAATGCCAAATCCCCTTTTGACTCAGAAATGTGCCTTAGTACCTGCTGCCATGCCAATGGAATTAAACCTGGTTAAGATCTACTGAAATAGCACTAACCAATTCAAAATGGCTCAAAATACAACTACCTACTAAGAAAGGGGAGAAAGATCAGACACACTCACATCACAAATGGATCACTATAAGCAAAGACAATTTTATTTGCATCAGCTGGGCTTCATAGAAACCAACATTGCAGTAAATGAAAGGGTAATGGCTGTAAAAGGCTCTGTGATGCTACTGGTTCTTACCAGGCAACAGCCGTGATGCATTCATCCTGTACCAGTCATCTGTATCCACTGTCCTTGGACCACCACGAGTGTCCATAGGCTGGTGGGTGACATGCCAATACTCACTCTACATCTGACTAACGACTCCCTTCTGCCAGCAGTGAGTGCAGCTCACCTGCAATGACGCCAAGCAGCAAGTAGGAATGAGGTGTAGCGTATCATCACTGTCTTGACACAAATGTTCCGCTGCCTGGACTACAGGAAAGATACTCTCCAGTTCTCTCTGGAGCATTGTCCAAGTTTGTCTGCTGTGTCCTCCATAACTTAATTATGTGAAGGCCCTTGACACCAGGCCTCTGTAGGCCATCTCAGGAGGAGGAGGAGGAGGAGGAGGAAGAGGAAATGAAGTGGAAGTGAAGACAGGAAGAAACCATCTGGGACCTCTTTGCTCAGGATGGACTGCCAATGAGACAATACTGAGACTTTAATTTCCTTGCTGACATCCTTACACCACAGTTCTTGCACAATTCCCCACCTTTCAATCCATTGGCTACATTCCAACACAGCTTCCTCTTGGCTACAATCCTGAAATAAATGGCACCAACAAAAAACATTTCAGAGCAACTTTGTCCAACTACACTTCCAATGATACATACAAAACTGAACTATTCACCCTTGTGCATTCCCTTAGTGGCTGTCTTGTGGGTGTCTTTGTCTGTCCTGGTGCTACAATGCAGTGTTAGCCCAGCAGCAGTAACATGGCTGGTGGAAAGCTGTTGGCCGAGACTGTAGGTTTCCATGCAGGACACCCTTGAGTAACTCTAGGCCTTGTGTGCCTGGCTTCAGACTGCACCACCTTGGCATAGGTGGCAGCAGTCGGGCCTGACTGACTGACAGGTGTCAAGAATGTCACTGGTAGGATGGGAAAACGAAAGCCATCATCTTGAGAGAGGACACCAGATCGTGCTTCATGTAGATAATGTCACCTCCCCGGGGTGGTATCCGAACAATCCCAGTACTCTGCTACAAGACATCCTCCTCGGCAATTCTCCATGGTGCATTCTCCATGGCAATGCCTCTACCAATCATGGCCTCAACCTGAGCTTCCACTGTACACTATGATGTTGGGTGGCTTCCTGTGCTGCAGTGTAATTACCCACAGCTGGGAATGCTTGCGCTGTTGTGCAGTTGGTCACCATTGTTACAGAGGAAAGGAAACCTGAGCAGGGTATAAGGCAGCGACTTGCCAAGATACTCAATTGGAGTAATATCTCCTCTATTGGGATGAGTGCATGACCCCGGGTGGGGCTCCCTGTGACCCCACATCACTGCTTCTCCGGTTCACTCTGTGGCCACCTTGTCCTGTCAGAGGGCAGAGTATCAATGATTGGGTGGCACTCTGTTTGAGCCTTTCAGAGCTAGAGGTTTGTGCATACGTGCGAGGTAGGTGTGAAGTTGGAAGGTATGCGTGGGTGAGAGGGGTGACTGTTAGGCATGAACCCTGAGTGTTAGTAAGCGCTGCCGGGCCAAGTGATGGGGGAGTCTATTGCATTGAGCAGTGTGAGAGGCTGGTAAAGGTTTTCTGAGGATGAGGGATGATTGAAGATGCAGTCACTGACCTTGACCACACATGTGAGGTCATTAAACTTCTTTTGGCGCTACTGTTAGGTCGAACTCTCTATGGAGGGATGCACTTGCATTGGAAGCATTTCAGAAAGGGTTGATTCCTGGGATGAAAGGGTGATCTTATGAAGAAAGGTTTCAGCAGGCTGGGTCTATACTCATTGGTGTTTAGTTCAGTTCGATAAGGGTTTTGGGGACAGTTGAGTTAAGACCACAATTGGTTCAGTAATTATCTTATTGACTGGCGGAGCAGGCTCGAGGAGCCAGATGGCCTACTCCTGCTCCTAGTTCTTATGTTCTTATAGTCAGAGCCAGACATTGGGAATCCCTTGAAACCTGCACCCAATCCCTTCGGACGGTCTAGTGTGAGGGCTTCCTTCCAACTCCTCATGTGAACGTTGCCTCTCTCTTTGAGTAGACTTTGGAGCCTACTGCACCTGATGTGACGTCACAAATCTTGGAGCCCTCTTCTTCAACTATTTCCCTATTTTTCTTCCCGTTCAATCCTCAAGCCAATCCTTTTTGCAGCTTTCACTTCTCCAGTGCAGTTTCCCATTGAGGGGGCAGACTGCCTTTAAGAGCGGGAGCTTAGCTGGAGCACATACTTACCTCAAATGATTATGGGCAACCACCCTGCCTGGCAACCCCCCCCCCCCCCCCCCCCCCCCCCCCACATATTACCAGCCAGTGCAGCCAGCCAGCAACATTAGTTGTACAGGGCGGCATGTCATATACATGCTCAATGAGTAGGAACTTGCAATGCTGCATATCTCCACCGCAACTGGTCTGGGAAGGTTGCAAATCGTGATGCCTGTGCCCGGGTAATGGCGCAATCCAACTTTGAATCCTCTGCCCCTTCTGCTTTACACCCTCTCACAGATCATCCCTTTTGTTTTCCCCACATTCCGTGACATAGAACCTGTTTATTCGCTAACCTTTTCCGGTTCTAATGAAGGATCATTGATCTGAAATGTCAGCTCGGTTTCTCCCTCCACAGATGATGCCTGACCTGCTGAATACTTCCAGCAGTCTCTGATTTTTACTTCAGATTTCCAGCACCTGCAATATTTTTCCTTTTGACTTACAGAGGTAGTGGTTTTCACCACCAGCAGAAAGAGCAAAATTACAGTATCCTGTTTAACTGTTCAAATCAGCTCCAAATCAATGCATCGCTGATCCAAGCATAATCCTGGACTAAGCACAGCAATGTACCAGACCACTTCCCATTGACTTCCATTGTATAGAATTTCTGTTCCAAGCATAATATTTAAAAAAGAAAATCCTGATCCAAGCACCAAATACTCCCCAATTATCTGGTTTTCAAAGCTCAAGACATTAAATACAGTCACCCTGTTGCCAGGTTTTATGTTATGGCGCCATACAGTTTTACAGTTGTTTTTTTCCCACTTCCCTGCCCTCTTGACTCTTGACTGGGTTAAGTTCCACAGGTGCCAGCAGCTCTTTCAGTCCCTCACAGAAATGGCTATTCTTTGTGTGTGAGCTTACTCAGTCGGTTTGGACGCACTCAGTGAGGTGTTAGCAATGGCTCGCTTAGCAGCTTTCTTGCTGCTTTGCTGGAAGGTCATAGGTTCAACTCCCATGCCAGAGAGACTTGGGCACACAATAGGCTGACGCCTCTAGCGCCAGTACTGATGAGGTACAGTCTTTGGGACGAGATACTAAACCATTGCTCCATCTGCCCTTTCAGGTGGATGGGCCAGAAGATGTTGGAGCAGAATTAGGCCACTCGGCCCATTGGAAAAGATCCCATGCCACACTTCAATGAACAGGAGAGTTCTGGTGCCCTGGTCACCTTTCAATTGAGCTTCCTGTGTGCAAATTGGCTGTTGAGTTTCTAACATTGCAACGGTGACTTCAAAATTACTTGGCCGCACAGCATGTTGGGATGTCCCGAGATCACAAAGGGCGGTATGTATGTGACGTTTTTTTCTGCTTTCTTGTAAATGAGCATGTTGAATGTTTGGGTGAAGTACCAAAGGGCTACATGTAATTATTGAAATGAAACACAGTAACCCTCAAGGAAAAGGGACAAAATGCTGCCGTCATTTGAAATTGATCTTTCTAACCTCCACAAGCCCTCCAAGATCTCTGCATACCTCCAATTCTGTCCTCTTGCACATCCCTGATTTAATCACTCCACCATTGGAATCTGTCCCTTCAGCTGCCGGCATCTCAGCTTTGAAATTTCCTCACTAAGCTGCTCCGTTTCTGTCTCCGCCTTTAAGACATTGCTGAAAACGTTCCTCTTTGACCAAAGTTTTGATCATCGGTCCTTCTAGCTCAGGGGTGGGCAAACTACGGCCCGCGGGCCGCATGCGGCCCGCCAAAGGTATTTCTGCGGCCCACCAAGTCATTAAAAAAAAAAAAAACATTTTTCTTTAAAAAAAAATTTTTTTTTTTATTTTTAAAATTTTTTTTTAAGGTTAATGGGGGGGCTGTTGGGTTACTTACTGGTATAGGGTGGATACGTTGACTTGAGTAGGGTGATCATTGCTCGGCACAACGTCGAGGGCCGAAGGGCCTGTTCTGTGCTATACTGTTCTATGTTCTATATGAGGCGCCCAGAATCATAACCGGGTGAAGTAATTATTTTACTTAATATACTATGCGGCCCTTTGTGAATTGTGAATTTCTGAATGTGGCCCTTGCACGGAAAAGTTTGCCCACCCCTGTTCTAGCTCCTTATGTTTAATAGCACTCGTATGGGGCGGCATGGCGGCACAGTGGTTAGCACTGCTGCCTCACTGCTCCAGGGACCCGGGTTCGATTCCGACTTCGGGCGACCGTCTGTGTGGAGTTTGCACATTATTCCCGTGTCTGCATGGGTTTCCTCCGGGTGCTCTGGTTTCCACCCACAGTTCAAAGATGAGCAAGTTAGGTGGCTCCGATATGATAAATTGTCCCTTGGTCGGGTTACAGGGATAGGAAGGGGAATTGGGCCTAGTTTGGGGTGCTCTTTCAGAGGCTCGGTGCAGACAGAAATGGACCCAATGGCCTCCCTCTGGACTGTAGGTATTCTATGATGAAGCAGCTTGGGATATTTTCCTACACCTAAGATGCTATATAAATGAAAATCTAGTTGTTGTTGGGGGTGACAATTGTGTGTTCAAGCCATTCACCTTTAATCAATCATCATACTGGTTGTAATTACCTACCTCTTTGCTTCATATGTCTCAAGAGATGAAGAGGGATGTGGTGTAGTTGCACTGTGATTGGGCTAAGATTAATGCAGAGACCTAGGCCAATGCTCTGGGAATTTGGGCTCCAACCCAACCATGGCAGCTGGTGGAATTTAAATTCAATTAATAACATCTGGAAGTGAAAGCTTGCTTCAGTAATAGTGACCAGGATGCTATGGTCAATTGTAAAAATCCATCTGGTTCACTGATGTCCTTTAGGGAAGGAAATCTGCCTGGCCTGGACTACATGTGACCCCAGATGCACAGTAATGCAGTTGACTCTTACTTGCCCTCAGAAATGGCCTGGCAAGCCACTCACTTCAAGGACAATTCGGGATGGGTAATAAATGCTGGCCTTGCCATATAACACTCACATCGCATGCCAGAATAAATAAAACAAAATGAACGATGGATTGGCATCACTGAAAACTGGCTCAGGTGACGCTACTGATATGTAATGCCATACATACTGTGAAAGTGCAAATTAAACTTTGGGCTTGACTTAATGGCCTCATTGCGCCCGACTTGGTGACACAATGAGGTTGTTGGACCTCGTGAGATTCGCAATGCTCAAAACGCCGTGCGAGATTTAATGAAATCTTGTGACATGCCTTCACTGGGCGAGATACAGATGAACATATTTAAGTGAGTCATTAAGCTCATCTAAATATCTCTGCGCATATTCTCCTGGGGCCCGGGAACCAACGCCCTCGCCTCACTATAGTGCCGTTTAGCACAGGTTTCCACAAACGTGGACCAGGCGTAACAGCACCTGGGGGGGGGGGGGGGGGGGGGGGGGGGGGGGGTGTCTCCCAAGCCATTATAGCCCTGGGTGGTTAGGCTCTGGGCAGGGTGGTACCCTCACACTCTCGCTGACACCCCGGCACCTTGGCACTGCTAGCCTGATACCTTGGCAGTACCACCTGGACACCCGGGCAGTGCCATGCTGGCACTGTAAGGATGGAGAGGCACTGTCAGGGTGCCAGGCTGCCAGTGTCAAGGTACCCGGGGCTGCCTTGCTCTTGAGGGGACGTTTGAGGTCTCCGTAAGAGGTACGTTGTGTGCATTGGAGGCCACAATGGAGTGGCTGAGGGTTGGTCGTAAGATTGGGGCAGTATTTAAAAACAGCGCCCTGATCCGGGAATACTCTTCCTGCAATGGCGAGCTGAGCTTGTCAGTGCAGGAAATGATGTGAGTGCAATCTCGGCGGGGCCTTCCTCGCTGAGGGGAAAAAACCCGGAAAAGTGCCTTTAAATAGCGGTGTCGTTCTTGGCGCCGAAACACAGCCAAAGCGGGACTCTGTTTCTGTCCAGTTAAATCGCGCGTTTTGTCTTTATCAAGGAGAAAACAGGCAATTTATTCAATCTCAAAATGGAACTAAAGGGTTAGTGCTGAGGTAGGTCGTGGCACTATTCACATTATTCATAATAATATTTTGCAATATGTTTACTAAACAGCTGTGCAATCGTAGGACAAATAAATCTCAGGGGCCGGTTCCGATACATCTAAAAATCCTTAAGGAAATAAGAGAGGAAATTACAGGAACTCTGGCATGAATCTTCCAGAATCACTGAATACCGGGGAGGTGCTTTGGGACTGCAGAAAGGCAGATGGTTCTCTTTTCAAAATAGGTAGTAAAAAGTGACTTTGGAAGCTGCATGATGAGTTACGGTCATTGTGGGTATAGTTGTGGAATTCCTTATCAAAGATAAGGTTGTGAAGTATCTGGTTAGAAATAGAATCATAAAAGATAGTTACCAATGGCTTTCTTCAAGGGTTTATATAACAGGGTATGATAGAAATGAAGCACATGAAGTGTTCAGTTCCCTTGGAAAGGCTGGGACTCAAAATAAAGACAGTGGGAATTGGACAGTGACAATTAAAATCTACAGCAATATATCGGGGGGAAAGTGGGATTAGGCTACTGAGTTGGATGATTCATAATGAATGGAGGAAGCTCAAAGGGCCGAACGGCCTCCTGCTGCTCCTATTTTCTGTATTCCTATAAACTAGTAGCGCGAGTAGGCCATTCTGCCCTTCGAGCCTGCTCCACCATTCAATCGGGCCATGGCTGATCCTCTATGTCAATGAAAGATTTTACAATGGATGTGCAATTGGCAGACTGATAGAATATAGAGGTAGATGGTACAGGGAATGTCATCAGCTTGGGAGAATGCTGACAGTAGGTTTCATAGGTGTCTGTTTTCGTGCCTCTTTTCACAGAATAACAGAATCTTTTGTTTAGTGCTGTATCTTCAGACATGGGGAGGAATTCTCTGACCCCCCTGGGGGGTCGGAGAATCGCCCGGGACCGGCGTCAATCCCTCTCCCGCTGTGTCCCGAATTCTCCACCCCCCGAGATTCGGCGGGGGCGGGAATCGCGCCGTGCCGGTCGGCGGGCCCCCCCGCGCCGGTCGGCGGGCCCCCCGCAGCGATTCTCCAGCCCGCGATGGGCCGAAATCCTGCCGCTGACAGGCCTCTCCTGCCGGCGTGGTTTAAACCACCTATCTGACCGGTGGGATTGGCAGTGCGGGCGGGCTCCGGGGTCCTGGGGGTGGGGGGGGGGGAGCGGGGCGATCTGATCCCTGGGGGTGCCCCACGGTGGTCTGGCCCGCGTTCGGGGCCCACCGATCGGCGGACGAGCCTGTGCCGTGGGGGCACTCTTTTTCTTCCGCCTTCGCCATGATCTTCACCATGGCGGAGGCGGAAGAGACCCCCTCCCCTGTGCATACGCCGGTATGACGTCAGCAGCCACTAAGGCTCCGGCGCATGCGCGGACTTACGCCGGCCGGCGAAGTCCTTTCGGCCCCGGCTGGCATGGCGCCAAAAGCCGTTCACGCCAGCCGGCGGAGCGGGAACCACTCCGACGTGGGCCTAGCCCCTCAATGTGAGGTCTTGGCCCCTAAAGGTGTGGAGAATTCCACACCTTTGGGCCAGCCCGACGCCGGAGTGGTTCACGACACGCCGGGACCCCCCGCCCCGCCGGGTAGGGGATAATCCCGGTCATGGTTTGGAGGCGGGAGTTCCAAGCACAATGGCTAAATTTGTAGACGATACAAAGCTAATGATAGTGGTGGACTCCTAAACTGAACAGAATTAACCACAAGAGGATTTGAATACCTCAGGAAAGTGAATAATAATATTAAAATAATTTTTATTAGTGTCACAAGTAGGCTTACATTAACACTGCAATGAAGTTACTGTGAAAAATCCTAGTCGCTACACTGTAGCGCCTGTTCTGGTACACTGAGGGAGAATTCAGAATGTCCAAACTACCTAACAGCAAGTCTTTCGGGATTTGTGGGAGGAAGCTGGAGTGCCCGGAGGAAACCCACACAGGCACGGGAAGAATGTGCAGACTCCGCACAGACAGTGACCCAAGCCGGGAATCGAACGTAGGACCCTGGCACTGTGAAGCAACAGTGCTATATACTGTGCTACAAATGACATTCATTGTGAAGAAATCAAAGTGCTTCACGTGGGGGGGCAAAACTTTCTTACTTATACGGTGAGGAAATGATCCTGATTGATAATAAATTAAAAACATTTCTCGGTGGTCAGTGAAGAAAGCAAATCTGAAGCTGAAATATAACACAAAGTCAGTATTGAGCCAAATGGTGAGATCGCTTTACTACTTTAGAGTCATTGGTGTGACCGCACTTAGAATACTGTGTACAGTTCGGTCTTCACACGACATGAAGGGATATTGCTGTCATTGAAAGGATACAGAAAAGAGTAACCTGAATGATTGAGGGGATGAAGGGATTGGCGTACAAGGAGCGATTATATAAATTAGACATGTTCTCACCGGAAAAGAGAAGGTTGAGAGGTGACACGATTGTTGTTTTTAGAATTTGAAAGGAACTAGGTTTATATTCCCTCGAGTACAGAAGATTAAGGGGTGATCCAAATGACATGTCTAAGATGATTAAAGGATTTGATAGGCTAGATAGTGAGAAACTATTTCCTCTGCTGGGGGAGTACAGAACAACAGGGCATAACCTTAAAATTCGAGCGGGGAGACGTCAGGAATCACTTTTTTCAAGCTTGTGGAAATCTGGAACTGTCTCCCAGAAAAGCTGTTCAATTGAAAATGTCAAAACTGAGACTGATAGATTTTCGTTAGTTAAGGTGTTAAGTGACATGGAATCAGAACAGGTAAATGGAGTTTGAGATGCAGATCAGTCATGATCTACTTGAACGGCAAAACAGATTCAAGGAACTGGATGGTTTACTCCTGTTCCTAAGTAACGAGACAATGGAGACCATGACAAACTGTTTTACCTTATCCCGAGGGCATGGCCTGTAGTTGAAGGGGAGTAAATTTTAAATTAATCTGCGGAAACATAGTGAGTGATCGGCAACACTGTTGAACCTGCTCATTAAAGAGATGCTAGCAGCAGTCAGCATTAATCCTTTCAAATAGAAATTAGATAGATGCTTTTCAGAAAATATTATTTTGGAATGCAGCATATGAGTAATTTAAGACATGACATATGGTAAATGCAGCATACTTAGGAGAAACGGATGACTTTGGACCTATAATTCCCAAAGCATTCCACTATGGGACATTTCGTTGCCTCTTGTCTAGGTTTGTTTAGACAAATTGATAAAGATTGATTGCCATAATTAGTCGACAACTGCATTATTGGTGTGTCATGTGCCCAGCTGGATGGTGGAAGGTGAACTGGATGGACCTCGGTTGTTTTCCGTCCAGTAATCCCTATGTTCCTTAAAAAACAGCTTCAAAACTTTGATTGGACTCTGGAAAATTCTTGGCAATCTATACCCTTCAGCAAACACTGAAGAGTTTGTGTCCTCTCTTATGTGTACGACAGTGGCCAAACTTCAAAAATGCTTTGGCATCTGGTGGTCATGAAAAAAGCTATCTTTCTTTCTTTCTTCCTCCCCCCTCCCTTCCTCTTGCCTTCCCACCCTCTTCCTCCCTTCCTTCCTCCATCACTTTCCTTCATCCCTTCCTTCCTTCCCTCCTTCCCTTATCCTTCCTTTCTGTGCCTTTTTATTTCTCTCTCACGCTTTCTCTCCCTGTCGCCATCAACAACATTCCTTCACCATTCGTCTCCTCTTGTATTTCTTGATCCCTTTCCCATGTTATGATTATGGCTGATTTCCCCCTCCCGAGCTCATAGGATATTTCAGCTGTAGACGTCAAAGAAAGGGGCAGAGGAGATACACTAGAACATTACTACGGATTAGGACTTTAAATTATGTGGAGAGCGTGAAGAAGTTGGGATTGTTCTCCCTAGAGCAGAGGTGTTTAAAGGGAGAATTAATAGATGTAGTCAAACTCATGAAGGGTTAAACTAAGTAAAAAAGGAAAAGCTGTTTCCAGTAGCAGAAGAGTCAGTAGCCATGGATTGAAGATGGTTGAAAAGAACCAGAGGAGAGATGAGGAGATTTATTTTCCTCGCAGTATGTTGTAACGATATGCAAAAGCAGCACGGTAGCACAGTGGCTAGCACTGTGGCTTCACAGGGCCAGGGTCCCAGGTTTGATTCCCTGCTAGGTCACTGTCTGTGAGAAGTCTGCACCTTCTCCCCGTGTCTCCGTGGGTTTCCTCCGGGAGCTCCGGTTTCCTCCCACAGTCCAAAGACGTGCAGGTTAGGTGGATTGGGCCATGCTGAATTGCCCTTAGTGTCCAAAAAGGTTAGGAGGCGTTATTGGGTTAAGGGGATAAGGTGGAAGTGAGGGCTTAAGTGGGTCGGTGCAGACTCGATGGGCCGAATGGCCTCCTTCTGCACTGTATGTTCTATGTTCCATTGCCTTTGAAAATAGTGAAAGCAGATTCAATGGGAATTTGTAAAAGAGAATTAGGTAAATACTTGAAAAGGAAGAAATTGTAGGGCCACAGAGGGAGCCTGGGTGTGTGGGATTAATTGGATAGCTCTTTCAAAAAGCTGCCAGAGACAGGATGGGCCAAAGGCCTTCCTTCTGCGCCATATCATTCAATCATTCTATATTATTACTGGAACATACAGGGCTGAAAAGGCTCATTTCCACAGTTTACAATGTGCTTGCCAAACCAGTGGAGCATCTCAATGGAAAGTTAAAAAAAAGCTTAAGAACAATTCTTTTATTGGGACCATTGTCACAATGGTCACATTTACACACATTTGCCTCCTTATGATTTCGACCACTGAGAACATTATCACCCCCAAATTCACCTGAATCTCATACCATCTTGGATTGGACACTGGAAAAGTATCTTTAATATCCCTACTGTCATGTCATCATGGTGGAACTGTCATCAACAAAAGGAATGCGGTAGTTCAAGAAGGCAGCCCACCATCACTTTGGGTAACTAAGGATGGGCAATATATGTTGATGATAATAGTGTTTCCCCACATTTTGAGAGCAAAGTACATATTAGGAAAAGGTTTGGAGGATCTTGAGTCACAGAATCGCCGAATAATATAGCACAGAAGAGGCCCTTCGGCCCATCGAGTCTGCACTGACGTATGTAAAACACCTGACCTGCTGACCTAATCCTATTTGCCAGCACCTGGCCATAGCCTTGAATATTATGTCGTACTAAGTGCTCATCCAGAGGATTTTCACAGTAACTTCATTGCAATGTTAATGTAAGGCTACTTGTGGGCAATAATAAAGGTTATTATTGTTAGGTACCTTTCAAAGGATGTGGGTCAACCCGCCTATACCTCCCTCCCAGGCAGTGCATTCCAGACCGTCACCACCCTCTGGGTAAAAAAGCTTTTCCTCAAATCAAATGTCTACATGCTGTTTAACAGTGTGTGCCACAGAACAGAAATGCTTTAGATTTTTTTAAATGATTTTAATTAAAGTGAATACAATCGCCTCAGTAATATGACATGAGCACATTTTATTCCTACATTGCAAATTTGATGCAATTTTACTGCAGAGGTGAGACATTTTACCTGTGGCGGAGGCAGGCATGACACCAACCCTATTTAGCGGCATGGTGGCACCGTGGTTAGCATTGCTGCTTCACAGCCCCAGGGTCCCGAGTTCAATTCCAGCCTCCCCGTGCACTGACAAGGCGCCCGGGTGGCACATCCAAGCTGGTAGGAGCACTGCCTGGGTGTCAGGGTGGCAGTGCAAGGGCCAGGGAGCAAGGGGGGCATGCCCATTGAATAAGGGTGGAGGGGGGTTTGAAGGGTGTAGTGTGCAGGCCAGTTAAGTGGGGGCCTCTGGGTGATTGGGGGATTAATGGGTATGGTCCTAAAAGGAAGGGGGTGTTGTAAGGGGGCTTTGGGGGGCCTGAAGAGGGAGGACCCCCAGGGAGTCCATAGTGGGATGTCCTCACTTGGGGGGTGTGGGGTGGTGTCCATCTGTGGGGGGGGGGGGGGGGGGGGGGGGGTGACATTGCCTATGGGTGCAGGGTGTGGGGGACTCACAAGCTCACTTAGAGATCGGGACACCTTTTCAAAATGGCGGCCCGATCTCTGAGTTCAGCTCCCCAGTGCTAACAAAAATTCTAAGTGTGGGCTAAACTGGTGAAAAACTCCCCAAGGCCCAAAAAAGTGTCATTGAACAACGGTGGGGAACTCGCCGGCAGAGCCAGCGGGAAACGCCCTGAAAAACCCGCCGCAAATTAACTTCAGGCAAATAAAATACAAGACTAAAACATGTAACAGAAAGCACATAGGTTTAAAAATATGCATTATTTGTGTATTACGAATGGAATTGGATAAGCAGAGGAAGAATTAGAAAGTGACCTGGGAATAACAATAAGTTTCACTTTCAATGTCTACATAATGAAGCAAAGCAATCAATGAGCTAATAGATTGTGGGACACAGAACCAGAACAGGAAAGTACAAGTCTTCAGATGATATGCTGAGGTTTCACAATGCACGAGTCAGATTGTACTTGAAGTATGTTTAGTATTGATCACTGTAGCCCATAATCCTGATCTTGAGTGAAGTCAGCCTCTTCACATTCCACATGGGCAGCACTGTAGCACAGTGGTTAGCACTGTTGCTTCACAGCGCCAGGGTTCCAGGTTCAGGTCCTGGCTTGTGTCACTGTCTGTGCGGAGTCTGCACGTTCTCCCCGTGTCTGTGTGGGTTTCCTCCCACAAGTCCTGAAAGACGTGCTGTTAGTTGCATTGAACATTCTGATTCTCCCTCAGTGTACCTGAACGGGCGCTGGAGTGTGGCAACAAGGGGATTTTCACAGTAACGTCATGTAAACCTACTTGTGACAATAATAAAGATTGTTATATAAGTAGAAAGAAGAACGGCATGAACGAGCCCTTCAAGCCCCATTAAAAACGGAGAATCACCCCGGACTTTCTAGAAAAAAGTCCGGAGTGATTCACGCCCGTTTTCTGGCGGGTGTGGGGACTTAGCCCCATCATTGGAGAATCCCGCCCATGGTACCAGAGGACAGATATTCAACCCACTTTAGGCAAAGATTGTTCAACGTTTAGAATAATCTGCTAAGGAGGGAAACAAAATGGAACATAAAGATTCAAAATGCAGTTGGATGCTAATTTGGGAGAGTTAGGGTCCTAATGATGTGTGGCCAAAAGCCTTTTAGTTTTTCAATAATGTTTTGTGTTGTAACAAGGGCTCAGAATGGGGCAGAATAGTAATGAGTGCCAATATAGGCAGATACAAGTTTAAACTAATGATTCTCCCTAAAAGCTTGGCTGATTCATAAGAACATAAGAACTAGGAGCAGGAGTAGGCCATCTGGCCCCTCGAGCCTGCTCCGCCATTCAATTAGATCATGGCTGATCTTTTGTGGACTCAGCTCCACTTTCCGGCCTGAACACCATAACCCTTAATCCCTTTATTCTTCAAAAAACTATCTATCTTTACCTTAAAAACATGTAATGAAGGAGCTTCAACTGCTTCACTGGGCAAGGAATTCCATAGATTCACAACCCTTTGGGTGAAGAAGTTCCTCCTAAACTCAGTCCTAAATCTACTTCCCCTTATTTTGAGGCTATGTCCCCTAGTTCTGCTGTCACCCGCCAGTGGAAACAACCTGCCCGCATCTATCCTATCTATTCCCTTCATAATTTTAAATGTTTCTATAAAATCCCCCCCTCATCCTTCTAAATTCCAACGAGTACAGTCCCAGTCTACTCAACCTCTCCTCATAATCCATCAACCTCTCCTCATAATCCATCAACCTCTCCTCATAATCCATGGGGCAGAATAGTAATGAGTGCCAATATAGACAGATACAAGTTTAAACTAATGATTCTCCCTAAAAGCTTGGCTGATTCATGACTGAGACTCAAAGCTTTCCCAAGGAAGGGAGGAAAATTGCGAAAAAAGCAACCCCTGGTTGTTCCCAAACAATTTATTGAAACTCAGCACAAGGCAACACAGTAAAAGTTAAGGCCAGGGTTGCCAACCCTGCAGGATTGGCCTGGAGTCTCCAGAAGTTCACTCTCGAGGATGAATGTGTTGATTGACCAATGGCTGGAGCGTGGGGGCAAGTCATTTTATGGAAGTGCCAGGAATATATTTAATCACAGTTGTCAACACTAGCTGCCATGCATAAGAATTAGACAAGCCCAGCCTCACTTTGTCAGCTCTTCCTGCAGCTGTTGGGGGCCACTAATTAGCTTACAACAGATCTTCTGGCCACATCTGTGGAGGAATTCACACCTTTGATAGCGGCCGGCAACCCAAATGGCCAACAGCTTTGGTCCAATCAGCGCTACCAGGAACGGTGGCCAATCCTGGGACTGCATCCAGTCTCCAATGGCGATAATTGATGGAGCTGTAATTGGGGCATGGGTGGGGGAGGTATTGCCGGGCTAGTCTGGCAATGAGAGTGAAGGGAGTGGGCTCTATGACAGAAAGGGCAGGGAAAGAGGTAAAGCACGAGGGTGGAATGACGTTGGGAGGGGCCTCTAATGGGCTCAAGGGGCCATAAAGGTGATACCACACTCCCCCCTTGCTCGGCCACCACCCTGAGCAGTGAAAGCTTTGTGAGGGCCTCAGGCTAAATCCCAGCGGTGGGAGGTGATAATGTGCATTAAAGGGCATCTTATTGCCACTTTAGGGTGTCTTTTTAATTCATCTATGGGATGGAGGCATTGTTGCAAGGCCTGAATTTGTTGCCCAGTTTGTTGATGGGGCTGGGGCATCCTGGCTCAAGTCTTGATCTTCACGGTGCAGGAGCTTAAATCCAGTTCTAATTGTTTCCCCCCTCCTTACTTTTTAAATTCTAGTTTTCCTCTTCAGGCCTGTGCTGCAAAAGGAAAGCCAGTAAGTTTTTCCCAGGACTGTGCCAGGGCCGTCACCTACCTCACCATTGGAAGATGCATGAGAGCAGCTGGAGGTGAAAGTTGCCAACCCTTGAGGATTGTCCTGGAATCTCCGGAAAGCAAAGATTAATCTCCAGGACACTGTGGCAAACACATCCAAGAGAGAGAAAAATCAAAGAAGGGGTCTATTTTTTCACACTCTTTGAGCACTTTTGTTTATTAGCATGTTGGTAATAAGTGAAATCACTTCTCAAAATTTGGTCACCTCACTCTTTAAGTGGCCACAATTAGCAGTTACGCGAGGGAAAGCTATTGAATTCTAGCAGAGAGACTGGGGGTGCATTTACATCACAGCTGCAGAATCTGATGCAAATGCAGCCTGAATAATCAGGAGTTGACAGTAACAAGGTGCTGAAGCACTCTTTGGAAATTCAGGGCCGGTTTGAGCTTCAACGTGCAATTTACACCACACAGACTAAGCCAAACTTTGCAATGCCTTTTGGACCTTGCTGAAGTTGTTCAATGGAGGTTTGGCCTTGCATTTTATCTGTGGTGTTAACCTGGGAGTGCTTGGTAATGACATTCCCTGAACTTGAGCACACATATTCAGCCGAAGCCGATCAAAGCTAAACAATAATATGTGTAAGTCTCCTCTTTATATCTTTGTACACTGCGTTCCAAAATATTTTCAAATGCTTCACCAGCCCCATTGTGTTCCTGACAAACTCCTCTTCAGTGTTGCTGTAGTTTATTGTTTGATTTCCATGGTAACATTTTTTTGAAAGGATACAAACAAGCAGGTAACAACATTCTGACAAGCCTGGAAGAACGGTGTAGCTATGTGTTTGGAATGTTATTCCATTATAGTTGCAGACTCCTCTGGTAACTTGAAACCAGGTGATTCTATCCTCAATCTGCAAGGCCATTGGCCAGATGAAAAAAATAGTCAGAATTGTGGGTCATATTCCCCGAAATATGCCTATTCAATGACTGTAAACCAGGTATTCTGCTGAGGCAGTGTTGAGAGCGTTAGTGCCCCTTATGGAGTAAAAATGAACCAGAGTTTCCATTTCTGACTGATGTAGTGAGTCCTGCTGGGTAGTGTGCATGTTGGCTGTGTGTTGAATCAAGCATTGCGATGAAGTTACTGGGTGACATCACCTGCAATATTGCTCCCCGTGCGGCATGGTAGCACAGTGGTTAGCACTGCTGCCTCACGGCGCCAGGGACCCGGGCACGTTTCCGGCCTGGGGTGACTTCCTGTGTGGAGTTTGTATGTCCTCCTTGTGTCTGTGTGAGTTTCCTCCGGGTGTTCCGGTTTCCTCCCACGGTCCAAAGATGTGCAAGTTAGGTGGATTGGCCGTGATAAGTTGCCCTTTAGTGTCCAGATATGTGCAGCTTAGGTTACGGGGTTACAGGTATAGGGCGGAGTGCATCGGTGCAGACTCGATGGGCTGAATGGCCTCCTTCTGCATTGTAGGGAGTCTACGATTCCCACTGCTTTTCTCAGGGAGGCCCCATTTCAGCACCTCAGACATTGTGTGTTCCCAGGGTGGAAAGTCGGAGGCTACAAAACTAGTTGAATGGGGGGGAGGGGGGGTGGGGGGGGGGGGGGGCAGGGGTGAGAAGGAACGACCATCAAGCTTGTCACAGGATTTTGTGCAGCAGCAATTGGACCTGAGAGTGGTCCTCGCCTAGCAGCAAAAAAAAATGCAAACATTTAAAGGGGCCCCACAGCTGTCAGCAATCAGCCCAAGCTTCATGGCAGCCATTTCTGCCTTGGAAGCTATTTCCCAAAATCTCAACTTGCGACCCCATTGAGGGAATCCCTAACCTATAGGCTCATGCACATGAATGTAATCATTGGGGTGAGATACCAGAAGATGATTGGTCGCCTTGGAACTGACCCTAAGGGAAAGTTTCAGCCTTCAGGTGAAGCGGGGGTTGGTCTTGGAAAAAAAGAGAGGCTGAATTGACAACGGCTACATGTAGTTAAATACAGATCGTGTTAGCCATAGTAACATCCTCTTGAGTTTCTTCCACTATTCTATTAGATCATGACTGATCTGTTTCTCAATTCCATTTTGTCATGTGAGTGTCCCTTTCAGAAAGGTTTTTGCTTTATCACATGGCTTCAGTAATGTCATTGTGTGGGTGGAGCTGGGCTGTGGCTGGGTGAGCTGTTTTACTTTCACTTTCATTTTGGCTGCTGTGGACTCAGGCAGAGAACAGTGTTTTGGCCTGTTTCTCTCTATTTTCATTTTAAATACCTCTTCCAGTCAAAAAGCTATCGATTATAGTTACCTGTTTTGGTAACTTAAAAGATAAAGTTTGCTTTCCGGGAGGGTTTAAACCTGCTGGCGAGACAGGGTCAGAATCTCAGGGAAAGCCAGTCTTAATCAAGTGCGAATTCAGAGTGCTGGGCCATGCCCTTGAAAAGGTTTTTTTTTGGTTTATGGGATTTTGTTTTTGAATTGGAACAGTTAAGGGGGAATTTCTTAAATGTTATACATAGATTACTGTTGCTGGGGGGTGTCTTTATGTTTGTGATTGATAAAAATTCTTGCTGTGTGTTTATATAAATGTTAACTAAGTTGTTAGAATAAAGCTTATTTTGATGAAAAGTGTCCAGGAAGACTGTTTTATCACACCTCAAGTGAAGTCTCTTGTGCTCATCCTAGCCAAATGCAACAAATAGTTATAGATCAGGTGAACTCCATAATACACTTTTGAATTTTTAAACCCTGGTCCATTACAATTTATCTGTCTTTCTTCTATATGCCTAATTATTAGTGGTGGGCGACATGCAGCCCAGGGACCTTATCTGAGTCCCGAGTGTTCCCCATGAGACATTTAAATTAAAAAAATTTTTTTTTAGAGTACCCAATTAATTTTTTCCAATTAAGGGGCAATTTAGTGTGGTCAATTCACCTACCCTGCACATCTTTGGGTTGTGGGGGCGAAACCCACGCAAACACGGGGAGAATGTGCAAACTCCACACAGACAGTGACCCAGAGCCGGGATAGAACCTGGGACCTCGGCGCTGTGAGGCAGCAGGGCTAACCCACTGTGCCACCGTGCTGCCCATGCGACATTTTGTTGAGCATTACCCACGTGCAGTGTTGCCACATTCCGCTGGTTTCCATCCACGTAATTTATTTCCTATCGGTACGGCTGAAGGGATACGCACATAAAGGAAGGGCAAGTGAAGTGATGGAGGCAGATACAATCGAGGCATTCAAAAGGGAATTTGACTGATACCTGAAAAGGGAGAATGTGCAAGATTATGGGGAGAAGGTGAAAAATAGCACTCAGGGTGGAACTGTCCAGCTTCACCCGCCACTGGGATCATGTGGTCCCGCTGTAAGTCAATGGACCTCTGACAGGCCTGCTGCACCCACCAGAGCAGGGCTCAAAAATCCCAGCCGAAATGAATTGCTCGCTTGGAGAGCTGGTGCAGGCAAAATGAGCTGAATAACCTTCTTCTGTGCTGTAACAAATCTGTGATTTGCTGTGAAGCACTTTGGGAGTTATGAGTTTGTGAAAGGTGCTACATTAATCCAAGTATTTATTTTATTTTGACTCAGTATAGCCCTGGGGCCTGTGATCTTCCTGCTCACTGCAGTTCAGGCACTTCCTATTTGGGAAAGGAGTTGGGGGTTTGGGGGGGGGGGGGGGGGGGGGGTGTTTGATATTGCCTTTACTTTAATATAATGATCACTAATGTACCCTGTCAAAATACCATGGTTATTATTGTTTCATTGAAGTTGTTGCAAAGTAGCACAAGAGACTATTTTTATAGTGTGCTTTTCAAAGTAAGGGATGTTTGACAGAGAGAACTGAACACTTGCCATTTCAGGAACCCAAGTCAGCACTTGAGAACCTCAAAATTATATACAAAAAAAGGTTTAAGGCCTATCTGGTTCGTTTTCTATCATTCTTGATGCATATGAGAAGAATTATGGTGTTGTGACTAATAATACCAATCAACCTCATTGCAATAACTCTCACTTTCCCATTATATTCAGATGTTCATAATGCTGAAACCAGTTTTTTTTACCCAACACTTGTCACAAGGCTATGCCCTTTTATTTTTGAAAATATGAGTTTTCAACTTTCAACTGATTGGAAATTGATAATTTGAACTGAAACAGAGGAAACTTCTTAAAAAAGCAAGGTCACATTGCAAGCTGAAGGAGAGAAACCAACAAATCAACCTCGGGGAACTTTGAAGAAAGGGACATTTCCTATAGTCCAGACACCCATCAAAACTCTTAACTGTTGAAGGAAGAGACATGAAGGATGCAGAGCACTGAATATTGACAAAATGGCTACCGCCAACCAGGAATGGCGGCCATCATCCTGGCCACAGCAGCCCTGGGGTGTCGATGTCCTCCCGGGACTGGTGCACCAGGGTGCCATGGACTGGCGTTGTCCGGTGCCGCCTCATTGTTCGACGTATCCCAGGGTTGTATCGAGTGTGGGGGACACCAGGAGGTACTGCCTCATCGCCAGGTGATCCTGCAAGACACAAGATAGGACTCATGGTTGGATCACAGTTTGGGGTGGTGGTGTGATGGTGTGGGAGATGGGTTGGTGAGGGGGAAGTGAGGTGGTAGGGTGTGGAGGTGGTGGGGTGCTGATGATAGGGTGGGATGATATGAGGGTGGGTGGGGGGTGGAGTGGTGTGGGGGAGGTGGGGTGGTGTGGGGGAGGTGTGGTGGGGGGATTGTGTGGGAGTGTGGCATGTGGGGTGGTGTGGGGTTGTGCCACACGTGCCATACGGACACCGCATCTCAGTGGGAGCTCACTTAGTACCCCATGCCGACCTCCGCTTTGGACGTTGCCCTCTCTCCAGACCTACCAACCTGTTCCAGTGCCCACCGTTCTGCGGTGGTGAAGGGCGTAGTTATGGCTGCTCCCTCCAGTCTTCTCTCTCTCCATGCGGTTGTGCACCACCTTCTCCTTGGGGGAGGGGGGGGGGGGGAACAGAAAACCCACCGTGTTAGCCAGTCGGGCAGCATGGGGGGTGGACAGCTGGTGACCTTTGTGAACATGGCACCCTGCCGTGCTGGGTGGTATGGGTGTTGGTATGTGGTGCAAGGTGGGATGTGAGCAGACTACCGGGGTGTGGGGTTTGGTCACCCTCCGGGTGTTGAGGGGGGTAGGGGGTAGATACAGGTGTGTGGGAGGGGGATTGGTGCGAGGGGCATGGTGTTGGCTACTCACCCTGGCCACTCTGAGGAGATTGTGCAGTCTTTTCCGGCACTGCTGGCCGGTCCTGGAAGTGGGGCCCACGGTGCTCACGGCGCCCACAGCCTCTGCCACCTGCGCCCAGATCCGTTCATCAGTCCTGTGACGAATTAGGTCTAGTGCAGTTGGTATATAGCATCCACAAAGGATTGGATCAACACTCCGACGATTCTGAGAACATGATCAGCAAATTCAGTGATGTGTTCACAGGTTTTGGTACAGTACCATTCACGTATAAGATACAAGTCAAAGAGGATGCATGGCACCAAGAAGAGTATGTGGAGCTCTTTAGGATCGTCTCAAATAGGAGCTAGATAGAATGACAAAATTAAAAGAAATCAGAAAGATAGAAGAACCTACCGACTGGGTAAACTCCATGTTTGTGCAAAGAAAAAGAATGGCGATATTCACATATGCATGGATTCTAAAGATCTTAATGAGAATATCAAAAGAGAACATTACCAAATACCAAAGCGTGAGGAAATCACATCTGAAGATGGCTTTGCACAATTCTTTATGAAACTTGATGCATCTCAGGGCTTCTGGCAACTAAAGCTAGAGGAACAAAGTACAAAATGCTGCACTTTTAATATGCCATTTGGACGGTTCTGCTTTCTGAAAATGCCGTTTGGCATAATTTTGGCATCAGAAATTTTTCACCATGCCATGGAACACATAATCAAAGGCATCGAAGGTGTACATGTGTACATGGATGATATCATCGTTTGGGACTCAACCATAGACGAGCACAATACGAAGTTGCTTAAAGTTCTAACGAGGGTCTAGAGAAATAGGTTGAAGCTCAACAAGCAAAAGTGCCAATTTGGAGTAACTGAGGTCACATTCCTAGGTGACAAGCTCTCATCGCATGGCATTGAACCTGGCAGGACAAAATCCAAGCAATTCTCAACATGCCAAAAACCACATGACAAGAAAGCCACCTTCAGAGTGATGGGTATAATCAATTTCATAGGGAAATTCATCCCAAACCTGTCAGCAAAAACAGCACATCTACGTGTTCTTTTGCACAAGACAATGGATTTCACTTGGACTGAGCAACATGAGCTGGAGTGGAAGAAGCTCAAGACTTCACAAACCACCACGCCAGTTCTCACATATTTTGACCCATCTAAGCCGATTAAAGAGTCAACAGAGGCGTCCAAAGATGGTATGGGAGCAGTTCTTCTGCAACTTGAGAAGGATGATTGGAAACCAGTCGCATATGCATCACAATCCATGATGACAACAGAGCAGAGGTATGCTCAAATCAAAAAAGAATGCCTGGGCTTAGTTGTAGGCTTGGAGAAATTCCATGGCTACGTGTATGGGCTTCCAGCTTTCATAGTTGAGACAGATCATCGTCCTTTGATTAACATTAACAAGAAAAATCTCAACCACATGTCTCCGTGCATTCAGAGGTTTATGATGAAGTTACAATGCTATGATTTCAATCTCATATACATGCCAGGCAAATATTTGTTCTTAGCAGCTGCATTATCGAGAGCACCGATACAAAATATTCGCAGTGAAATTGCTGCAGATGTAGATCTGCATGCCAATCCTAGTTCCACACTACTACCAGTATCAGATACGAAACTACTTGAGATCCAAGAAGAGACTGGGAAGGATCAAACTCTTCATGGAGTAATACTTTGTTTGAACACTATCGTCATACCTCAATCTCTTTGCAAGGATGTACTAAAGAGGATACATGAAGGAAATCTCGGGATTGAGAAATGTAAATGGAGAGCTTGTGACTCTGCTTACTGGCCAGGTATAAGCCAGGATATTGACAGGATGGTCAGTTGTTGTAACACATGCCACACACATCGTTGCAAACAAACAAGAGAACCTATGCAAATATCTGATTTACCTACGGCACGATGACAGAAAGTTGCTATGGACCTCTTTCATCTACGAGGGAAAGATTATTTAATGATCATAGACTATTTGTCAAATTATCCCGAAATGGCTCTTCTGTCAAGCATAATGGCAAGCAGTGTAATACTGCATACCAAGTCCATTTTTGCCAGACACGGAATTCCGCAAATCGTCGTGAGTGACAACGGTCCTTGTTTTAGCTGTAAAGAGTGGCAACACTTCGTGTATGATTTTAATCACATCACATCAAGTTCATTGTACCTTCAAGTCAATGGAAAAGCCAAAAAAGGTGGACATATTGTTAAGCAATTGTTGAAGATAGCAATGGCCAGTCAATTTGATCCATATCTGGTTTAGCACACTGGGCTAAATCACTGGCTTTTAAAGCAAACCAAGACAGGCCAGCAGCACGGATCAATTCTCGTACCAGCCTCCCCGAACAGGCGCCGGAATGTGGCGACTAGGGGCTTTTCACAGTAACTTCAGTGAAGCCTACTCGTGACAATAAGCGATTTTCATTTTTCATTTCATTTCATAGCTCGCACTATTGAGTTTCAGAGTATCACCATTGTCAGATGGTAGATTGCCAGCAGTTACTCATGAATAGAAGGTTGCGTACCGCACTTCCATACTTGGCAAAGAAGGAGGAAAATGCAGTGGTATTGCAGGAAATGCAAAACATTAAAGCAAGACAAAAGTTGTTATATGATAGAGTGTTTAGAACTTTACCACCTCTGAGTAGTGATGACATTGTCCTGGTAGAAGGTTCAGCAATTGTCGAGAAAAGCCATTGTACTTGAAGAAGTAGCAGCTCGTTCCTCCAGTGTACAGACAGCGGATGGGTTGGTTTTAAGAAGAAATCGTCGCGCACTCTTGAAAACCAGAGAAGACTTTCACAACAATGTAATGGATGATGAATCTGTGCCAGAATCAACGTCAGCTGCAGTGTCAGAGAGTTCAGCAGTTCCTGAGCATGAGAATGTCATGGAGAACATTGAATCTTCAGGTTCTGAGCAGCAAGGTAAAACTTTGAGAAGATCAACCAGAGTCATAAGAAAACCTGATCGACTCAATTTGTAGATTTGGACTATTTGTACATACTATGTTTGCTGTTCATATATATATAAATGTTAAATCGGTTTATTTTAAAAATTAAAGAAACAAATTAATACTGTTTGACTCACAGGCTAATGATATCACATGTAAATATACTGATGATTATGTATTAATATATTCCTTCAAAGGAAAGGGGATGTGGTGATATCATGGTTGCGACTGACCACTCGGAGTTTCATTCGTATAAAAGTAAATGTTAGAGCCAGATGACCTCAGACTGACTGGAGAGCAGGAAGAGAGAGGTTGCCTGTGCATGTTAATACTGTTATTCATCTGCTGTTTTGTATATAGTTGCCCCACAGTTAATGTTAATTAATCATTTATAGCGTTAGCTAAACGTGTTCTTGTAATATAAATCAGACCAACCTGGGTGACCGGATTCTCTTGGTTCTTATAATGGTACAACAAGCGTGTTATTCTAAGAGTTTATGCAAATCAAATAAGCCATGTGCATACCGTGCCTCATCATTCAGCTTCAAATGGTTTGGCAGAGCGAGCTATTCATACATAGAAGGAAGGATTGAAAAGGATGGGGCAGTGGATAATTCAGAGACCAAACTCTCGAGGTTCTCATTTCAATATCGTGTCACACCACAAATAACTACGGGTCTCTCACCAGCTAATTATTGATGGGTAAAAGACCAAAGTGTCACCTGGATCTCCTACATCCAGATGACAAAGCATAAGTGGGAAGGAGGGACTTCCGGTGGCGGCTATGAAGGAGTAAGTCGCTGATTTGGTGGCTCCCGCTCAGGTCAAACTTTTGGGCATTTTCCCCCGATTTTCTACTGGACTTGAACTGTAAAACTGAAGACAGAGGCAATTGTGTACTGAATTCCCACATCGGTGCATGGAGAGAAGGACTAGAAGTGCTCGTAAAGGCAGAAACAGAAAGACAGAGAAGGCTTGGGCTGAAGCTGCAGCAGGGGACAGCATGGCAGAGGACCGGACCTCTGGTTTGTCGACCCAGCGGTCAACGGAGCAGCTGATGCAAGTTATTCAGGAAGACTTTGCTCAGCAGAAACGGAACTGCTTGGACCCGATAAAAGAGTCGATTGAGCGGCTGGGGCTTAGATTGGATGCCCAAGATCGGGCAACCCAGAAGGTGGAGAAGGCGCTGGCTGAGCAGGAGGAGCATCAAACTGCGGAGGAGTTGGAGGTGGGGATGCTGAGAGACCAGCAGAAGAAGCTCCTGGAGAAGGTGGAAGACCTAGAGAATATGGCAGAGGCTGCCTGGGGGCGGGCCGGTGGAGGCGCGGAGCATGGGTTGGAGGCGGGCCCAGAAAAGGGGATGGCTGATCGGCGAAGGGGGGGGGGGGGGGGCAATGAACCCCCCAACTAGGCTGATCACCTGAAATGTTTGAGGATTAAATGGGCCAGTGAAGAGGGCACGTGTGTTCACGCATCTTAGGGGACTGAAGGCTGACGTGGCAATGTCCGGAGACAATGCAGGAGACGCACCTTAGAGTAATTGACCAGATTAGATTGAGGAAAGGCTGGGTCAGTCAGGTCTTTCACTCGGGACTGGATTCAAAGACTAGAGGGGTCGCGATCCTGATCAATAAGCGGGTGGTGTTTGAGGCGGGTGGAATAGTCTCGGATGTGGGAGGTCGGTACATTATGGTCAGTGGGAAACTGGAGGGGGTGCAGGTTGTATTAGTAAATGTGTATGCGCCAAATTGGGATGATGTGGAGTTTATAAAGAGGTTGCTGGGAAACATACCAGACCTGGACTCACACAGGTTGGTCATGGGAGGGGACTTCAACATAGTTATTGACCCTGGCTTGGACCGGTCTAGCTCAAAAACGGGAAGGGTGCCAGCAATGAAATGAAAAATGAAAATCGCTTATTGTCACGAGTAGGCTTCAATGAAGTTACTGTGAAAAGCCCCTAGTCGCCACATTCCGGCGCCTGTCCGGGGAGGCTGGTACGGGAATCGAACCGTGTGCTGGCCTGCTTGGTCTGCTTTAAAAGCCAGCGATTTAGCCAAGTGAGCTAAACACTCACTTGATGCCCCCTCTCCCCACTGTTGTTCGCGCTAGCTATAGAGCCGTTGGCAATTGCTCTGAGAGCCTCAAGGGGCTGGAAGGGGCTGGTCCGGGGGTGGGGGTTGGGGGCCGTGGAGCACAGAGTCTCGCTCTATGCAGACGACCTGCTTCTGTATGTATTGGACCCATGAGAGGGGATGGAAGAAATCATGAGGATTGAAGGGGAATTTGGCCGGTTATCGAGGTATACGTTAAACATGGGGAAAAGTGAGATGTTTGCGGTCCAGGCGAGGGGACAGGAGAGGCGAACGAGGGAGCTGTCGTTTAGATTAGTGGGGGTGGGGGGAAAGCTTTCGGTACCTCGGCATTCAAGTGGCGCAGGAATGGGACCGGCTGCATAAGTTAAATCTGGCCCGACTAGTAGACCAAATGAAGGACGATTTTCGGAGATGGGGCGCGCTCCCGTTGTCTCTGGCTGGGAGGGTGCAGACGGTGAAGGTGACGGTCCTCCCGAGATTCCTGTTCGTGTTTCAATGTCTCCCCGTCTTTATTCCGCGGTTCTTTTTTAAACGGGTCAACAAAGTGATCACGGGCTTCGTTTGGGCGGGCAGGACCCCGAGGGTAAGAAGGCAATGCTTGAGCAGAGTCGGGGAGAGGGCAAGCTGGCGCTGCCAAATTTTAGTAACTATTACTGGGCGGTGAATATAGCCATGATCAGGAAGTGGGTGGTGGGGGAGGGGTCGGCATGGGAGCGTATGGAGGCGGCTTCATGCAAGGGCACCAGTTTGGGGGCATTGGTAACTGCGCCTCTGCCGTTCCAACCAGCACAGTACTCCACCAGCCCCGTGGTGGTGGCGGCCCTGAGAGTCTGGGGGCAATGGAGGAGACATGTGGGAGCAGATGGAGCATCGGTCTGGTCCCCAATCTATAATAATCACCGGCTTGCCCCGGGAAGTATGGACGGGGGGTTCCGGATATGGCAGAGAGCAGCGATTGAGAGGATGGGGGATATGCTTATAGAGAGGGGCTTTCCGAGTTTGAGGGCGCTGGAGGAGAAGTTTGGGTTGGCGAGGGGAAACAAATTCAGGTATCTGCATGTGCGGGACTTCCTACATAAACAGGTGTCATCCTTCCCGCTCCGACCTCTAAGGGGGATTCCGGACAGGGTAGTTTCCAGAGGGTGGGTAGGAGAAGGCAGCGTCTTGGACATTTACAAGGAACTTATGGGGTCAGAGGAGACGCAGGCTGAGGAGCTGAAGCGCAAGTGGGAGGAGGAGCTGGGAGGAGAGATAGAGGAGGGCCTTTGGGCAGGCGCGTTGAGTAGAGTCAACGCGCCCACAACATGTGCCAGGCTCAGCCTGATACAATTTAAGGTTGTTCACCGGGCTCACATGACAGTGGCCCGGATGAGCAGATCCTTTGGGGTGGAAGACAGGTGTGCAAAGTGTGTGGGAGGACCAGCGAACCATGTCCACATGTTCTGGACATGTCCAAATCTTAGAGGATTTTGGCAGGGGTTTGCAGATGTCATGTCCACGGTGTTAAAAACAAGGGTGGCGCTGATTCCAGAGGTGGCGATTTTCGGGGTGTTGGAAGACCGAGGAATCGAGGAGGAGAAAGAGGCAGACGTTCTGGCCTTTGCTTCCTTGGTAGCCCGGAGACGGATACTATTAGCTTGGAGGGAGTCAAAGCCCCCGAAGTCGGAGACCTGGCTATTGGATATGGCTAGCTTTCTCTGTCTAGAGAAAATCAAGTTCGCCTTGAGAGTGTCACTGTTAGGGTTCGCCCAGAGATGGCAACTGTTCGTCGACTTCTTCGCGGAAAATTAATCGTCAGCGGGGGGGGGGGGGGTTTAAGCTACAAGTAGATGGTAATGTACACTGTTTATTGTGTTATAATACCAAAACAACCTCAATAAAATGTTTGTTTAAAAAAAAACTGGGAAGGAGACAAGAAAAACAGGAGAGACATGATTATAGTGCTAAGGAGAGATGTTTTAACCCGAATGATTGTGTTTATATCAGGAAGTCTGTCAATAACCAGTGTTAGCTACCTGGAATTATTCTTAGCCAAAGTGGTCCCGTATCTTTGGCAGTGAAATTGAACAATGGACGATGTTTGCAGGAATCAAGATCATACTCTACACCATGACTCAGAGACAGCAAAACTTCCAGCTAACATAATAGAAGGAAATGCGGGTATGGGCAGCATGGTAGTGTGGTAGTATGACTAGGGGTATTACGGTACCTGGAAGTGAGCTGCTATTGGTGCAGAGGACTCGCTGCCCATTGGCCTGGATAAGACATGTGCCTCTCAGCCAATTAGCTCCGCCTATGAGGCGGGATATAAGAACCCGTGCTTCCCGGCAGTCGGCCTTTCTTCTGTACGTCTGCTGCCGGGCACACATCTTGTGCATTAAAGCCTATCGTTTGGATCTCATCTACGTTTCGTGTCCTTTGATTGTGCATCAGTTTAATGCACAAGATTTTAAAGGATGGAGCTTCATATCAAGCTGGAGCGCCTTCGACTCAGCCCACATGCAGCAAATGCAACAGCAGCATTTAAACACTGGCTGGCTTGTTTCAATAGCTACTTGAGCACAGCCGAAAACGTCCCGATGAGGGAACAAAAATTACACATCCTCCACTCGTGCGTTGGCACCGCCGTGTACACGCTCATAGAGGACACAACAGACTGCGACGCGGCCATGAACTTGCTTAAAGGACATTTCATCCGGCCGGTGAACCAGGTCTACGCTCAGCACCTACTGGTCACAAGGCAGCAATTCCCTGGTGAGTCTTTAGACGAATTTTACCGGGCCCTCCTTGTTCTGGGGAGGAACTGCGGCTGCCAACAAGTTTCTGTGGCCGAGCACACCGAACTTTTAATCAGAGACGCTTTCGTTGCGGGTATGCAATCTTCACAGTTCCGCCAGAGACTCTTAGAGAAAGAAACTTTAAGCCTCACCGAGGCACGGGCCCTCGCCTCCTCCCTAGATGTCACTAATTGCAACGCCCGCGCGTACGCTCCCGACCGCGCAGCGGCCCCCTGGGCGGCATGAAACGTGACCCTCCTCACCTCAGCAGACTCGGACCCCCCCCCCCCACCAGGCCTGCACCGCAGGGCGCCCCGATAAACCCACGGGGCCCCGCGTACAACTACGACATCTTGTATGTCCTAGGAAGCTAAACGAGCCTCCCAATGCTTTGTCCCGCAGCACCTGTGCCAACGCACAAGTGGACCGCCTCCGAACCCTCCACGCGGACCTGTGTCACCCGGGGGTCACCCGCTTTTTCCACTTCATAAAGCCCCGCAACCTGCCCTACTCCATCGAGGAGGTCAGGACAGTGACCAGGGAATGCCACATCTGCGCGGAGTGCAAGCCGTACTTCTACCGCCCTGAACAAGCGCATTTGATTAAGGCTTCCCGCCCCTTTGAACGTCTCAGCATGGACTTCGAAGGTCCCCTCCCCTCCAACAACTGCAACACGTATTTCCTAAACGTGCTTGACGAGTATTCCCATTTCCCTTTCGCCATCCCCTGCCCCGACATGACCACGACCACGACCACCATTATCAAAGCCCGACACACATCTTCTCCTTGTTCGGTTACCCCGCATATATCCATAGCGATCGGGGGTCCTCATTTATGAGTGATGAGCTGCGTCAATTCCTGCTCAGCAGGGGCATCGCCTCCAGCAGGACGACTAGTTACATCCCCCGGGGTAACGGACAGGTCGAGAGGGAGAACGGTACGGTCTGGAAGACCGTCCTGCTGGCCCTATGGTCCAGAAATCTCCCAGTCTCCCGCTGGCAAGAGGTCCTCCCAGACGCCCTCCACTCAATCCGGTCACTTCTCTGTACCTCCACTAACCAAACGCCTCACGAACGTCTTCTTGTTTTTCCCAGGAAGTCTTCCTCAGGGACCCCGCTCCCGACCTGGCTGGCTACCCCCGGGCCCATTCTGCTCCGGAAGCACGTGCGGGTGCACAAGTCGGACCCGTTGGTCGAAAGAGTCCAGCTACTCCACGCAAACCCGCAATACGCGTATGTGGAGTATCCCGACGGCCGACAGGACACGGTCTCCCTTCGGGACCTGGCACCCGCCGGACCTCGGCCACACCCCTCAGCACCAGCAGGTAGGTAGCTCCGCCTACGAGGCGGGATATAAGGACCTGTGCTTCCCGGCAGTCGGCCTTTCTTCTGTACGTCTGCTGCCGGGCCCGCATCTTGTGCATTAAAGCCTATCGTTTGGACCTCATCTACGTTTCGTGTCCATTGATTGTGCATCAGGTAGCACAGTGATTAGCAATGTTGCTTCACAGCGCCAGGGTCCCAGGTTTGATTCCCAGTTTGGATCACTGTCTGTTCGGAGTCTGCACGTTCTCCCCGTGCCTGAGTTGGCTTCCTCCGGATGCTCCCGTTTTCTCCCATAAGTCCCAAAAGATGTGCTTATTAGGTGAATTGGACATTCTGCATTCTCCCTCAGTGTATCCGAACAGGCGTCGGAATGTGGCGACTGGGGGATTTTCATAGTAACTTCATTGCAGTGTTAATGTAAGCCTACTTGTGACACTAATAAGGATTATTATTGTTAAAAAAATTAACAAGAAGTGGTTTATGTTACACCAGGATGTCCAGTGGACTCTACTCAGGAGAGAGACACTCATCATCGGAATTGACAAAGTCAACAGTGGTACTGGGCAGATCACAGCGTAGTCGCCAATCTCCTGAAAGACTGATGTATAATTAAGGCATTAGTTTCATTGTATTTCTGTCTTAAAGGGGGATTAAAATTTAAGGGAGGGGAGACGTGTTATTATTATGCATCTTCTTACTTAAATCCGTGGCTGGTGTCATCAGCCAGTGCTGTGATGCCATTAATTGGTGTTATTGTTACTTGTGTATATTCATATTTATCTGCCATTAGTTCTAATTCTATTCAGTTACTGTTATTTCCATGTTTAGCAAATTGCTCCCATTTTTGAGTCCATACTGTATTTTAAACTTTGTTATTTTTACATATTAAAGAAGATTAACTTCCTCTACACCGCTTCGCCTACCTTTTTGTGGTCAAGTTACCACACTTATATCTACATATTTTTCCATTGGTGGCGCTGCAGCATTCCCCTCAACTCCCAGGTTAATTCTCCACTGTGTTCTCTCCAAACCTCAGGCGCCTTCTGCTAACATTTCCAGCTCACAGGCATTTCAATTCCCCTTCGTTTCAAAGTGTTTCTTTCATTTCTCAAAAAAAAAAGTGCTGTTTGCCTTCTGGTCTGCACGCCAGTGCAGCATAAATTTCATTTTTGGAACTACTGGAAAGCTTGGGGTCTCCTCCGCTATACAGAAACAAATAATTAACAGAGAGTCTGTAACCACTGCCTCCATCGCCCCCTCCCCCACCCCACCCCACCCCACCTCCACCACCTACCCCACTCCACCTCCAACCCACTCTCACCCTCACTGATTCTCAAAGATCAGCTGAAAGGCTGCCTGCTGTTCAGTTCAGCTGTTGCAGAGATCCTCAGCTATGCTTTCTCTTCACCTTATATAGAATCATAGAATTTACAGTGCAGAAGGAGGCCATTCGGCCCATCGAGTCTGCACCGGCCCTTACAAAGAGCAACCTACTCAAGCCCACGTATCTACCCTATCCCCGCAACTCAGCAACACCCCACTTAGCCTTTTTGGACACTAAGGGCAATTTAGCATGGCCAATCCACCTAACCTGCACATCTTTGGACTGTGGGAGGAAACCGGAGCACCCGGAGGAAACCCACGCACACACGGGGAGAACGTGCAGACTCCGCACAGATAGTGACCCAGTCGGGAATCGAACCTGGGACCCTGGAGCTGTGAAGCAATTGCGCTAACCACTATGCTACCGTGCTTCCCTATAGATGTGACTATTTCAATGCACTCCGGGCCAACCTCCTATGATCTATACTTTGCCAACTTTAGATCATCCCAACTCTACTGCTTATGCCCTCACTCACACCAATGGGTGGCACAGTAGCACAGTGGTTAGCACAGCTGCTTCACAGCTCCAGGGTCCCAGACTTGATTCCCGGCTTAGCTCACTGTCGGTGCGGAGTCTGCATGTTCTCCCCGTGTCACCGAGGGTTTCCTCCGGGGGCTCCGGTTTCCTCTCGCAGTCCAAAGATGTGCAGGGTAGGTGGATTGGCCATGCTACATTGGCCTTAGGTTAGGTGGGTTTACAGGGTTACAGGGACAGTGTGGAGGTGTGGGCGTACGTAGGGTGCTCTTTCCAAGAGCCGGTGCAGACTCGATGCAATGGGCCAAATGGCCTCTTTCGGCACTGTAAATGCTATGATTCTGAGACCTATTCACATATCACCCATATTCTCGCTGATCTACATTAGCTCCTGGTTAAGCACAATCTAGATTTTAAATTTCTCGTCCTTATTTTCAAACCCATCCAGGGGCCTACAACCCTCTACCTTTTCTGCGCTCCTCGAACTCTGGCCTTCTGAGCTTACCCGATTTTAATTGCTCCACTATTGAAACATAAAAACATAGAAAAAATAGGAGCAGGAGGAGGCCATTCGGCCCTTCCAGCCCGCTCCGCCATTCATTATGATCAGGGCTGATGCTTCAACTCAATAGCCTAATCCCGCTTTCCCCCATATCATTCGGTCCCCTTCGCTATAGAAACATAGAAAAAATAGGAGAAACATCAAAAAAATAGGTGGAATTAGTGAAAGAATGATTGACATTTAGGCTGCCTTAGTGCTAACCTCGGGAATTCCCTCCTGAACTCTCTCTGTCCTCCTCTAATACACTCCTTGAAACATCTCTTTGGTAATCTTCCCTATTATCTTCTTATGAGTTTCGATGTCAAGGTTTGATTGGTAATGCTCCTCTGAAACATCTTGGGATGTTTTGTCATATTCAAGATGCCATATAAATACAAGTAATAGTTATTGTTATTGGACTCATGACAGCTCTCTGCATAGAAAGACTTCTCCTCATCACGCCTCTGATCCTTTGCCTTAACTCTTCATCCTTTGTATCTGTATGACCGCTAACCAAAGCTTGAGCCAGATAAGCAAAAGCAGCTCAGACAGTTTATTTCATGAGTAAGTGGTACATTGACCAGTTGAACCATCACCAGAGCTTCATACAATAACTTTCACGGACTACTGCCTGTATATAAATCTGTGGTTATGTGTAGCATAGCACTCTTCAGACTCAGTGTAAGGATGGTGTTGAGAACATCTGATGCCAAAAGCTGTGAAATTGAATGAATGAATGAATGAAATGAATGAATGAATAAGGACCAACTTTTACAATATTTAATCCTGCATTCAGAAGATAAACTCATGCTGGGATATCTCTTCATTTACACACATATATATATTTTATCTATAATATATATATGTAAACAGAGAGATCCCAGCATTACCCAATATATATATGTAAAATATATATGTGTATATATCAACATCTGACATTCTTAACTTTGGAAAGAAATTGCAATTCTGCACTTAATGTTGAATTTATGTTTCATTCCACACAGCTCCCCACAGCTGCACTGTTAATGCTAGCCAACCAATTTCATTTTGGAACAAGATTGGATGGGGGTTATCTCCCCTCAAATAGCTGGTTTCTTAACATGCTCAAAGTGTACTGAGGGGCAGTAAAGGCTTGGCAGAGGCAGAAAGGAATAAGTGCTGTGACCACGGAGCTGAGTGAAGGGACTGTTTGTGCATCAGGAAGACATGATGCCATTTCCCTTTGCTGCAACAACTTCTAAAAGCATCCTGGTTTGGAACAACTGGCACGATGAACCTAACGTGATTCGCTGCCAATTTTCTTTTAGTGTCAGCACGAATGTTTCCAAACAAGCCGCATTGGGATCACAGAGAGGAACGGGATCATATCGAGGAGCATCTGGAGTAATGCTTTCACGAGACTTTGACGTAATTGCATTGTAAATCCTGAGCAGCCCCTGCAAGACATTGTCACGGTGGGGAAGAATGGAGTCACTTAGATGTGCAACAATTAGTTGAAAGTTTATCGCAAATAATTCCAGTGGAGTAAATCATGAACAACTTCTAAAGAGGGGCATTATTGCATAAACAGTTGTTGACTATTTTGTTTTGTGTAGCACACAAGAAAGCGACAAAGAGCCAGCCTTCTGCTGCTACAGTGACAACACCAACATACATTGACATAGCACCTGTGACATAGTACCACGATACTTCACAGGACAACAGACTTGCTCCATTCGCGTTCTCACCAAGCTCTTCCTGTTCACTGTGAGACATTGCGGTCATGTCTATCCTTTTCCTTATCTGGAGTGCAAGTATTTTAGCCACCAGTAGACAAAAGTTCTCTTGGTAATACAGATCCTGAGCATTGTTGAATAAACAGACATACCATTGAAACTTTTTATCTTGCACCCATCAGGACAGATGCCGGAATGTCAAATTTCAAAAGGAGTAACCATTTGTTCTGAATGAGAAAAGGTTGCTGATTGGTTGGCAAGTCGGCTCTGTTTGGTCAAGATATTGCCATGGAGAATGCACCAGGGCTCAATTGTCCCCTACACTTCTCTTTAATTCAAAAAAAATGCATTGCCTGGACGTTTCTTTTGCTGTAAATTAGATCTGAACCATTTTCTCACTCTGAAAGCTTGATATTGAAATAAGGGGCCAGCTTCTCTGATTCTGAGGCTAAGTGCGGAGGAACCGCGGCGTTTTACGTGGAAAAAAATCGGCACCACCCCCTCACCGATGCTGCGACCGGTGAAGGGCTAGCAGCCGCGCCACGTAAACCGCCCGGCCTCCACAAAATAAATGGGCGGAGAATTGCTGGTCTGTGGCCATGCATACGCAAAGCGTCTTACTACAGCGGTCGCGCCGTACAAATACCGGACACCCCCTCGCCAGCCCCTGGCCACCACCCACCAGTCCCCCCAGCCCTCGCCGAAGCCCCCCCCCCGGCGAGCAGCACGGTTCCCACCCGACTGTGGCTGCACTGGACACAGTCCACAACAACCACGCTGGGTTCCCGCATGGCTGGGACCACACATCAACCACGCCATCGTAAACTCGGCCTTCAGGTGACGTCCTGAGGCTGTCCCAACGGCGTGCGCCGCTCTGCGATTATGCCATTTCGGAAGGGGCGGAGCATGTGAAACCTGCGTAAAACAGTCACCGCCCGCGATTCTGTCGTAAAAATGGATTCTCTGCCTGATTGTCGATTATAAAATCGCTGTCGGGAAACAGAGAATCTTGCCCAAGGTGCATCAAAGTTTTCCTGTGGGATAATGGCTACCCTGATCAGATCATTACCTGCTGTTTATCGCACGTACTTACAAATGGACCTCAGGCCACTATTTCTGAATGAAAAATGTCCACTCTTCCTCAAATTACCCTGAAGGGAAGTAGGTCAAAACTTTGAGCAACAGGTGAAGCTAGCTGTCTCACACTATTACGCAGCAGCAACACAAGTGATATTTTGCACTAACAGGATGCTGCCTTCAAGCCAAACAGACATTCTACCTTTCAACCAAATGACTCAAGTGATCTGTGAATTTCAGTAACAGTGTTGGGCCAGGCACGTAGGCCATATATCCATAAGGGTGGTAGATCATATGAAAAACACTTCAGTTGTTTGCAGAGTTCTGACCATACTCAGCCAGCCAATGCTTGCAAAACTCAAAACATAACGTCTAACTATAGATGTGATTGTGTGCTTGGACAGCACTTGCTGAACAATCCCAAATTTGCTAAGAATTACATTAGCAACCAATTTAAGATTCCCAGTTGGGTTTGGAATGTGGTTCACCTACACTTGCTGGTATTACATATATTCATACGCAGGTACCTCTCCTCCGCAGGCAAAAGGAGCATGTCCAGGCAATGCACCTTTTTTGAATTAACCAAGAGCCTGGAGGACAATTCTTCACTGGTGCATTCTTCATGGTAACATCTTGACCAATCAGAACTAACTTGCTAACCAATTCACACTCTTTTCTCATGTAGTATATAAATTGTTGTTCCTTTTGAAATTTGGCATTCTTGGGTCTGCCCTGATGAGAGAAAGACAAAAATCTTTGACAGCATGTCTGTTTATTCAGCAAATATCAAAGAAAAAGAGGATGTATCAAAGAAAAAGAGAATGTATCAAAGAAAAAGAGAGATCCTATAAAGTGGCCAAAAGCACCGGGAAATCAGAAGATTGGGAAGGCTACAAAAACAAACAGAGGTTAACAAAGAGACAAATAAGGAAGGAGAGGATCAAATATGAAGGCAGGCTAGCCAGTAATATAAGAAATGATAGTAAAAGTTTCTTTCAATACATAAGAAACAAACGTCAGGCCAAAGTAGACATTGGGCCAATTCAAACTGATTCTGGAAGGCTAGTGATGGGAGATGAGGAAATGGCTGGAGAACTTAATAAGTACTTTGCGTCTGTCTTCACAGTGGAAGACGTTAGTAATATCCCAAAAATTATAAAGGGTCAGGGGGCTGAGTTGAGTATGGTTGCCATTACAAAAGAGATGGTGCTAAAAAAGCTAAAAGGTCTTAAAATTGACAAATCTCCTGGCCCCGATGGGCTACATCCTAGAGTTCTGAGGGAGGTGGCTGAAGAAATAGCGGAAGCGTTGGTTGAGATCTTTCAAAAATCACTGGAGTCAGGGAAAGTCCCGGACGATTGGAAGATCGCTGTTGTAACCCCCTTGTTCAAGAAAGGATCAAGACAAAAGATGGAAAATTATAGGCCAATTAGCCTAACCTCGGTTGTTGGTAAAATTCTAGAATCGATCGTTAAGGATGAGATTTCTAATTTCTTGGAAGAGCAGGGTCGGATTAGAACAAGTCAACATGGATTTAGTAAGGGGAGGTCGTGCCTGACGAACCTGTTAGAATTCTTTGAGGAGGTGACAAGTAGGTTAGACCAGGGAAACCCAGTGGATGTGGTCTATCTGGATTTCCAAAAGGCCTTTGATAAGGTGCCACACAGGAGGCTGCTGAGTAAGGTGAGGGCCCATGGTGTTCGAGGTGAGCTACTGGCATGGGTTGAGGATTGGCTGTCTGACAGAAGGCAGAGAGTTGGGATAAAAGGTTCTTTTTCGGAATGGCAGCCGGTGACCAGCGGTGTCCCACAGGGTTCAGTGTTGGGGCCGCAGCTGTTCACCATATATATTAATGATCTGGATGAAGGGACTGGGGGCATTCTAGCGAAGTTTGCTGATGATACGAAGTTAGGTGGTCAGGCAGGTAGTGCTGAGGAAGTGGGGAGGGTGCAGAAGGATCTAGACAGTTTGGGAGAGTGGTGCAGGAAATGGCTGATGCATTTCAACGTGAGAAAATGTGAGGTCTTGCACTTTGGAAAAAAGAATCCAAGCATAGACTACTTTCTAAACGGTGAGAAAATTCATAATGCCAAAGTACAAAGGGATCTGGGAGTGCTAGTCGAGGATTCCCTAAAGGTAAACATGCAGGTTGAATCCGTGATTAAGAAAGCGAATGCTATGTTGTCATTTATCTCAAGAGGGTTGGAATATAAAAGCAGCAATGTGCTACTGAGCCTTTATAAGGCTCTGGTTAGGCCCCATTTGGAGTACTGTGTCCAGTTTTGGGCCCCACATCTCAGGAAGGACATACTGGCACTGGAGCGTGTCCAGCGGAGATTCACACGGATGATCCCTGGAATGGCGGGTCTAGCATATGAGGAACGGCTGGCGTTCCTGGGATTGTATTCATTGGAGTTCAGAAGGTTAAGGGGAGATCTAATAGAAACTTACAAGATAATACATGGCTTAGAAAGGATGGACGCAAAGAAACTGTTTCCGTTAGGCGAGGAGTCGAGGACCCGTGGGCACAGCCTTAGAATTAGAGGGGGTAAATTCAAAACAGAAATGCGGAGACATTTCTTCAGCCAGAGAGTGGTGGGCCTGTGGAATTCATTGCCGCAGAGTGCAGTGGAGGCCGGGACGCTAAATGGCTTCAAGGCAGAGATAGATAAATTCTTGATGTCGCGAGGAATTAAGGGCTATGGGGAGAATGCTGGGAGGTGGAGTTGAAATGCCCATCAGCCATGATTGAATGGCGGAGTGGACTCGATGGGCCGAATGGCCTTACTTCCACTCCTATGTCTTATGGTCTTATGGTCTTATGGTCTTAAACAAAGGGTTGAAATGAGTGCTTAAATCAAAATGGATGGTGGGCGAGGCGGGTCCCCCAATGCAGCCCCATGGTTGGGCGGCAACTGTAGTGGCTCAGCCGCCTATCGACCAGGCGCGGGGAGAAAATTTAAATAACGAGAAGACTATTTGATGGTATTTTCCTGGTGTGGCTCTGCATGGAGGAGGGTCTGTTGGTTTCTTAAGGCTCCATGGCCCAAGGAGGGGCCCAGGGTACCAATGGCTGTCCTGTGGCCCCGATGTTGCCACTGGCGAGATCAACCCTCCAGTCACTGGGACCTTCCTACCTGGCACTGGCACAGCAACAAATTCTCTACCTCTTCTTAAAGGGCATCACAAAATGAAGGCCTCTCCATTCTCCATGCAGCCTCACTGTGGCCATCTCTACCAGTGGCGTTGTCGAGGCTACAGAGTTGTAGACTGTCTGATTGGGCCAGCAAGGTGGAGAACCAACCCGTCATCCTTAATTGGACAGGAAGCCTGGCACCGGATGGCCTCCTAATTGGTCACCAGCGGGAAATTTGCCGGCCTGGTACTGCTGCTCAGAACGTGGCTTCTCGGATCCACATTTGTTCTCAATGGCAGGACTTAACATTATGTCAGGAAAACCTCGGCCATGCATTCCTTAGACCTACTCCACCCATCTTAAAATAAATATCATCAGAGTACAGACAGGAGCTTCCATACTCTCTAAACATTGAAATGATCCTTGGGTCCATTAAAAAAATACTCAGGAAAAACATTAAATATGGAGCTTGATAAACTGATGAGGCTTTGGGACCATATGGACAATAGAAAGAGAAGGCAGAGCAGCGACAAAATGGAGGTTTTAAAAATTATGAATGGGTTCAATATGATCACAAAATTCAAGAGAAACTTCTTTACTCAAAAAATAAGGGGGGATGTGGCGAGATGATAATATCACTGGATTGCTGTAATCCAGGAATAGGGGGATTCACATACCCCCATGGCAGCTGGTGGAATTTAAAACTAATGAATAATTATATAAATGATAGTTAGTTTCAATAATGGTGACTACAATACTATTATCATAGACGCCACTAACCTTTAGGAAAGGAAATCTGCTGGCCTGGCCTACATGTGACTCCAGGCCTACAGCAATGTGGTTAACCCAGAATAACACCCCTCTGAAGTGGCCAAGTCACTCAGCTCAAGAGCATAAGAAGCAGGAGTTGGTAATTCAGCCCCTCAAGCTTGTTCTGTTATTCAATACGATTATGTATGATCTCATCTCGGCCTCATGTCCACCTTGCTGCCCGCTCCCCTTAATCCCTGATCCCACTACCAATTAAAGACCTATCCATCTCCCCCTTAAACTTGTTTAGTGTTCTGGCATCTCATTGCACTCTGGGGTGTGAAGTCATTTGAGTGAAGTAATTCCTCTTCATTTCTGTTTTAAATCTGCCACCCCTTGGCCTAAATGGCCTCTCATTCTAAAATGGCCAGCAAGGGGAAACATCTGCTCTGCGTTTATCCTGCCAATCCCCTTTAGCATCTTGTACACCTTAATTAGATCTCTTATTCTTCTAAACTCTCGCGAGTATGGGACAGAACTATTCAATTTCTCTGCGTAAAACAAGTTCTTCATCCTTGGAATCACTCAATCAAGGGGAATTATGGGCAACAAATTCTCAATGCCCACAATGTGGGAAAGAATAAATTTAAACAAATGGTGACACAATGGATCTTGTTACCATGCGAATTTGGAGTGAATAGCCCTAGACGCATTTAAGTGGAAGCTATATAAGTACATGAGGGAGAAGGAAATGGAAGAATCTGCTGATGGGTGAGATAAAGGGCAGCACCGTAGCATAGTGGTTAGCACAATTGCGTCACAGCTCCAGGGTCCCAGGTTCGATTCCCGGCTTTGGTCACTGTCTGTGCGGAGTCTGCACGCCCTCCCCATGAGTGCGTGGGTTTCCTCCGGGTGCTTCGGTTTCCTCCCACAGTCCAAAGATGTGCAGGTTAGGTGGATTGGCCATGCTAAATTGTCCTTGGTGTCCAAAATTGCCCTTAGTGTTGGGTGGGGTTACAGGGTGATGGGGATAGGGTGGAGGTGTGGGTTTGGGTAGGGTGCTCTTTTCAAGAGCCGGTGCAGACAATATGGGCCGAATGGCCTCCTTCTGCACTGTAAATTCTATGATTCTATGATAAAGAGTGGGAGGATGATCATGTGGAGCATAAACACTGGCAGAGACTGGCTGGGCTGAATGGCCAATTTTGCTGCTGTAAATTCTATGCGGATGAAATAAACTGATCAGTAATTGCGAAGAAAATTTCAATTAAATTAGTTGTGCTTTAGAGGTGTGTTACTAGGAAGCACACAGGTTTAAAATAACGGAGCTTTACTTACAATGTGCTATCTCTTACATGGCTCTTCTCTCTCTGTTTCCCGTGCTAGGACTTATGATGTCACTTCCGGTGAATACATCAAAACAACAGAGCTTCATTAGAGTGAATAAGAATAATACAAATGCATAACATTTTCTCCCCCCCTTAAATTGAACTCCCCCAAGAAGTTCAAAACAAACTCAATATGAGCAATAGTCAATAGGTCAGGTGGCTTGGAGGTCATCACTTTCGGACGATTGACGGGGAACCTCTGGTATCTTTTTCACATCTCTGTGCCTGATCAGAAAATTAGGTATTGCTTTCTTCAACAGTGCCTGGTAGTGTGGGTGTTGTAGGAAAGGTCCAGTCATGACTTTGAAAGTTTGAACCTGGATTTTCCACAGGCCCTGATTCCACTCTTCCAGCCAATAACTGGTCTGCATGTCTCCTCCAGATAACATCATCCCTGGTCTGTATAAGAGATGGGTCAAGTCTGTGCAAGGACCATGGGAGGAACCCATTCCTCCCCTGTGGAGTCATTCCTAGTCAAAGCTCCTTGTTCTTGATGGAAATATTTGATGCTTCACCTTGCTTTCCTCCCGTTCCATTTGTACTTGCTGTTGACTTGTACGATCTCTTTCGTTTTCGGAGGTTTCAACAGATCGAATGTGGAATGTTCATTAGTAATGCAGGAAAGGTCTCATTCGTGGAATGTGTGGTATTCCTATACACCAGTAGGAACTTCTTAAAACGTTTGATGAGCGAACCTTGTTCCCTGCTTGCTCTCAAGGTATGTTTCATACTTTGGACAAAGTGTTCTGCTGGTCCATTAGTAGCAGGGTGGTATGGTACAGATTTAATATTTCATTTACTTCTGAGAAACTATTGAATTCTTGTGAGGCAAATTGAGGTCCATTGTCACTCACCAGTTGTTCAGGGAATTCAAAAGGACTAAACACTTTTCCTAGCTTCTCAATAGTCTTCCCCGAGGAGGTAGATTTCATCACAACGACATCTGACCACATGGTGTGGGCATCAACCATTACCAAGAACATATATTTTCAAACGTTCCTGCAAAACACACATGCACATGTTGCCAAGCCTCTTCAGGCTATTTCCATGGAGGCAGCGGTGCTAAGGGTTTCAGGTTTCTTACCTTTAGAATTAGAATTAGAATTAGAACATTACAGCGCAGTACAGGCCCTTCGGCCCTCGATGTTGCGCCGACCTGTGAAACCACTCTAAAACCCATCTACACTATTCCCTTATTGAAGGCGACGTGCTCACACATGCATTAAATTTACAGCTTCTAATTTCTCCGAAACATTACTGCGGAATGCCTTGATTGGAGTCCTCAAACTATTTTTAATAAACCATCTTAAATCACTTACAAAGAGATCATGTACCTAATGTTCTTGTCTTTGGTAACAATTGGTGTTTTTGCACAGGAAGAACATGTTATAGCTTATTTTCCAATTTCTGTGTCCAGTCCAGGCCACCAGAGATAACTTCTCGCTATTTCCTTCATGCGTGCGACTCCACAATGGCCCTCATGTAGCTTCACTGACACCTGTTTCCTCGATGGTGGCGGAATGACCCATAGAAGGCATCCTGACTATACTGACAACTCCAATCTCCTGGAACAGTAAGTTTTCAGGTTAGGTGCTAGTTCTGAAGTTTCCCCTCATAATACATCACTCCTCAGAGTAACGGATCACTCCGAGTGTGTTTCCACACTTGTTAAGCAGTGACTGTTGTGTTGTCCACTTGTTCAAAGTAGAAGATATTCCTATTTGAAGAGTTTGGCGAACTATCTGGCAGAGATAATCTTGAAAGTCCATTTGCATTGCCAAGTAGACTTGACTGTCGGTATTTAATGGTATCAGTCTGTGCAGACAAAAGCAATGCCCATCTTTGCATTCTACTTTGCAGAAAGTGACGGAATTCTTCAGTGTGATTGGTGGAAATGGTGGTTAATGGATGACTGTCTTTCTCCTGTACAGGAATTGAAAGAATTTCTTTATTCCAAAAATGATCCTGAATGCTTCGGTTTCAATCTGGGATTAGTTACTTTCAGATTTATCCAAGGTTTGAGAAGCAAACGCAATGGGTCTTTCTTCCCCAATAGCATGATGTGGGAGACCATCGCTCCCACACCATAAGGAGGTGCATCGCAAGCTGTAAGGATAAAGTAGGACCAAGGTGCGTAAGAGCTTCTGATTTAAGTAATGCTTCTTTGGCTCTCATGAAAGTGTTTATTGCAATGATCCGACCACTTCCACCTCTTGTGCTGGTACAAGAGTTTATGTAATAGATCCAGAATTGTTGCCAAGTTTGGGACAAATCTTGCACAGTCATTCAACAATCCCAGGAAGGAACATAACTGGTTGATATTCTGAGGTGCAGGCACCTTTGTCATGGCGTTCACCTTTGAAGGAGATTTGTGAAGGCCAGTGGTGTCAATCACATGTCCCAAATACTCACTGGAGGATTGGAAGAACTCATATTTGTCCTTACGGACTCTCAGACCATTGTCTTCAAATCTCTGGAGTGTGGTTTCGAAGGTGTTCCTCTTCATCTCTCCCAGTGACTAAGATGTCTTCCAGATAACACTGGACTCTGCTCAGTCCACTCAGGATCTGATTCATTGCTCTTTGAAACAATGCAGGAGCTGGTGTGGTACCAAAACAAACCTTTGGTATCAAAGCAAACCTTTATGTGTCGCAATTGTCAGAAATTCCTTTGACCTCTTGGCCACATTCATCTGTAAGTAAGCTTGGCACAAATCAATTTTGCTGAAATGTTGGCTTCCTGCCAATACAGTAAAGAAATCATCAATGTGAGCACATAACACTGGATTTATGGTGACCTTGACGTCCCTGCAAATCCATCTTTTTTTGATGACTGGAACTATTGGCGTGGCCCATTCACTGATGCTGACAGGTTCTAAGATTCCGGACTTCACAAGTCGCTCAAAGTCAAGTTCTGCCTTTGGCATAATAGTACAGACCTTGTCATCAAGCATTTTGTTTGGCATCCTTCTTTGATCTTCAGTTTAACTGTAATATCTTTCATGTTCCCTGATCAAACACAACATTGTGCTTCTTTAAAATGTTTGTGAGGCCAGTACTCCATTGATCATCATGTTGACTTTGGCCCAGTTCTGTTGTGTCTTCTCCAGCCCTATGTTTGACCCATCAATGCTGGATAGCTTCCCTTTACTACATGTGGAAACAAATCTGCTGTTTGCTCATTAAGTTGAACAGCTGTTCAATAGGGGGATCAGGGGTTATGGGGGGAAGACAGGGGAATGGGGATGAGAAACATATCAGCCATGATTGCATAGCGGAGCAGACTCAATGGGCCAAATGGCCTAATTCTGCTCCAATGTCTTATGGCCCTTTAGTGCAACCATTTCTTCTGTGTCTTCAGCAGTATCCTTGACGGTCTAAAGGAAATATATGGATGTTTCTCCTTGGAGACAGTCTCTGGCACCAACGAGATGCTGCTCCAGTGTCAACTTCCATCCTTACTGGCTGTTCCTCCAGGAGTGGAGTGATGCAGTACAATGTGTAGTATTAGCAATGGCTAGCACATTCAGTAATAATTTCTCCTCTGACTCAGTTGCCTCTCTTTCCTCGACCCGTTGTGGGGCTGAGCTCTTGGAGGATAGAAGCCTGGGTTCAAACTTTGAGCTGAAGGCCCAGCTTGATAAGAAATAAAGTGTCTCTGGAAAGCCTGCTGCCTGTAAGTCTTACATTCTCCAAACTGTGGGGTCCCTGAAAGAATGATTCTGCAAGGAAGAGCATTGTCCACCGTAAACCAGTGACTTTGGTCAACCAGCAGGATTGAAGCAAAGGCTACTAAAAGATCCACCATCTGAAGCCAAGGCACTTTTCTTTTGACCTTAATCATTATTTTTCCACCCTTTCCCCCTTCTGTGTTGGTCTGTCTTGTGTGTGTGGGCAGAGGGTGGGGTAGTTAAAGAGGGGTCAGGTGTTAAAGGACATTTAACCAACTGTATTCACTGCATATATCTGATTTGTTATAGTTAGAAATAAACAGTAATTGTGTTTAAACGTACAAACCTGGTGACTGTAATTATTGGACTGCCAAGGGCCAAAGCCTTCAGGAATTTTTATAAGAATTACTGGTTAATTCGTATTTGTGACTCCGGGGCCCGTGGGGCTGGAATTCACCATGTACTTGCCCAGGGTGACGGATATAGTGAGGTCTTGCTTCAATTGTATAGGAACTTGGTTAGACTGCACCTGGAATACTGTGTACACTTTTGGTCTCTTTACCTCAGAAAGGATATTATTACCATGGAGGGAGTGCAACAAAAGTTCATCAGACTTGGGGAAGACGGAATTGTCTTATGAAGAGAGACTGGGCAAACTGGGCCTGAAATCTCTCGAGTTTTGAAGGATAAGAGGTGATTTCATTTAAACCGACAAAATATAGCTATAATCTCCAAAATTATATACATGAGTTGGTGGAGTAAGCAGTGAAGTGGCAGATGGAAGTGTGAGGTCATGCATTTAGGAAGGTCAAACAGTTATAGGGAGTACACAATAAATGGGAATATACTAAGGATAGATGGTAAGAGATCTTGGTGTACAAGCACTCAGGTCCCTAAAGGCAGCAGTTCAAGTAGACAAGGCTGGAAAGAAAGCATATGGAATGTTCTTCTTCATTGGCCAAGGTATTGAATACAAAAGTAAGGATCTAATATTGGAATTGTATAAAACACTGGTGAGGTCACAGCTGGAGTATTGTGCACAGTTCTGGTCACCACATTACAGAAAGGACGTAATTGCTCTGGGGGAGATTGCAGGGATGATTTACAAGAATGTTGCCAGGGCTAGAAAAGTGTGGCTATGAGGAGATATTGGATAGGTTGGGGTTATTTTCCTTGGAACAAAGAAGGCTGATGGGTGACTTAATTGAGGTGTAAAAAAATATGGGGGGGAAGAGATGGAATGGACAGGATAAAATTGTTTCCCTTGGTGGTAAATTCTAGAACCAGTGGACATAGATTGAAGATAAGTGGCAGAAGATGTAGAGGGGACACGGGTAAGAACTTTTTTACGCAGTGGGTAGTGGGTGTCTGGAATTTGCTGCCCGAGTTAATGGTGGAGGCAGAGTCCCTAAACTCTTTTAAAAAGTACCTGGATCTGCACCTTAAGTGCTGTAAGTTGCAGGGCTATGGACTAGGTGCAGGAATGTGAAATAGAAAGGGTACCTGGGTGTCCTCAGGCTGCATGGGCAAGATGGGCCGGATGGCCTCCTTCTGTGCTGTAGCTTTTCTAAGATTTTCTGATTTGAAAATGCTTAAATAAATAGACAGGGTCGATGCAGGAAAGATGTTTCCCTTGGGTGGAGAGTCTAGAACCAGGAGACACAATTTCAAAACAAGGGGGATGGAAGGGGGATGCCACTTAGGAATGGGATGAGAAGAAATTTCTTTAGACAGAGGGCTGCGATTCTTTTGAATTCTCTACCTCAGAGGGCGGTGGAAGCTCAGTCACTGAGTATGTTTAAAGCAGAGATTGTTAGATTTCTGATTACCAATAACATAACGGGTTATGGGGATAGTGGCTGGAAAAGGGATTGAAGTGTCCGATCAGCCATGGTCAAATTCAATGGTGGAGCTGGCTCGATGGGTTGAATGGCCTACTTCTGTTCCAATGATGCTGTTGAACTCCAGCTCTTATTTCTTAGGTTCTTAACGATGACTCGGCACTGACCTGGAGCAGAAATTTTGTTGTTTTCAGATTCCCTATTGCAAAGGCATGGAGGCCAATTGATTAACCTGGCTGTGGTTGGTGAATTTGTATAGGAACTGAACCAGAGATTCTATCGTTTGCATGCTGCAATGTTACAGGGAGACTTTACCCTTTCGACGAGTAGTATGGTGGTTAGCATAAATGCTTCACAGCTCCAGGGTCCCAGGTTCGATTCCCGGCTGGGTCACTGTCTGTGTGGAGTCTGCACGTCCTCCCCGTGTGTGCGTGGGTTTCCTCCGGGTGCTCCGGTTTCCTCCCACAGTCCAAAGATGTGCGGGTTAGGTGGATTGGCCATGCTAAATTGCCCTTAGTGTCCTAAAAAGTAAGGTTAAGGGGGAGGGGGGGGGGGGGTTGTTGGGTTACGGGTATAGGGTGGATACGTGAGTTTGAGTAGGGTGATCATTGCTCAGCACAACATCGAGGGCCGAAGGGCCTGTTCTGTGCTGTACTGTTCTATGTTCTATGCCCTGTACAGCTCAATGACAAGCTACATACCAACTGATACCATAACGCCACTAGGAAAACGTGACTTGGAGGAATTGCTTAAGCTGAGCACATGCAGGTGGAATTAACTGTTGACATGAAATAAATAAGAACATAATAACTAGGGGCAGGAGTAGGCCATCTGGCCCCTCGAGCCTGCTCCGCCATTCAATGAGATCATGGCTGATCTTTTGTGAACTCAGCTCCACTTTCCGGCCCGAACACCATAACCCTTAATCCCTTTATTCTTCAAAAAACTATCTATCTTTACCTTAAAAACATTTAATGAAGGAGCCTCAACTGCTTCACTGGGCAAGGAATTCCATAGATTCACAACCCTTTGGGTGAAGATGTTCCTTCTAAACGCAGTCCTAAATCTACTTCCCCTTATTTTGAGGCTATGTCCCCTAGTTCCGCTTTCACCCGCCAGGGGAAACAACCTGCCCGCATCTATCCTATCTATTCCCTTCATAATTTTCAATGTTTCTATAAGATCCCCCCTCATCCTTCTAAATTCCAATGAGTACAGTCCCAGTCTACTCAACCTCTCCTCATAATCCAACCCCTTCAGCTCTGGGATTAACCTAGTGAATCTCCTCTGCACACCCTCCAGTGCCAGTATGTCCTTTCTCAAGTAAGGAGACCAAAACTGAACACAATACTCCAGGTGTGGCCTCACTAACACCTTATACAATTGCAACATAACCTCCCTAGTCTTAAACTCCATCCCTCTAGCAATGAAGGACAAAATTCCATTTGCCTTCTTAATCACCTGTTGCACCTGTAAACCAACTTTCTGTGACTCATGCACCAGCACACCCAGGTCTCTCTGCACAGCGGCATGCTTTAATATTTTATTGTTTAAATAATAATCCCGTTTGCTGTTATTCCTACCAAAATGGATAACCTCACATTTGTCAACATTGTATTCCATCTGCCAGACCCTAGCCCATTCACTTAACCTATCCAAATCCCTCTGCAGACTTCCAGTATCCTCTGCACTTATCGCCTTACCACTCATCTTAGTGTCATCTGCAAACTTGGACACATTGCCCTTGGTCCCCAACTCCAAATCATCTATGTAAATTGTGAACAATTGTGGGCCCAACACAGATCCCTGAGGGACAGCACTAGCTACTGATTGCCAACCAGAGAAACACCCATTAATCCCCACTCTTTGCTTTCTATTAATTAACCAATCCTCTATCCATGCTACCACTTTACCCTTAATGCCATGCATCTTTATCTTATGCAGCAACCTTTTGTGTGGCACCTTGTCAAAGGCTTTCTGGAAATCCAGATATACCACATCCATTGGCTCCCCGTTATCTACTGCACTGATAATGTCCTCAAAAAATTCCACTAAATTAGTTAGGCATGACCTGCCCTTTATGAACCCAAAAAGCAAATGGACAGAAATAGAAAAATAAGCCAAAAGGATGTCAAAGCTAATAGAACATAGAACATACAGTGCAGAAGGAGGCCATTCGGCCCATCGACTCTGCACCAACCCACTGACACCCACACTTCCACCCTACCCCTGTAACCCAATAACCCCTCCTAACCTTTTTGGTGACTAAGGGCAATTTATCATGGCCAATCCACCTAATCCTAATGCTTTTTCAATAACCGTGAGACGATGATTGCAAACATTAACCATTAACAGTAAGTGAATGCTTTTATTGGTTTTACTTAGTTATTCAACACTACATTTTCCATTTAAATCTGCTGATGCTCGAGGAAGTGCAAAACACACCAGAAGTTAAATAAGGCTGTTTTTAATCAAACATTACGGTCAAAGGTCTAATAATGACATTCTGTTTGTTGGCTGGCCAGGCTGAATGGATGATGTTATTTGTATAATGGGTGTTGCACAGGATTTCCTGTTTCCACTGATAACTGTTGGACGAATACATGTTTATGTTCTTTCTCTGATTTTTATCTGGTTGAAATAATATTTTCAGAATTTTCCAAGTCACAAAAGGACTATACTGTACCAGAGCATTTTAGTGCTTCTTTTTTTAACCTTTTATTACTATTAATAGTCAATATGACTTAAATGTTTAAACTAAACGTCAGGAAGTTGGAATTCTCGAGTAGTTGGGGAATGCATTCATCACTCATAGTGGGGCTAAGTAATAAACAGTCCAGGAAAGGAACCAGCTCTGATGTATGCTGAGTTAACCCATCTCAGCCAAGGTATTGGTACACCAGAATTGGCCTCGGCATCCATAAGCTATTGAGAGGAGTGTAAGAGCCAGGTTTCCTGCTTTTGACTACTACCCAGGGACCTCTGCTTGACAGAACACACGGTCAATTAGCCTGCTACAATTCACTGTCCAAGCACTCAGATAAAGAATGGGGTTTTGATGGGATGCAAGAGGATTTGTCTGTCCATGGTTTTATATCCCAGGATAAATTATTAGGTTCACAAGAGGAGAGGAGGAAAGGGGAATTAAGAAGCCCTCAAATTAGGGCAATGATTTGACAGTCCCCCTTTATGTGCACTGAATAGTTCTACTCCCATAAAGCTTTGGGGGGGACGGGGAAGGTCAGAAATTTTGAGGCAGAAATTAAGGAATTATTATTAACTATTTGTTTTGATGGGTGCCATCAATCAAAGATTTTGTCTGTGTTTTGACATTATAAGCACAGTGGGAAGCTTTCCTATGTTCAGTATTTCAAGCAAAATCATAAAAGAGCGGGAAGAAAAGTCTGATTTGACTTGAGATAAGCTCACGGGGGGAAATTCTCCCGCTCTGTTTACAATTCCACAAACACCAGAAGGAATTTATGAATGAGTGGGTATTTATGGATTTCCTTAGGTGCGGGTCTGAAAAGATGGAAAATGTTCAAAAGAACAGTCCCATGGTTTAACTACTTATAAAGACGAGACGCGAACATCCATCTGAAACAGATGGTGTGTGGGAGGCAGCCCTTGTGTGCACAGGCTTTTGCAGTAAGTTAAGCAGGCTATAATGCGGGCAATTTACCCACTGTGCAATGAAAGCAGGATGTGCTGGAAGTGTGTTGGGCAGCGTCAGCTCACTGTATCAATAGTTAGCTTTCACTTTTTGGGGCTCATTTTAAAATCTTGGATTAAACTTTATTAAATCTTGATGATAACCATGCACGGTGCAAACAAATACAAACTTTGGACCAAACTTTGCCTCAGTACTTTCCCATCGGCACCTTTTCATGAACAGAATGCACAGGGATACCAGAATAATTAACTGAAACTCTATCTTCTCCTTTGTGACTGTGCCAGAACTTGAATTGTTGAAGCAAAAATGAAAATCAGTCAAAGATAACTAACTCTCTTTATTGCTGTTCTCTTTTCTTGGTTTTGGTCCAGTTTTATCTTCATTGGTTCCATCCCCAACAAACTGACCACGTTTCACTGTCGTCTTCAGGCCGGACGAATGGGGCAAGTGTCATGCTTTCTGTCAATTTTGGAACCCAAGGTTACAATCTGGTCCCACTACGCCCCTCCCCAACCCCCACGTCAGCATTCCGCAGGGACCGCTCCCTCCGTGACACCCTAGTCCACTCCTCCATCACACCAAATTCCCCACCCACTTCCCTGCAATCGCAGAAGGTGCAGCATCATCCCCCTTACCTCCTCCCTCCACACTCTTCAAGGCCCCCTTCAGTGGCCATGGAGGAGTCAAAACTGGAGGCATAGAGAAAACGGTTTTATTGTAAAGCAAATTATATACACAGTGCACTTCAGGTGCCAGCCAGCACTATCCATGCTTGGTCCCTGGAGCTGTGAGGCAGCAGTGCTAACCACTGTGCATCAGCCCAACCTGATCCCGCCCTCCAGTAAGTTCTGTTTGACTGTCGGGATGAAGTCAGGCAATGTGATAGAGGAAGGAATAGATGGTCTTGGTGATTGCATGGATGTGCATGGAAGCTCTTAATCTGACACCAAGGTTATGAACACTCTGGCTCAGTCCCAGTTAGATGCCAGGGAGGGGGATGGAGTCAGTGACCAGGGGAACAGAGCGTCATCGAGAATCAAAGATAATAATTTTGGTCTTTCTAATATTTAGTTGGGGGAAACTTCTGCTCATCCCTGAAGTAGATGTTGAAAAAGCCTTTGAACAATTTATAGAGTGTGAAGGATTCATGAAAGCTGGTGCTGGGGTAGAAATGGGTATCCTTGGTGTATATGTGGAAACCGATGTTGTGTTTTCGGCGGAAGGTTCAAGAATAACTTTCAAAAGGGAATTGGATAAATACATAAAGGAGAATTGCAAGGCTGTGGGGAAAAGAACAGGTGGCACAGTGGTTAGCACTGCTGCCTCACAGTGCCAGGGTCCCAGTTTCAATTCTGGTGACTGTCTGGGTGGTGTTTGCACTTTCTCCCCGTGCCTGCGTGGGTTTCCTCCGGGTGCTCCGGATTCGTCCCCCAGTCTAAAGATGTGCAGGTTAGGTGGATTGGCCATGCAAAATTGTCCCTTAGCATCCAAAACAGATTGGGTGAGGTCACTAGGTTACAGGGATAGGCTGGAGGTGTGGGCTTAGGTAGGGCGTGATGGAACCATCAATTCACCAGACACGTGTTTCCGATATGAATCTAGGCTTTAATCGACTTACTTCAGAGCCAGCCTGTTACCCGTTGATGAACTCTTAGTGAACTCAGGCTGACTCTGGACAAGGGTATTTATACAGCTGAACTAGGGGGAGGAGTCATGGGTGGAGCCAAGGGTGGAGCCCAGTACAAGTTCCTGAGTACTCCCAGAGCTTCTCCCCCTAGTGGTAGGATAGCGCTACTGCGCTTACAAAGACAGTGTGAATTATCATATATACATCTATATATTACATTCACCACAGGGCGCTCTTTCCAAGGGCTGGTGCAGACTCGATGGGCCAATTGGCCTCCTTCTGCACTGCAAATGATATGATTCGATGAACACTTTAGATCAGGGTTTTTCAAAGTGTGGGTCGCGACCCGTGGGGTGGGTCGTGGGCAGGTGTCAGAAGGAAGCTGAGGGTTACGGCGGTGTTCCCGCAAGATCCAGGTGAAATTGCTGAAGATTAAAACTCTATAATTTGCAGCATACCTGTCCGTGCTGTTCTAAAACAGGTGCAGCACTGTCATCTACCTGGAACTGTGAACAGCCAGGCCCACATACCAGAGAGAAAGTAACCCCTTTTGATGAGTGGTGTGAGTGAGTTGTGGAGCCTTGTTACAATTCGGGCCCAGTTTCCAAACACTGCTTCAGATAACTCTTTCATGCACCTGGCACAGTACACAATAGGCCCAAATGGTCTCATTCAGCACTGTATCATTCTGTGATTTCAAATTAATTTTAGCACACCTGAGCTGTTATTGGCCAAAATTCCCGGTTATTGAGCAGTCAGCAATATTTTATCCATCAGGTGAGGGCAGGACTGGAATGCCATTGAATTGGTGATAACCAAATAACCTTCTCACCATGCACAGTCCAGACCAACAACAGTCAGTAGTAACGGTGGATGACAGGTGGCTATGGAACAATAGCCCAACACGAGTCTGTAACTTCAAGGAAAATTAGGGAAAAGTCAGGAATATTTGTTTATTTTCAAATTTTCTATAAGCCCCAGTTTGTACCTCTTCATGTGATCTAATACAGTAGCTCGGCAACTCAAAATTCACGCAAGGGAATTGTTTTTGGATTACAATATTGTAATATTCTTCAATTCTGGGTTACAAATGTACAATTTCCCATCAATAGCACAGGATACGCTCACTATATTTTAAAGCAAACTTCTCTCACAGTTGGTTTTACTCCAGAACCTCAGAATTCTGATTCAACAAAACTAGGTGAGGCCACCTCTGATAAAGCATAAAATAGTCATTGCTAAACTAGACATTCAATTCTCTCAGACATTTTCATTGTTAGGTATTCAGCCAATACGTTTCAATATTTTCAACAGGCAAACCTGGCAAAACTGGTAGAGCCAATATCTACCAGTGACCTTCTCCTTTGAAGTACTTGTGTCGTCTCCATTTCCCAGCAATATAAATGATGCTAAAGGATGAAATTGCACTTTCTGTATATCTCGCCCATTCAGGAGAGGAACAGGAAGAGTAATTTTTCAATGACCACGACGCCTGTTCTATTATAACAGGACTGGAGGCAATGTTTGGCTAATTATAGCACCCAACATGGTTTTTGTAAGAACCCTTCCAACTAACTAAAAAGTAAGAAAGACTTGCATTCATATAGTGCCTTTCACGATCTCTAGACATCTTAAAGTGATTTTCAACCAATGGAATACTTTAAATGTGCATCAAGTATTATTTTGCTTGCAATGATAGCTACTTGTGTATTGCCTGAGACTGCTGAACTTTACCCCTAATCCAGTGTTTCTTTTTAGCCCATTCTGTCTCTCCTGCCTACTCATCTCCAATCCTCCAATGGAATTCTCCGATGGAAACCTCTTAAAATTGGTACCTTACCTTCCGCGAGGGAAATGGAGACAGAAGGGCTGGAGATTCTCTTCGATGCCTCAATCATGTGGCAGCCTTTTCGTATTGCAAGCATAGGCATCCAGCCATCTCCCTGTTCTGGCCTAAGCCAAAAGTCAATGTAATGGGAGTGTTGGTGTCGCAGACTGAATTGACCAATGGCTAATATATCGCCTTTATGGATTACAACAGAACCACCGGATTTATCCCGAACCTTCAAAGGATCTTCTTTGCTTTTCAAAAGCAACCGAATATCCTTCACACAGCACCAAACACCCTTATCATTAAGTTAATGAATAAGCAAGTGGTCACAAGAAGCAATACTGCACCTGGAGAATGCTCAGTTCTGCAGCCACAAAGATGAAAAGAAGATGCAGAAATCTGGCAGTGGTGGCTGTGCGGGAAATTATTCAATGCCAATCACATCAAGTGATCTGATAGTGATTGCCTGCTGACAAAATCGGCAACTATCAGCTTGTTTTGCGCGTCTGGCATTGATCAATTCCCCCGCAGCACCCCCACTCCGCCCCCCCCCCCCCCCCCCCCCCCCCCAGGTCAGATTTCTGTACCTCCTCTTGTTCGCTATTCATTGGCATTGAACATTCTTCAGTCACATTTGAGAGAAAAACTTTCTCCAGAAGTATTTGATTGTGAATATTTGCTTATTCCTTTTTAGAAAGTTATTTTGCAAGATGTGCCCACCCCTAATTGCCCTTGAGAAAGTGGTGACAAGCCACCTTCTTGAACTGCTGCAGTCCACGTGGTGTAAGTGCGGTGTTGGGGGGGGGGTTCCAGGATTTTGACCCAGTGACATTGAAGGAATAGCGATAGATTTACTAGTCAGGATGGTGTGTGTGGCTTGGGGACAAACTTCCAAGTGACGGTGTTCCCATGTGTCTGTTGTCTTTTTCCTTCTAGGTGGTAGATGTCACAGGTTTGGAAGGTGCTGTCGGAGGAGCAGTGGCGATTTCTGGGGAGCATCTTGTAGATGCAGCAACTGTTTAATAAATGCACTTGGCCCCATGTGAATGATATTCTGTTGCCTTTCAAACATGGAGAGGATCTTCTGGAGGCTTCGGGTGTAATCAATGACGAGGTAATTGATAAAGGGTTCTCTATTGGTTACCAACAGCAATACCGAGATATCAAGTTCAATGCGATGGGGAGAAAGAACTCACCTACTGGAGTAATCTAAAATATGGAAATTAAATCAACAGGATTTGGATTCCGCCAATTCTGGCCTCTTGCAATGTTCTGATTTCCTTTACTCCATCATTGGCAGCTGTCCATACTGTAAACTCCAGCACGCTTTACCCCAAACCTTTCTGCTTCTCAATCCCCCCTCCCTTAAGATGTCCTTCAAACCTTCCTCTTTGACCTTTTGGTCACTTGGCCTAATATCCCCTTACGTAGCTCAGAGTAGAATTTGTTTGATAATATTCCCGAGAAGCTCCTTAAGACATTTTTACACCATTAAAGGTTGTTTTATAAATGCTAACTGGTGTTGCTGATGTTGATAAAAATAAATCCAAATTAGTAACAATGCATTTTTAAAAATCCTGGGCGGAATTCTCGGTTTGCGAGACTAAGGGCTCGATTCAACCAACTGGGAACAAAATCCCATAGCGAGGACGTTTGGCCGTGTGTTTCCTGGTGCTCGCAGTGCCGAGAACCACATGGATATTCAATGCCGGAACTCTCCGGTGTAGCGGGCGATCGAGACACCATTTTTAATTGGTGTCCCATTTCCGAGGTCCGTGAAGCGATCCCCGACCTCCCAATCTCAGCCTGAACGCACAATGGGGCAACACCCACACAGGGCACCTCTGGCCTGATCATGCACGTGCTGAAAATGCCAGCTTGGCACCTACATTGTGCCAACCTGGCACCCTGGCAGTGCCAATACCATCTAGCAGTGCCACCCAGGCACCTTGGCAGTGCCAGGCTGGCACACAGGTGGCTCTGGCAGGATACCGAGGTGGCACCAGCAGTGCCAGGGCACCACGCTGCCAAAGGCCATGCAGCTGGGAGCCCCGTATTCCCTGGGAGACCCCCACGAATGCCATTCCTTCTGGCCCTTGTTTTTGGGGACCAGTGCTGAACGGTGCTTGCCTGAAGTCTCCGAGGCAACGGGGAAGAATCCCAAAAGCCTCAGGTACCACCGAAATCAGCACATTAGAAATTAGCACATGTCTCGCTCTACTATGCAGATTTGCCAAAAAGTGATCCCGCCCACAATGGGTGGGATTTACATTGCAACATCTCATGAGATCGCGTTGGTTCTCGTGAGGTATTGGCACCGGGTAGATTCCGGGAGCAGAATCTCCCGGATTTTATCAGCTACGCTGCGTTGGGGTGAGCTGCTTTTCCGGCGCAATGTGGCGGGATTGGATTGTACCCTAAGTGTTGACGCTGGAACTGAATTGTCTGAGATTTGGCCCCCTCTGAATGATGTTCTGTTGGGGGCGCTATCCCCGGAGTTATTCAGGACATGCCAATCGGCCAGCACTCTGCCCACGTGAAACTAGTGCAATTCTCATTAGTCGGATTCACTGGGGCCAGAATTGGCACGGGAGAACTTAACAAGCTGGAGCTGCTCCAATCCCCACACACTCTCATTCCAGAATGATGGCCTCAAGAAGAACTGCTCCACGGTTTGCGGACGCGGAGCTCGTGTGAGGGTGCTGGATGCGGTGGAGCAGAGGCGGGACCCACTCTTCCCCAGGGTGGGCGCCGATGTCAACTGGGCCAGGGCAGAGGTGGCAGAGGCGGTGAGTGCCTGAGGTCACACCAGGCGGATCGATCTTCGATGCTGTAAAAAGATGAACAACCTCCTTAGATCAGCCCGGGTGACTCATCACCTCAGTGCCCCTGGCATCACTCCCATCCCTCACTCCTCCCCAGAGAGGCCAATCAAAACCCACCTGCCAGCATCTCCCTCACATCCCACCCTGCACCTAACCCGCACACCTGTATTGTCCTCTTTGCCAGGTGTCTTGCACACACAGGCTACCAGCTACAAAGTCCCTGTAACTCCCATCCAAATGCCTCACAATGTTGATTATCTGTCCCCCAGGAGAATGTGGCTCATAATCATCGGGAGCAGGAGAAGACTGGAGGGGGGCCGCTGGAAATACAGATCCTGACCACTACCGAACAGAGGGTGATGGAGCAGGCCGGGGAGGTGGGAGAGATGGCTATCTCCCAGGTGGAGATCGGCATGGGTCAACCAAGTGAGCTCCTAATGCAGAGTGATGGCCCGACAGCAAGTGAGCCAACCCTCTCCCCCACATAACTCTCCCCGAAATCTCACCATGTGTCCTGTCTTTGTCTTGCAGGATCACCATCTTACAAACCCCACCCATCTGGGATACCCGTAGCCCAGAACGTTCCACAGGCCCAGACTGGGGGCTGCCACTGATTTCTCGGCATTACGCTCACCTGCACCCTCCACCATCCCAGAGACTATCACCTCAGTGGGTCATGTTATGTTAGTGAAGGGGCTCCTGGGACACTTTCTGGTGCGCACGACATACAGGTGGAGGTGGGAACCCCGGAGGGAGCTGACAGTCGGAAGGCTGCCAATCCCAGGAATTAGCTATAGCCCAGAGAGATCTTGTGCTTCTGGAAAGATTAATCCCATGACTGGTGGAGATACAGATGCAGAGTCAGGAGGAGGTGTCAGCAACCTTCCAGCGCCTGCAGGTGCAGTTGGAGGAGTCCAACCACCTTCAGGTGCAGGAGATTGTGCCGATAAAACGTGGTACCCAGGTCAACACTGAATGGGTGACGTCCCCGTTGGAAGCCTTGGGTGAAAAAGTTGCAGCCATGGGCCAAGACGACCAAGGTTTGGGGAACACTGTGTGGTTGCCGGCTGAGACATGGGACAGGGGAGTCCATCACAGGCAGCCATGCACCGGTCCCACAGGGACTTTGCAGCGGTGCTCCAGACTTTGACCCAGTCACAGAGGGACATGGCAGAGTTGCAGAAGGACGTCGCCCAGTCTCTGTGCTCCATGGCTGAGGGCATCGAGACCCTGGCTGAGATGAGAGCGGACCTCCAGGACTGGCAGTGCCAGGTGAAGGTGGAGCCTCCGGAGTTCACTCCAGCCTCAGCTCCATCCCATGGGCTGTTCCGTGGACCATCAAGCACTCTGAGAGATGAAGAAGTGATGGGGTCCGTGGTGGTGCTTCCTGCAAAGGAGGAGCTGGAACACCTCAATGCTTCTGAAACCCCCCCTCCCCACCTGAGACTGGCACATAGGGGCTGGTTTAGCACAGTTGGCTAAATAGCTGGCTTGTAATGCAGAACAAGGCAGCAGCGCGGATTCAATTCCCGTACCAGCCTCCCCGAACAGGCGCCAGAATGTGGCGACTAGGGGCTTTTCACAGTAACTTCATTGAAGCCTACTTCTGACAATAAGTGATTATTAATTAAAAATTATTAATCGGCAGCAGGGTGGCACTTGTCACCTGTGATACCCGAAAGTCGGACATGCCCACCCAGGTCCAGGCCCTCCAGGGGATGGCTGCCAAAGGCACCTCAGGTTACAGGGCACGAAATGCAGAGGCCGCCTTCACGTGTGACATGCTGCCTGGGGAAACACATACAAGCAGCACGGAGGACACACATATTTATACTCTGCCTACTGGGCGGAGCCAGCAGGCAGGGACTACCATACATCCTCTAATAGAGGTGCAACAGTGGTTTACCACACTGTGTAAAAAGTTGAGTGGGTGTTTTGCATGCATTTTCACCTTGAAAAATGTGTGCGATTCGCCTCATAAATGACTACATCAGATAGGCACAAAAGAAAACAAACAGCTCTCAGAATTTCCTTTCTCATTTCATCATTATGAATGGCAGAGTTACCGAGTATTTGTCAGGCAGCGTAACCTATTTGCCATGGCTTTGTTGGTGACACATGAAGAATTAGTATTAAGCACCAATGGGCAGCACGGTGGCCTAGTGGTTAGCACAACTGCATCACGGCGCTGAGGTCCCAGGTTTGATCCCGGCTCTGGGTCACTGTCTGTGTTGAGTTTGCACATTCTCCCCGTGTCTGCGTGGGTTTCGCCCCCACAACCCAAAAACGTGCAAGCTAGGTGGATTGGCCACGCTAAATTGCCCCTTAATTGGAAAAATGATTGGGTACACTAAATTTATTTTAAAAAAGTATTAAGCACCAATTCTTCCCCTTTCCAACGCTTGCAACGTACCCCAACTCAGAGGTTTTACTTGAATAGTTTTCTTTTTAACCTCTCGTTTCAGCATTTTGTGATATTTTCCCGCCTGTCGTGCAGCTTACCACAGTGAAGAGAAAGTCACTTGAAAACCTTTACTTCAGGACCGTCTCTTTGCTTTATGACAGAAACTCCATACAGCTAGCACAACAAACACTCCTGAAAGTGGTTTAACCCTTACCCTGCTGAATAAACAGGATCTCCGTACCATTAGCAGGACAAATAACTGCAGTTCATGGTGTCAGTTGCACTATTTTATGCAATTCCCCTGGAAAATTCCTGTTTATTCAGCAGGGCAAGGGTTAAAATATTGAGCGCTGTGTGCATTATGCTAACTTTATCGCTACCATCTTTTATTTGTCAGGGTAAAGATTAAAGCACCAATTGTGACACTCAGTGCAACCCCATGAAGTTCATATTTACTAATCCTTATCTTGCTGAAGACGCAGAAAATGTGTGTTTGCAAAATAAGTGCTTTAATTAATCGCACCCCGAAGGCTCATTTGGTGAAGGCAGTGATTTGCTCGGCCATTTTGTCTGTGTACAGCCAAGATGAAAGGCCAAGGCCTGTGATGTAGGACAGCAAGAAGATTGGAAAGAGAGCACAAAGCACTTCAGCAAATGGTGAATGCGAGGCGACATGAATTTTGGGGTTTTAAAGCCTGAAGGCTTAGTATAGGAAAATGTGCACTAAATCTTGAATTCAGAAAAATTAGGATAATGGGAGGAGCGTGGAGCATTGTCGGGATAAGAGAGGAAAGCACGGAGAAACAATAAAAGAAGATATCGTGCAGTGGCAAGAGACGGTGCAAACCAGGGGCGAGCAAGGGAGCACTTATCAAACTAGATGTGTTTACAGAGCAGGAGGCAAAAAAATGAATTAGAAATATGCTGAGATAACTGGGCCGGATTTATAATTGCCAGTGAGGGCGAGAGAGAGTGCGCTTTGAAAAGATGGTGTGTCAGTGTTCTGATACCTCAGGGATGAGCTACCATTTTAAAAGCGAGAACAGTGAAGGAGATGGGAGGGCGGGGGGGATGGTGAGGGGAGCCGGGACCTCGCTCATCTCCAGCCAATGGCCTGCTAAATAATAATAATTATTTACCTGGGACCCCGGAGCTGTGAAGTAACAGTGCTAACCACTGTGCTGCCGTGATGCCCAATTCTTTGCGGAGATTGTTGATGGGCGAGGGAGGGCTGGAAGGCAATTTTTAATTTGTAAATTGTTAAACCGGTCCTGTCTGGTGCACCTCAATCTGATTCAATGCTTTCAATTTTGCAGGTGACAATGCAGACTCAACCCTGAGTTTAAAAATTCTTGGCTGTAATCTCTGCCCCCATTCTGTTTCCTTTCTCTTTGGAGGTTTTGGGTTGAGTTAACTTTCCTCTTTCTCCGGCTTTCAGGCAACCACTGTTCATCAGTCACCGCCTCGAGGCACACTTCTTATTTCTTTACTTGTCCCATTACCACTCCATTTGGCCTTACATTACCAACTACTTTGTCATTCAAACTTTCTTGTCGTCCACCCAATCACACACTTTCAATTTTGTTCATTTTCCATCCTCCCACATATTTCGAACCCATTACATTTCTTTTTTTTTTCTAAATTTAGATTACCCAATTATTTTTTCCAATTAAGGGGCAATTTAGCGTGGCCAATCCACCTACTCTGCACATTTTTGGGTTGTGGGGGCGAAACCCACGCAGACACGGGGAGAATGTGCAAACTCCACACGGACAGTGACCCAGAGCCGGGATCGAACCTGGGACCTCAGCGCCGTGAGGCGGTTGTGCTAACCACTAGGCCACCGTGCTGCCCTAACCCATTACATTTCTAACTTTCCCCAGTTCTGAAACAAACTTCTGCCTCCACATATGCTGCCTGGCCTGCTCGGCATTTCTAGCATCTTTTGTTTTCACTTGGGTTTGATGCCCCCCCCCCCCCCCCCGTACCCCCCCCCCCCCCCCCCCCCCCCCCGTTGAATAATGTTCCAATTCATGAATAGACCCTTTATGATTAGCTGTGGCTCAGTTGGTGTCACACTTATCGCGGAGTTTCAAGGTTCTGGGGTCAAATCCCACTCTAGTCTTTGGTCACAAGTATCAAAGTGGATACAGTACAGAGAGAGTGCTGCACTGTCAGACGCACCATCTTAGTTTAAACCGGGGCCCGATCTGCCTGCTTGGACGAATATAAAAGCTCCCACAGCACTATTTTAAGGATGATGGGGAGAATCATTCTTGTGTCGCTGTAAATATTTACCCCTCAATCAGCATCGCAAATGCAGATCATCTTGTCATTATGACACTGCTATTCATGGGAGTTAGTTGAGTGAAAATTGGCTGCCATATTTCCAACATCGCCACAACACTTCAAAAAGTATTTCAGTGGCTGTAGCACTTTGAAACATCTGGTGGTTGTGAAAAGCACGATAGAAACCTGTAGCACCCAATCTCTAAACACCGACCTTCATGGGCAAAGCCTTCAGAGAAGCACGGGAGTAATATTTGATTGGAGGAATCCTTTAACATCAATGGAAAGAAACATTGAAGCTTATGCAAAATGGGCTGGTTTCTCGCTATTTTGCACCAATACTTAACAAAATCCTCTCCCATCCTACACTTTGAGGGGAAACTGAAAATCAGCGTTTGTGCTCCTAAGTGCTGTTGCGGTTGCTGGTGAGTACAACATTGTGGAAGTCCGAATGGGATCTGACTGATGTTCCCTCAGATTCGATAACTTGCCAAACCATCTTTTCACTGGGTGTCATTGATGAAGCTGTCTTCGGTCAAGCCAGCAACTTCAGCAGAGAGGAGGAAAGGAGGAAAGTGGTGGAGTGGAGGAGAGAGGAGTGCAGAGAACAGCAAGATCAGAGGGAAAATGTTTATAGGAACTTGCAGATACAAATCCATAGCAATTAATTTACCATTGCCAAAAAAATATCAGAGGATGGTTTAAAGTACATTTCGTTGCATCATCCAACAAAACACACATGGAAACAGCACTGCAAATTTTCCTCTGATCTCCTGGCAGGGCGGCAGCTGGTTCGTCCGCCCATCCTCAGCCAATGGGTTCAAAGGTCCCAGATCCATATTGAATTACCAGTTCAGCACACTCGCATCACCTTCTCCAGCCCACCTTACCCTCCAACCTGTCCAGAATCCAGGGGGGAAAGGCTAGTAGCCTCAAGAAGGATTTGGGGACTACTGGCCAGCATGACCCTGACCCCACAGGGACAGCTCAAAGAAGCACAGCAACCTCAGCTCTGCGACCTGGGAAGCCATTGCCCTGGAGGTCAGCGCAGCTGCCACCCACCCACAAAACGCCATCCAATGCAGGAAGTGGATGAATGATCTCATCCCCTCCAGCAGGGTAGGCTCCCTCCGTTATTAATCTCTCAGCATGGCATCATGTACCCAAACGACTACTCTCTTCACGGATCTCACGTATTCAGTCGTGAGACACCTATCAACGTTCACTCTCTCTTCTGCAACACCGCCAACCCATCTATCTTGTTGCTCAAACTCTAATCACTGTCCTTTCTGGGGAGGGCTCACTACGCACAGGGGACATGCATTTCACCCAACCTCTGCACTAACCCCTCATCACATCTTTTTCTTTGTCCCCATACAGGCAAAACTTGTGCACAACGAGGCCAGATTGGGGGAGGGATGGCATAGATCATCGGCCACACCGAGTCCAAGGAGGCTGCTACTGTGCTCAGCAGCGACCATCAGGATTGCTACTGTGTCAACTCAGAGCTTAGACTCTCGAAACAACATATTATGGATCTCAGCTCCATCGCTTCACTCGATCCTACAATTCGCACTGAGTGCTATGAACTCTGAATCAGTTTCAGCTCCTCCACTGAAACTGTCCTTTTCTCCTTTCCAGGTACAAGCAGACCGCAGACAGCCAGCCCAGCAGCTCCCAGAACCCCCGGAGCGCGTCTGAGGGTGAGGAAGCTCAGGAAATACCATCACAATGCACTCCCACATCCTCCACCAGCACAGAGACACACATACATATCGGTGGGATGTAGGTCAAGGTTAGAATCAGGGGGACTTTCTGGTGAACACCTCACTGACACGTCCCTGTAGCAGTCAGGGGCAGGCACAGCCCAGGTCTCCAGCACTTGGAGGACTGCTGGAGTCCAGCCACCCGCTCAGTACCAGTCAGATGATGAGCCTCTGGAAGTGGCTGTCTGCTCACTGATGGAGATGCAAAGTGAGGCAGAGGAACATCAGGCTGAGCTTCGACAGAATAGAGTGCATGTTGGAGGAGTCCTTCCGTGTTCTGTCTGACGTTGTGGCTACAACATGTGAAAGCCTCAAGGCCACTATGGGAAGGTTGGCAACCACCAAGGAGACCTTGGTCCAGCAGGTCCTGCTCAGTCCTGGACTCCATGTCCACACACTCTGCTGACCATTATCAGGATGTAGGCCTCATGGGGATCAGGCACCTTGACCACCCTCCTGGTGTCCCATCTCCTGCAGGCGTCATGTCAGAGCCCTCTGACACCCACAGGGCGAATGAGCATCAGCTGAACACCCCATGGGCCTTCACTCAGGACACTCCAAGGGTGTGCAGCCACTCACAGTCCCCTCTGCCTGTCCCCACACCAACTCCAGCAGTGCTAGCTGCTGAGGGTGCTTTTGTTTCTGAGCAGGAGACCCTTATAAGGCTGAGTCTCTCCAGACTTCAGGCCTTCAGGGCACATTCGCCAAGGGTGTCCCAGGCATCAGGATGTAGCAGCCAGCAGGCTGCCTCTGCTCCTGCTGGAGGTATCAAGGCTGGCGTCATCTCAGGATCATGGGCGCTCTATCACTGTGAATAAATTGCCCCTTTTGAAAACCACCATGGGTATGTGAATGCAATGGTCAGATGATAGCATTTTGGTTTGGATCTTTGCAATTCTCTTATTCCGAGTTTCAAACTTTCTCACATTCAGATTTTAAGATTAACCAATCAAACTGGTCTTGATACTGACAGACAACAACAGAATAGTTAATTTTACATTATCTTTTTCCTTTTCCTCCTGAAGGTTTTGATTCTTCCTGTGCGATTGCTTCATGTGTAGCATCAACACCTCAACCAACTGACGAGCTTTCATTCTTGAACTGAAACAGCGAACAGCAGCAAAGTATTCACACAATGGAGGGGAAACCAATCCAGATTCTTTCCTTTGTTAATATTCAGCCACAAACATTTTTCCATCAGGCATCATTGTTAAAAAAAAAACAAGACATAACACAATGAGGAACATTAAAGAGCCTTGCATGGAAAGAAACTGAATTTTCAATTATCTTCTGTATTGGAGCACTGACCTATATTACAGTATATTTCCAAGGCTATGCCTAGTCTACCTTGTCCAACTGGTCACTCTTCATCTCCCAGCTGAGACAGCGAGTGTTCACAGGATTGTTGGCTGCGCAGGCATCACGGTCTGTCCTCATCTGATGTCTGCGCATATACATGTTCAACAAATCGCCGCTGAGATTGAACTTCTGCCGGTTAGGTTAGCTGTGAGGGTACTGCAATCATTCTCCCACCTAGTGGATTAGGATAAAGAAAAAGCAGCCACGTCCTCACACTGGCGTACCAATTCAGGGGTAAGCCATATCATTACAGAAAAGGGGCCTCACGGTAGCATGGTGGTTAGCATCAATGCTTCACAGCTCCAGGGTCCCAGGTTCGATTCCCGGCTGGGTCACTGTCTGTGTGGAGTCTGCACGTCCTCCCCGTATGTGCGTGGGTTTCCTCCGGGTGCTCCGGTTTCCTCCCACAGTCCAAAGATGTGCGGGTTAGGTGGATTGGCCATGCTAAATTGCCCGTAGTGTAAGGTTAATGGGGGGTTTGTTGGGTTACGGGTATACGGGTTACGTGGGTTTAAGTAGGGTGATCATTGCTCGGCACAACATCGAGGGCCGAAGGGCCTGTTCTGTGCTGTACTGTTCTATTCTAAAAGATAAGTGGATATCTGGGCAAACCACTTCAGGAAGGATGCAAAAGCTGAGAGGCTGCCGTAGAGATTATGATCCCCAGAGAGGCCAATACATTTTTAAACAATATAAATTTCCCAGCAACTGATGGAAATAACCTAAGGACAAGATTTCACATTTTAAGAGGTTTACTGTAATAAATTCAAATCAAGGGCAGCACGGTGGCCTAGTGGTTAGCACAACCGCCTCACGGCCCTGAGGTCCCAGGTTCGATCCCGGCTCTGGGTCACTGTCCGTGTGGAGTTTGCACATTCTCCCCGTGTCTGCGTGGGTTTCGCCCCCACAACCCAAAAGAAAATGTGCAGAGTAGGTGGATTGGCCACGCTAAATTGCCCCTTAATTGGAAAAAATAATTGGGTAAACTAAATTTATTAAAAAAAAATGAATTCAAATCAACAGTGATCAAACATTACTTAACAGGTAACTAATACACTAAAACTGTTCAACTCAGTCTACATATTTTAGATCCAATTTCCACCAGTATGACCTACGATGGTGACTCCTTGTCCTTTACCTATCAAAAAATCTGACAGTTCTGTCCCGTTCTTTTTGAACAGAAAAACAGTTCAGTCTTTTCCTTCTCCTTACATAATTAACTGCTTCAGTCTCTCTCTCTCTCCTTTCTTCTTCTCTGTGTCAGTCTCCAAAAAGCTGCAGTTGATCTTTCTGTTTCACGGTGCAAACATTGCCACTTAATTTTCAACAGATTTTGGTTTGGGTTTCTTTTCCCATGACAACCAGATCATATGGGCGTGTCCCCATGCTGAGATGTAGTGTGACGTCCATTCTCCTATCCAGAACATCTTGTTTCGCCTTAACTAAAAGGTGGCATTTTAAAATATAACTGCTATGTAAGGTCCAGTATCTATAACAAGATACACGAGAAAGGTTTCAGGAACGAGGAACTTTAGTTAACAGATTCAAGAAACTGGGGCTGCTCACTTTTGAGAAGAGACGTTTAATAGGAGATTTGATGGAGATGTTCAAAATCATGAGGGGTCCGGAGAGAGTACATAGGGACAAACCTTTCCCACTGGTGGAATGTTCGAGAACCTGAGGACACCAACTTAGGGTGATTGGTAAAAGAGGCATGAGGAAAAGCGTTTTTAAGCAGTAAGTAGTTAGGATCTGGAATGTACTCCATGATAGTGTGGAGTCAGATTCAGTCAAGGATTTCAAAATTAATTAGATAATTGAGGGGAAAACATTTGGAGAATTATTAGGGAAGGGCAGATGAGTGGGACTTGGTAAATAATTTGTGTAGAGAGCTGGCACACACATCATGGGTCACTAAAAAGTTTCCTTCATTGCCATAGCCATTCCATGATTCTATATAATTAAAGGCTGTGGATTCAAGGCGTACTCCCAATATTGGAACATGCAATTTATGCTGATTTAACACCGCAGTATTGAGGATGCACTGTACTGCTGTCCTTTGGGTCAGAGGTTATACCAAGGCCTTGTCAGTCCTTGATGTGAGATATAAATGTTGGAAAGGAGGATTTTATTTCATCGGGGCAGGGTATTAAATTATGAAGGGCTTGGATAGAGTTGATAGGAAAGCCTTATTTCCAATAGCAGAGAGGTCACTAACCAGCAGATCGATTTAACTGAAATGGCAGCAAGATTACAGGGGCGATTGGGAGTATTTGTTTCCACCAGAGGGTGGTGGTGGGAACATTGGTGGTGGGGGCGGGGGGTCGTGGGGTTGGGGGGGGGGGGGTCGGGGTTGGAGTATTTGCAAGCCTCTGCTTGAAAATGCATCATTTAAAATGTGTTTCTGGGATGTGATTAACATAGAATTGACAATGCAGACGGCCATTCGGCCCATCGAGTCTGCACCAGCCCTTAGAAAGAGCACCCCACTTAAGCTCAGACCTCCGCCACATCCCCGTAACCCAGCAAACCCACCCAACCCCCTTTGGTCACTGAGGGCAATTTAGCATGGCCGATCCACCTAACCTGCACACCTTTAGACAGTGGGAGGAAAGCGGAACACCCGGTGGAGTAACAAAGGAAACACGAGGAGAACGTGCAGGCTCCGCACAGACAGTGACCCAAGTCGGGTATCGAACCTAAGACCCTGGAGCGGTGAAACGACAGTGCTAACCACTGTGTAACGTGTCGGCCCCTGCTAGCATTTATTGCCCATCCCTAATTGCCTTCAAAAAGATGATGATGGGCCGCCTTCTTGATCCTCTGCAGTCCATGTGGCGTGGGTACATCCACAGTATTGTTAGTGGGTAGTTGCAGGATTTTGAAGCAGCTACTGTGAAGGAACGGTGATATATTTCCAAGTCAGGATGGTGAGTGAGTGACTTGATGATGGAGGCAAAAACTCTCATTGTATTCAACAAGTGCTGTAACCTATATAGCTGTAATGAACTCCAATTGGCTTTATTGGTTGGCCAATTGGAGTATGAGCTCCCTCAATGATAGCTCATTGAGGGGGGCCCATATAATCACCTGTGTAGGCTTTGTGAGCCAGTCTTAAGTTGACTGGACTGCTAGCAGCACTGTTTGTAGCTGCTCCTGTAATATCGTTATTGGAAATAAATATTGGTGTGGTGACGGAACTCCTGCCTCCCGTGGATTACTACAGTGGCGACGAGGTAAACTACGAATTTTGCGGAGACCAGCTGCCGCACTCGGAGGGTAAGCCTTGCAATTTTTAAAATGCTGTTTTTTGGGAGGTTAGAGGCATTGGACCCGGCTATTGAGGACTGGTCACAGTATGTAGAGAGAATGTGTTACTTCTTCCGGGCAAATGATATACTGACGGACAAAAGGAGACGGCTTATCCTGCTATCGGCGTGCGGACCCTCCGCTTTCGCCATTATACGTAGTCTGACTTATCCCGATGCGCCGGACACGAAAACTTTCCAAGAAGTAACGGAATTGGTGAAAGAGCACTACGACCCAAAACCACCCCTCATTTTGGGTAGGTACAGATTCTACACAGCGAAGCGGGAAGACAGGGAGTCAGTCACGAATTTCTTGACCCGCCTGAGAAGGCTGGCGGAAAAATGTGAGTTCGGCCCGACGCTAAATGAAATGCTTCGGGACCGGTTAGTGTGTGGTATAAACGACCTCACAATACAGAAACGCCTGTTGGCGGAAACGGAGCTAGACTGCAGGCAGGCGTTACAGCTCGCACTGTCCCTAGAAAAGGCAGCAAGTGGGGCGCAGGAACTACAGGGCACGCCAATGGAGGTAGATACCTGTGAGAGGGACTACCATAGCGGGTCCTGCTACCAGATAGCCACTCTCAGGAAAAACCTGAGGAATAGAGGGAAAAAGGAAAACCCCAGAACTGCCCCCAAGTCTGCCAGGACTAACTGGAGACAGAGGGAAGTACCGGTTGAGGCTCCCCCAACAGAGAAGGACCGTTTCTGGCACCAGACAGAGTGGGGTAACAACGACAGAAACCCTAGAAGGAGGTGGCAAAAGAGGAATAGCAGGTGGGGACGCAGGGAAGTACACAACCTAGACGCCCCATCCTCCTCCGAAGGGGAACAATTATATAATACAACGAAGAAAGCAGAACCCATTAGGATTACCCCACGGGTGAATGGGCGGCCGGCAATAATGGAAATAGACACGGGTGTGGCCGTATCAGTAATGGGAGTGGCAGCATTTAGAAAAATCAAAGATGGACTCCAGCCACTAACCCGAACAAAAACATCGACAAAACTTAAAACCTACACAGGGGAACCCCTGGAAGTTCTAGGCACGACTAATGTACCTGTGGAATATGAGAAACAATTGCTTAGATTACCGTTGACGATAGTAGAGGGCTCAGGACCGAGCTTAATTGGACGGAACTGGCTGAAAGACCTAAAATTAGATTGGATGAAAATTTTCCAGAGTGGAAGCGGGCAGTTGAGTGGAGTACTCCAAAAATACCCGGAGGTCTTCCAGGAAGGTTTGGGGGAAATCATAGGCGCCAAAGCAACTTTGCACGTGGACCCAAAAGCCCTTCCGAAATGTTGTAAGGCCAGGCCGGTACCTTTTGCATTAAGGAAGAAAGTAGATGACGAAATAGAAAGGTTACGGCGCAACGGCATTATCAGACCAGTACAATTCTCAGAATGGGCAGCGCCGGTGATACCAATTTTGAAGCCCGACGGCTCGATACGTCTCTGTGGAGATTTCAAACAGACAGTAAACAAATTCGCACTGCTGGACAAATACCCAATCCCGAAAATAGACGACCTATATGCCAAATTGGCAGGTGGGCTTTTGTTCACGAAACTAGACACGAGCCACGCCTACCTGCAGTTAAAACTGGACAAGGGCTCCCAGAAGTTCGCTACGATCAATACCCTGAAGGGCCTTTTTCGTTATACTAGGCTACCTTTTGGAGAGTCATCAGCCTGCGCTATATTCCAGCGTACGATGGAAAATATTCTGCAGGGACTACCGCAGGTGGTGATTTATTTGGACGATGTCTTAATCACGGGTAGGACAAACAGGGAACACTTAAGGAACCTGGAGGAAGTGCTCAGGCATTTCGCAAAGGCAGGCGTACGGCTAAAAAGGGAAAAATGTGTTTTTCTGGCCCCACAAGTGACGTACCTGGGATATAAAGTAGACGTGTCAGGCTTACATCCATTACAAGACAGAGTAAGGGCAATAAAAGAAGCCCCAGCTCCCACCACGGTCCAGGAGTTACGATAATTTCTAGGGTTGGTAACCTATTATGGAAAATTTATTGAAAATAGGGCATCCATTCTAGAATCCCTCCACCAGCTACTAAAAAAGGGCAAGAATGGATTTGGTCCACCCGCCAAAACCGAGCATTTAGGGACATTAAGGAACAGCTGTCATCCGAAAATGTCCTAGAGCATTATGACCTAAGGAAGGAGTTGGTGGTCACTTGTGATGCATCCCCCTACGGGGTAGGAGCCGTCTTAGCCCATAGAGGAAGGAATGGGGAAGAACGGCCAATAGTCTATGCTTCGAGGACCTTGGCGATGGCTGAGAGGAAGTACGCCCAAATCGAGAAGGACGATTTTGGTGATAATCGCAGTAAAAAAATTTCACCAGTATCTGTACGGGCGGAAATTCACCATAGTGACGGACCATAAGCCGTTATTAGGGTTATTAAAAGAAGACAAGTCAATACCCCCGATTGCATCAGCTAGAATCCAACGCTGGGCGTTGCTACTGGCGACGTATTGATACGTTCTGGAGCACAGACCGGGAACGCGAGTAGCACATGCAGATGCTTTGAGCAGACTTCCCCTCCCGGACACTCCGCCGCAAATACCAAAAGTAGAGGAGACAGTAATGACTCTAAATTTTTTGCACACCCTACCAGTAGACGCACAACATATTTGGTTGTGGACGCAAAAAGACCCAGTTTTAGCCAAGATGAAGCATTTACTGCTAACAGGGGAACTGGAAAGACCAGGGGAGCCCCAGATGCACCCATACTGGAGCAGAAGGGACCAAATAACCTTAGAAGACGGTATCTTATTATGGGGAGCCCGGGTAATAGTCCCAGCTCAGGGCCGTCAGGCAATCTTAACTGAGTTACATCACGGACACCCAGGGGTGTCTAAAATGAAGATGCTAGCTCAAAGCTACGTTTGGTGGCCAGGTTTGGACACAGACATAGCAGCCTTGGTACGTCGGTGCCAGGAGTGCCAACAGGGGCAAAGAGTGCCACCAGCGGCGCCATTGCACCCGTGGGAATGGCCAGGCAGACCGTGGACCCACCTGCATATTGACCTGGCCGGCCCTTTCATGGGCTCAATGTTTTTGGTGATAGTGGACGCCCACTCCATATGGTTGGACGTCCACCGGGTAAACACGGCAAGCACAGCATCGACAAATTAAAAGCTCAGGGGCTCGTTTGCAACACATGGACTTCCGGAGGTATTGGTGTCGGACAACGGAACGGCATTCACAAGTGGGGAATTTGGAAAATTCCTGAAGGAAAATGGAGTCCGTCACATCAAAACGGCCCCTTACCATCCAGCGACCAACGGCCTGGCAGAGAGAGCGGTCCAGACATTAAAGCGGGACTCAAGAAGCAGCCGGCAGCGTCAATAGACACAAAGCTCTCCCGCTGGCTGTTTGATTACAGGACCACACCGCATTCCACAACGGGCATACCGCCAGCTGAACTCTTAATGGGAAGGCAGCTGCGAACGAGGCTGAGTTTCCTATTCCCAAATTTAACGGGAAAAGTGGAGAAACATCAGGAGGCCCAACGCAGGGGGCATGATAATAGTCGGCAGCAGAGACATGTCCAGGTGGGGGCACCGGTTTGGGTCAAGAATTATGGGAATGGACCAACGTGGGTCAAAGGCCCGGTAGAGTCCCAAACAGGGCCTATATCCTATCAGGTTTCAATAGGAGGTAAGGTGCTGAAGAAACACCTAGACCAAATAAGGGCAGCGGAACCACACCTGGAGGCAGGCGAAGCAGGACCGCCTCAAGCTGGGATAGCCCAGACGGAAAGGATACCCACACCCCAGCCCCGAGCAATTTCTCCAGACCCCGTCATCCAGTCATCAGAGTCGGAGATGGACACACTCGACGAGGCCGCCGTACCACCTCTCCCTGAGGAGGAGGAGGAACAACTTCCAAGGAGGTCATCAAGGAAAAGACGGGCACCTATAAGGTACACCCCGCCCACTTCGGAGAACGACCCGGCGGACGACACAGAGGTGACAGACCCAGACATGAGGAGCAGGAAGAAGCTCAGAGGAATGCCAGCTGGCAGGAATTCCTCGGACCTTGGGGGGGAGGGGTGCAATGAACTCCAATTGGCTTTATTGGTTGGCCAATTGGAGTATGAGCTCCCTCAATGATAGCTCATTGAGGGGGCCCATATAATCACCTGTGTAGGCTTTGTGAGCCAGTCTTAAGTTGACTGGACTGCTAGCAGCACTGTTTGTAGCTGCTCCTGTAATATCGTTACTGGAAATAAATATTGGTGTGGTGACGGAACTCCTGCCTCCCGTGGATTACTACAATCGCTATAGACCAAGAGCTGGAATGTGGAGTTATGTTGGTTAGCTGTTTTTGGCTGGCGCTTACATGGTGGTTTAAATGGGGTGGAACCATGGAATCACAGAAATTAACAACATGGAAGGAGTTATTTAGCACACTCATTTTCAAACCCAAGATTGCAACCTGCGAGTGGATCGCGGACGGGTGTCGGGAGGGTTGCAGGGCCATCGGCCGTGGTGTTGCCGATCGTGGGAAGAAGTTTGCCACGGCCGTGACTGGCTTTTAAAAATGCCGCCCGTGACCGGCTTTCAGAATACCATCCATCCCGCGCATGCGTGCCCCCTCAGCAGTGCGCAGGCCTGCCAGCAAGGCAGACCGAGCTCCTCCTGACGGCAGCGTGCTGACACAGCAACAGATTCTTTTTAACAATCGATGGAGTTGTCGGGAGTGTGGGTCAGTGAGGTGGCAGGATTTCTCAGGCTAGAGAAGATTAAGTTCGCCTTAAGGGGTTCATTACAGGGCTTCGCTCGGAGGTGGCAGCCGTTCATCGACTTCCTTAAGGAAAACTGACTGTCAGCAGAAGAGGGGGGTGAGGGTGGGGGTGGGGGGGGGGGGGGCGTGGAAAGGGGAGGTATGGAAGTGGATAATAAAGGCAGGGTATCTAATATATGGGTAGCTACGAGTTAGGGCGAAGGGAGGTTGGGTGTGTTACTATGGGGTTTTTGCGTGTGTCGGACCGCTCTGTTATTTAGAATGTTGATATGTTCAAATGTTAAAATTATAAATGCCTCAATAAAATGCTTTTTTAAAAAAAAACAATTGATGAAACAATCTCCAGAAGTGGTAGCAGACAACAGGTCACGCTGACGTCACATGCTCTGGGCGCGAGAGAGATTCCTCCATTTTGAAGCAGCGTTGGTGTGAGCTCCAGTGCCTCTAGAGAACAACCCATGAAGGAGAAACTGAAAACAGGAACAAAACAGCATAAAGATGATTTCCTGAGGTGTGGATTTATTAAATGTGCCACTGCAAATCAGGATTCAAAGTTCATGTGTGTTATATGCAGGGATGTACTGGCCAATGAAAGATTAAAATCCTCAAAACTTCAAAGGCATTTGAAGACTAAGCACGGTGAGGTGGAGGACAAACCTCTTGATTTTTTTTCAACGGATGCAGTGGGAACGTAAATCATGAACAGAAGTCATTATCAGAAATGTAACATTGAATGAGAAAGCAAGTGAGATCGTGAGGACCAAGCAGACGGACCTGTCACATTAAAGGTAAGCAAAAATGATGGGTCGTTAAGTTCAAGTGGTTGGCCAGCATGGGTCATGAAAGCCGGCTGGTGTGGGTCATGAAGGTCGGCCCGTTGGTAAAAATGGATCCCGGGCAAAAAGGTTTGAAAACACTTTTTTAGCCCATTGTGTCCCTGCCAGCTGACATGTAGCCAAACAGCCCGATCCCACTTACTCGCTCTTGGTCTGTAGCCTTGTAGGTTATGGAACTTCTAGTGCATATCTGAATACCTTTCAAATGATATGAGGATTGCTGCCTCTGCCAGCTTTTCAGGCAGTGAGTTTCACCCTCTTCACCCTGTGGGACAAAAAGATCTTTCCCATGAATCCCTGCTAAACCTCCTACTTCTTACCTTAAATCAATTCTCACCTGAATAAACCCCTCAACCAAAGAGAGTGAGGCACTCCTATCCATTTCGATCCCTCATGACTTCATTCACTTCAGTTAGGGCAACTTCAGCCTATCCGATCTTTCCTCATAGCTAAAATTCTCCAGCCCATCTACATCCCCATAAATCTCACCTGTATCCTCTCGAGTATAATCCCATCTTTCCCATAAGTGTGCTGACCAGACTGCATGCAGCAATCCAGTTGCGGCTTAACTGGAGTGGTTCCAGCCCAAATGCCCAGCTCTTATATTCTACACTTCCCGTATGCCTTCTGTACCACCTAACCTACCTGGTCTCTTTCTGCACTGTAAATTTTCTATGTTTCTATGACCTCCTGTCTCATGCAGACAGATTATTCTAACTACCTCCAACATTTTTGTAACTAATATGCATGTGATCAATGAAAATAAAAACAATACTGAAGTATCAGGGTGTTTGGGACTTTAAGGGTTGATGTAGGACTGGGGAAACAGTACCGCCCACATTATGATGTACAGGGTCACATGGGAGTAGTCGACTGTAGCAGTGAGTCTGGTAGAAGCTGGCTTTTAGGTTTCACCTAGTCAGTCAGGACTTTATCCTGTGTATATGTATATAGTTATGTGTTATTAATAAACATTTTTTGGGGCAGCACGGTGGCCTAGTGGTTAGCACAAACGCCTCACGGCGCTGAGGTCCCAGGTTCAATCCCGGCTCTGGGTCACTGTCCGTGTGGAGTTTGCACATTCTCCCCGTGTCTGCGTGGGTTTCGCCCCCACAACCCAAAAATGTGCAGAGTAGGTGGATTGGCCACTCTAAATTGCTCCTTAATAGAAAAAATAATTGGGTAATCTAAATTTAAAAAAAAAATAAACATTTTTTGTTCAACCACACAAGCCACTGGACCTCTTCAGGAGGCATTGTGCAACCTTACAACAAACACAATGCCTGAGTGGCGTTTTAGGAGATTAATCTTAAATTTCCTGCGACTCCACGGAAATTCTGGAGGGTTGTCAATCCTATATGAGTGATGACAAAAGAAAGTGGACATTCCCGAACTCCGACCTTATCTTGAGATGAGATACCTCAAGGAAACAACGTAAATGGCCATTTACACCTTAACTCTGGGATACCTGCTGATTTCCCATTAAAGTTACAGTGAGAGATCGGGAGAGTCCTGTGAAAGATCCAGACAATCCTCCTCCTCCTTCCCCGGATCATTCCCATTTCCTTCGTGTGTAGTGTCGTTCTTGTCCCATATCTCATTGGCGACGCAACGTGTCACATTTTTTTTTGTCTGGAGCTTTATGTATCAACTTCCAGAATAAACGGAATGAAATGGGACACACATTCCTGGAGAGGTTCTGCAGTCAGCCACAGGAAGCTGATCAGCTGCCAGGCCACCTAACACCTTAAAAAACAACACCCTCCCACATGCCCCAGGAAATGGGAGGGACTGGCCTTCTATTTCTCACCAGTTGTTCTTGCTTCTAATTATTAACAACTTGGTGCCAGTCTAACAACTCCAGTATAAAAGAAAAAAAAACGACTTGGTTGTCTTGAGAAGGCTCAGCAATGCAACAGTGCGGGTGAAATTAACCCAGACAATTAATTCCCTCTTGTGAAATTCACTGAGGGTGCTTTCCCTTTAAGCCTGGATTCAATTCCTGAGTCAACCTTACATGATTGTGTTGCGTTCCCCCTGCCCCCCCCCCCCCCCCCCAACCAGATACTAGTGTCTCAGCAGTACTGAAACTCAGCCCCAAGCCATGCGTTTAACAGTGTTATGACACATCGTCATAGTGTACATGTGGCCTGTGGCTAAAGTCCAGAGACCACCTTTAATTTCCACCTGCGTCTCCAGGAAACATAGAATGCCAATGTTGTGACTTAGAGGTTACTGTGCTGTTGCTCTTGCCGTGCAGCTGTGCAGCTGGATTTAAAGGGTCGAAGGTCATCGTGAATTGTGTCAACATTTCAGATGTCAGATCAGTATCTGGAGTGCAATGGACAGGACACCTTCTGTACACTGACAGCGAGAGTTTAAGGCCACTTTCGCACTTTGACTCTGCTCGAGCAAAGTGGAGAGGTCAAACTAGTTAATCTGGGTGTAGGGCAAGGGAGGGTGTGCCATGGTCCTTTGCAACATACGTCTTGGCACCATGATGCGCTGCAGTGCTAAATACGGTCTTCTCGTTTAATGTCTGCTTAATCCCAGGAAAGGATTGTCCATGTGGATACATCATTCTCCAATTATTACTGGCATCGTCAAATATAAAAATGGACCCAATGGCGTGGCAAACCTTACAAAATGTCATCAACAACAAAACTTTGCATTGATATAGCACCTTTGATATAAAAAATATAACATCCCAAGCACCTCACAGGATGATCGCCATCAGACAAGAGTTGATTTTGAGCGAAAGAAGGTGATATTAAGGCAAGTGATCAAAGAGGTATGCTTTAAGGAGAGTCTTGAAGGAAGAAAGGGAGGTAGAGAGATTTAGGGGGGAAATTCTAAAGTAACAATCTTCCATTTTAGCCACAACCTGATACCACAGTGCACGCACCATGAAGCAAATCTCACAAATGCACAGTCAACAGGATCTTGAGGCTGTAAACGTAGGTGGAGATGGTGAAGTGATAGTGTCATTGAACTAGTAATCCAGAGGCCCAGGCCAATGCTCTGGGGAACATGGGTACAAATCCCCCATAGCAGCTGGTGGAATTTAAATGTAATTAATAAATCTGGAATATAAAGCTAGGCTCATGAATGGTGGCCTTGAAATTATTGTCAATAGTCGTAAAGACACTTCTGGTTCACTAATGTCCTTTAAGGGAGGAAATCTGCTGTCCTTACCCAGGTCTGGCCTACATGTGACTCCAGACCCACAGTAATGTTGTCTGAAATGTTCAGTTGAAGGGCACTTAGGAATGGGTAACAAATACTGGTCTTGACCGAGACGCTCACATCTCACGAGAGAATAAGGGAAAAAATAATTTCAGACAGGACACCAAAGGAGAGGGAGCAAATTGAAATATAATTCAAGGGGAACAGTGCATGGAATGAACTGGTCTCTTTCTGATTCTTGATCACCCCAGGTCCATGGTGAAAAGCAAAACATTTTGTAAGATGAAATGAAATTTTCATCCAGTTGTTTTTTTCACGAAACTTTGATACAGTGTGAGGAACATTTGCATAATTCACTAGTTGTTAAAACTGGATTATCAGATTCCTATACTGGTGTGAGACTGCTTTTGGCAGTGGTGTATTTGTAAGTGTTATGAATAAATGTGAGCTTGCTATTCCTGTTAGCTGGGTATACATTTCATGTAAGCAGTTCCATTACAAGATAGATATTGATGAGAGAGGCCACTTAATCAATTTTAAAGCATTCATTCACAATGACTCTACATTGCACCCCCACCAATCATGGAATCCAACCATTTGTTAAACGATTCCAGGGTTTTTGATTTCACCACGGTTCTCGTCTATCCATACCATGGGCAGTGCTTTGTATTCCCACCAGGGGTAGGAATGCAGGTGGTTGGAGCTAAAACAGCCCTGCCAACATGCTGGTTCTCTGGTTGCATCTCACCTCTGGGCCATTTTTGTGGATGTGGCTTAGCGGGGTGGCAGAACTGCACACTCACAGGCAGCCGATAGTTGGACACGACGCATGAAGAGCCTACTGAGGTTAATTAAAGGAAGATGACTTCGATTTGCAAGGAGGCCTCAGGTTCTCCCAGGTGCCGGGTGCCAGTTTAGGTGCGTGGTTCTTGGTGGAAGGTTGGAGGAGCTAGAAACCCAGGCAGACCTGGAGAAAATGATTGGTGAAGACAAATGTAGGTCCCGTACAGTCAGAAACAGGACAATTTATAACAGGGAACAAAAAAATGCCTGACCAACTAAATATATACTTTAGTTCTGTCTTCACGAAGAAGGACATAAATGACATACCAGCAATGTTGGGGAACACAGGATTTAGTGAGAGGGAGGACCTGAAAGATTCAGTATTATTAGGGAAATGTGGTTGGGGAAATTGATGGGATTGAAGGCAGATAAATCCCCAAGGTCTGATAATCGACATCCCAGAGTACTTAAGGAAGTGGCTCTAAAAATAGTGGATGCATTGGTGGTCATCTTCCAGGATTCTACAGACTCTGGAACAGTTCCTACAGATTGGATGATAGCTATTGTAAACCCACTATTTAAAAAGGGAGCTGGAGAGAAAACAAGGAATTATAGACCAGTCAGCCTGACATTGGTAGTGGGGAAAATTTTAGAATCCATTATAAAAGAATGAAGAGCAGAGCACTTGGAAAACAGTGGCAGAATCGGACAGAGGCAGCTTGGATTTACAAAAGGGAAATCATGCTTGACAAATCTTCAGAGTCCTTCGAGGATGTGTCTAGTAGAGTTGAATAGGGAGAACCAGTGTATGTAATCTTTATTATTATTATCACAAGTAGGCTTACATTAACACTGCAATGAAGTTACTGTGAAAATCCCCTAGTCGCCACATTCCGGTGCCTGTTCGGATAAACGGAGGGAGAATTCAGAATGTCCAAATTACCTAACAGCACGTCTTTCGGAACTTGTGGGAGGAAGCCGGAGCACCCGGAGGAAACCCACACAGACACAGGGAGAATGTGCAGACTCCGCACAGTGCAGATTCCGACAGTGACCCAAGCCGGTAAGTTTATTTGGACTTTCAGAAGGCTTTCAACAACGTCCCACCTAAGAGGTTAGTGTGTAAAATTAAAGCATGTGGGATTGGGGGTGGTGCATTGAGATGGATAGAAAACTGGTTGGCAGACAGGAAACAAAGAATAGGAATAAACAGGTCTTTTTCCAAATGGCAGGTAGTGACTCGTGGGGCACCACAGTGATCGGTCCTGGGACACCAACTTTTCACAATATACATTAATGATTTAGACGAGGGAACAAAGCTGGGTGAAAGGGTGAGCTGTGAGGATGATGCCGAGATGCTTCAGTGTGATTTGGACAAGTTGAGTGAGTGGGCAAATGCACAGCTGATGCAGTATAATTTGGATAAATGTGAGGTTATCCTCTTATTGGTAGCAAAAACAGGAAGGTAGATTATTATCTGAATGGTGAAAGATTGAGAGAGGGAAATTATTAAGCATGCAGGTGCAGCAAGTGGTAAAGAAGGCAAATGGTATGTTGGCCTTCATAGCGTCAAATTCAAGTACAGGAGCAGGGATGTCTTGATACAATTATATAGGGCTTTGGTGAGGCCACACATGGAGTATTGTGTGCAGTTTTGGTCTACGTATCTGAGGAAGGATGTTCTTGCGAGAGGTAATACAGCAAAGGTTTACCAGACTGATTCCTGGGATGGTGGGACTGACATTTGAAGAGTGATTGAGTTGGTTAGGATTATATTCACTGGAGTTCAGAAGAATGAGGAGGGAATTACATTGAAACCTATAAGATTTAACAGAACCAGACAGGGTAGATGCAGGCAGGATGTTCCCAATGGTGGGGGAGTCCAGAACCAGGGGGAACAGTATGAGGATACAGAAAATCATTTAGGACTGAGGTAAGATGAAATTCTTTCACCCAGAGAGTGGTCGGCCTGTGGAATTCGCTACCACAGGAAGTAGTTGACGCCAAAAAATTGTATGTTTTCAAGAAGCAGTTAGATATAGCTCTTGGAGTGAAAGGGATCAAAGGATATGGGGGGGGGGGGGGGGAGGCGGGATCATGCCATTGAGTTGGATGATCAGCCATTATCATAATGCATGGTGGAGCAGGCTCGAAGGGTCAAATGGCCTCCTCCTGCCTCTATTTTCTATGTTCCAAATAACGCCCTATCTGCCTGCCTTTAGGGGCATGTACAATGGACTGCCATGTAGAGGGGCGTCCGGGCAGCATGGTGGCGCAAGTGGTTAGCACGATTGCCTCACAGTGCCAAAGTCCCAGGTTCGATCCCGGCTCTGGGTCAATGTCCGTGTGGAGTTTGCACATTCTCCCCATGTTTGCGTGGGTTTCGCCCACACAACCCAAAAGATGTGTAGGGCAGGTGGATTGGCCATGCTAAATTGCCCATTAATTGGAAAAAATGAATTGGATACAAATAAAATGTTATTAGAAGGGCTTACCCTGGCCCCCAGCCCTCACAAAACTGTGGTGGCCTGCTTGCAAGATTCATTTTTCAAATTTGGAAAGATGGTGTACCCATTTTGAAACACCCTTACTTAGCTACCATTACAGCCTGCTGCTCCTTTCAAACTAGACGGCCTCTGATTTGCTTGCCAGCTTCGGGGGGCGGGGGGTTGGGGGGTGGGGGGCTCCAGGCTAATTAAGGGGGTGCCTACAGGAAAATCCTAATGAATCACTGTTTCCCCTGGGACAGGGCCTGCATCCAAGAACATCCATGACCTTCGATTCCCTCCATCAGAGGAAACCTCCAGCCTCATCTGTAGCTCACTGATTTGGGAAGAATTTTAAAATGAAATGAAAATCGCTTATTGTCACGAGTAGGCTTCAATGAAGTTACTGTGAAAAGCCCCTAGTCGCCACATTCCGGCGCCTGTCCGGGGAGGCTGGTACGGGAATCGAACAGTGCTGCTGGCCTGCTTGGTCTGCTTTAAAAGCCAGCGATTTAGCTGAGTGAGCCATTTCTGATGTCAGTTCTAAATTTGCATCTTAATAGTTTGAAATTGTATCACCTTATCTTACTATCTCTATTAGTTTAAACTAAAAGATGTCTCAAACATTTTTGGTTAGTATTTACTTCTGTGCACATTAAGGTGAAGGATATTAGTGCTGAGAAATGGACTTCTTCCCATTTTGAGTACCCAGTAGCAGCAAGTAGCCCTCCCAGGTCAGGGAGGCAACACATTGAAAAGCAGTGCAAAGTTCTAATCTATAATCCCACCGATTTCCACAGCTACCTTTATTACCCTTCCTCCCACCCACTTCCTGGAAGGACTGTCTATTCCATTACCTTCCAACATTTTGAAAGGGGCATTCCATTTTCAATATCCTGGTCCATCCCTTGATTGCCCCCAACATTCCATGTGAGAGGAGGAGTTGCAACACTTACTCTTTGAATCATAGAGTTAATTACAGCACAGAAGGAGGCCACATAGTCCATCCCTCTTCTCTGTGGAGAAATCCAGTCAGTTCCACTCCCCCACTCGATGTGCCTGTTGACTTATAAGTTTACTTCCATCCAATATCCTCTTGAAATCATTCATCACCTCCACCACTTCCACCAGCCTAGTGGGCAGTGAGTTCCAGGTCACTGCCACTCGCTGAGTAAGAACATTCCACCTCACCCCCCCCCCCCCCCCCACCCCAACTCCACCAACCCCTGCATGTTTTGCTCAAAACCGTACAAACCTTTGTAGCCTTTATCAAAAAAAGAGCTTTGACAAAGGGTCATCTGGACTCGAAACGTTAACTCTTTTCTCTCCCTATAGATGCTGCCAGACCTGCTGAGGTTTTCCAGCATTTTTTCTTTGGTTTCAGATTCCAGTATCCGCAGTAATTTGCTTTTATGGTCAGCTGTTTATTGGGAACAGGGTCAAGGGAGCAGGAGGTAGTTCTATTGTCTCGGAAAGTGCACAAAGCGAGGCAGGAATGAAACTAGAGAAAGCTGCAAGTTCAGGGCTAGGGTGGGGAGATTTAGATGGCACAGTGAGCTAGGGAAGGGAGGCAACAGATCAGATAGTCTTAATCTTAGCGATAAAAAAATCCATGAGCTCTTCCCACTTATTGTTGGAAGTGAGAGTGGAAGGAACAGGGAAAAGTGGTTTAACAATACAGTTGGCAGTGAAGATGCCGAGTGTTATTCTTGTGTTGCAGGATGATCCGGGACAACAGAACAGTTTTAGTATTTGAGAGCAGGACCCAATAGTACTTTATGTGAGCGTAGCCAGATCTTGAAATGATTGGCTAAACCAGCTGTCCACCGGATTTGTTCGAGTCTGCATCCCTGTTCGAGTCTGCATGACTTAAAGGAACGGAGGGAAAATAGTAGAAGGGGAAATGACCAGGAGCTGAAACAGGGCATCAGAGGAGCGGCTGAGAGTGCAGCTGAGCAAATCGGCAGCTGCAGAAATGTCATGGTGCACAGAGGGCCAAAGGCTGGACAGCTGGGATTTTGAAAGTGCAGTTTTACCTCCTTGCTTTCCACCGCACACATCCCCAAAGATTCCTTCCTTGTTAAACAGCAATTTATCTGTACATCTTTTAATTTAAAATACTGTCTTCGCTGCCCATCATGTGGTCTCCGTAATCACTAATTGCTGATAGTGTTATTGCTTTGCTAAACACCTCCTTTCAATCCAGAAGAATGACCCCAAGCTCCTGGCATCTATAATTTTTATTCTCTGCCATACTCTTATTTGCTCTTGTTTGGAGGGTTGGTTTAGTTCACAGGGTTGGTTTAGCTCACTTGGCTAGACAGCTGGTTTGTGATGCAGAGAAAGGCCAGCAGTGCGTTCAATTCCCGTACCGGCTGAGGTTATTCAGAAAGGCCCCACCTTCTCAACTTTGTCCCTCGCCTGAGGTGTGGTGACCTTCAGGTTTAATCACCACCAGTCCATTCTCCTCCTGAAAGGGGAAAGCTGCCTATGGTCTTCTGGGACGATCGCGACTTTACCGTACCTATTTGCTTTTCCGTATCCTCTGCATCCAACGTTGTTTGAGGAACGTCATCCTCATCTGTGCATCAAGAATTTCACAACCTTCTGGTCTCAACCTTTGTTTGTAGGATTATCACAGTAACTTTATTGCAGTGTTAATGTAAGCCTACTTGTGACAATAAAGGTTATTATTATTATTTTATTTATTTAAGGGGCAATTTAGCGTGGCCAATCCACCTACCCTGCACATCTTTGGGTTGTGAGTGTGAGACCCACACAGACACGGGGAGAATGTGCAAACTCCACACAACAGTGACCCGGGGCCGGTATCGAACCTAGGTCTTCAGCGTCATGAGACAGCAGTGCTAACCAGTGCGCCTCCGAGCCGCCCAAGGGACTCAACATTTGTGTTCAACAATTTTGGATCATTTCTCCCATTTCTTTTCAGACAGTAGCCAGTGGTGATGACTCCGCTATCCCTATTTACACCTCCTCTCGATTCATTTGTTTTGTGTCCCATTGCCATCTCCTTGCATCATTATCCCCTTAGCCATTTACTCCTGCCTGCCTTCCATGCTTCCCAGACCTTTCCTTTCATTTCTTCCCCTCCCTTCTTCAAATTCTTTCATGAGATGTGGACATCACTGACAAGACCAGCATTTGTTGCCCAACCCTAATTGCCTTGAACTAAATGGTTTGCTCGGCCACTTTGGAGGGCAGTTAAGGGTCAACAACATTGTTGTGTCAGTCTGGAGTCACATGCTGGCCAGACTGGGTAAGGATGGCAGATTTCCTCCCCACAAGTACATAAGTGAACCAGGTGGGTTTTTAACAACAATCGCTGATAGTTTCATGGTCACCATTACTGAGGCCAGTTTTTAATTCCAGATTTTATTCACTGAATTCAAATTTCACCAGCTGCCTTGGTCTGATTTGAACCCATAGCCCCAGAGCTTTAGCCTGGGACTCTGGATTACTAGTCCAGTTACATTATCACTCTGCCACCAGCTCTCCAACTCTGCCCCAGTACTTGCTTCAAAACTGTTACATCTCTAACCTTTTCCCGTTCTGACAAAATCGGAAATGTCATTTCTGCAGCTCTCTCCACCGATGCCGCTAACCCGCTGAGTAAATCCAGCCTTTTCTATTATTATTCTGACCTTCATCCACTCAAACATAACAACAAACTTCAGTCCCAACCTCAAGAGAAACACCCCACGTATCAATGGTACATTTTTTCATACTAGCCATCCTATAATATTTGAGCAAAATTGTAAATTAGTGCTGAACTGGACATCATTTGGGCCTCAACCAATAGTTCCCAACTTTCTCAGTAACAAGGCACACTTCAGACAGGGTGCTTTCGGGGGTCTGGGTCGGAGAGGGGAAGATATCTGACATCTACAAGGTTATGCAGGAGGCGGAGGAGGCGTCAGTAGAGGAGCTGAAAGCTAAATGGGAGGGGGAACTGGGGGAACAGATCGAAGACGGGACATGGGCTGATGCCCTGGAGAGGGTTAATTCTTCCTCCTCGTGTGCGCGGCTTAGCCTCATCCAATTCAAGGTGCTGCACCGGGCCCACATGACTGGGATGAGGATGAGTAGGTTCTTTGGGGGTGAAGACAGGTGTGTCAGGTGCTCGGGAGTCCAGCGAACCATGCCCATATGTTCTGGGCATGCCCGGCACTGGAGGAGTTCTGGAAGGGGGTGGCGAGGACGGTGTCGAGGGTGGTGGGATCCAGGGTCAAGCCAGGGTGGGGACTCGCGATTTTTGGGGTTGGGGTGGAGCCGGGAGTGCAGGAGGCGAAAGAGGCCGGTGTGCTGGCCTTTGCGTCCCTAGTAGCCCGGCGAAGGATCTCGCTACAATGGAAGGATGCGAGGCCCCCAAGCGTGGAGACCTGGATCAATGACATGGTGGGTTTCATTAAGCTAGAGAAGGTCAAATTCGCCCTGAGAGGGTCGGTACAAGGGTTCTTTAGGCGGTGGCAACCAGCGCCGGCTCTAGGGTTGCTGGCGCCCCGGGCAAGCTGAACTTACCGAGGGGGGGCGGACCCGAGGGGGGGGCGGGGGGGCGGACCCGAGGGGGGGGCGGACACGCGGGGGGGCGGACGCGGGGGGCGGACCCGAAGGGGAGGCGGACCCGAGGGCGGGGCGGGGGGGCGGACCCGAGGGGGGGGCGGGGGGGGGACTGAGCGGGGGGGCGGACTGAGCCGGGGGGCCGCCCTGGGGGCGGGCGGCCACCGCGCATGCGCTGGTTGGCACCGGCCCAACTGCGCATGCGCGGGACCCGAGTCTCTGGCGCCCCCGAGCACATGGCGCCCCGGGCGACTGCCCGAGTTGCCGGTGCCTTGAGCCGGCCCTGGTGGCAACCTTTCCTCGACTTTCTGGCTCAACGATAGGGTACGGGGACAGTAGCAGCAGCAACCCGGGGGGGAGGGGGGGAAGGGGGAGGGAAAAGGGGGGGGGGAATGATGACTATGTTTGTTTATTTAATTTTAATTTATTTTTAAGTTATTTTGTTGTACATTGGGGTTGGGGGGGGTGGGGGGATGTGATACATGCGTCGATACGGTCTGGGGGGTGTTACAGTCATTATGGGTTATTTTGTTGCATTTCACTGTTTGTCGTTATGTTTTATATTGTCTGTAAAAAATTCCAATAAAAATTATTTTTTAAAAAACAAGGCACCCTTCAAAGAGACAAACAATTCCATGACACACCCACTTTTTTCCAGCTGAATCGATTGCTCACAATAATAATCTTTATTAGTGTCACAAGTAGGCTTACATTAACACTGCAATGAAGTTACTGTGAAAATCAAACATCACATTTACTACGGTTATGGATTTACTGGAGAGGTCTGCAACATAGTGCATACAACAAGCTAAATAAGGATCAAACGCACAAAGGTTTCAAATCCCCCACAGAATACACCGTCTTCAACACCGAGCACAAGGCACATTTTCAAAATCTGTTTCGCTCAGCTATTTCTAGATATTCATAGCCCTAAACCTCTTCCACATGCAGCACTCGGTTCAGGAGTCTGAATTTTGCCTTTTCATGTGAAGAATTTCATTTTGGTTTCATCACCGATTGAATAAGTGAAGGAATCAAATTTATCCATCTTCTTAGATCGGGGGATGTAAAATAGGTCCGGCAAAGAAATGTGGATACGATCAATTTTGCTGCGTCTGCCAGCTTGTTTTGTCTTGTTTTAGTATCACTAAAAAAGCGCCCGAATGCCGTTGCTTGGTTTCTATGGTGACTAGTGAAAACTATCATGTCATCTCAATTTCACTCTTTTACCACCTGTATTTAGAATGTTCATGTTTTATAATCGAAAGATACCTTACTTTTAAAGTATCTGATGATTAAATTTCACGGCTTTTATGAGTTGCAGTTTTAGTTGGATTGAATATTGTTTAAGATGAAACAATGGGCGGGATCCTCCATTCCTGAGTCTAAGCGTTGACGCCGGGGCAGGATTCGTGGACTTCCACGACAGCAAAACTGGCGTCGCACCTGGACCGATTCAGCAACAGTTGAGGGGCTGGCACCGGTGCCATGTGGAACACAATCCATTCCAATGAGAAACAGTGCGGGATTCGCGGGGTCCATGATTGACACTTGGGAGGCTGACAATCTGCAACTGCATAGACACATTCCAATCCCCACACACACTCATCCCAGCCAACAAGGTGGCACCGGTTGCGCTGGAGTGTGCCCAGCTCGCTGATGCCAGAGGGCACCTAGGAAGGTGCCTTGAGGGGACACCCAAACAAACTGTGTCTCTAAGTTCACAGTAGGCAGTCAGCGGCATGCACAGTTGCAATTGTGCTCTATGCCCGTCCATCTCAACCCCACAGCCCACCTGTTGAGGCGACAGAGAATTGCGATTTGGGATGAAATCGGCGCCAGCCGTGATTTCGGCGTCAGAACCGATTCTCCACTTTGACAAAGGATCATCTGGACTTGAAACGTTAGCTCTTTTCTCTCCCTATAGATGCTGCCAGACCTGTGAGATTTCCCAGCATTTTCTCTTTTGCACACAGGCACTCCTGGCCACCCCCCCGCTACACCCCCCCCGCCTTGCCAGAAGCCCCCCGACCCTGGCAGGAGCCCCCGTCCAGCGCCACAACTGTCAGCAAACTATGGCGATGCTGGACACTTCCCGTAACAGCTCTCTCTCTCCCTCATCAGCCACGATGCCAGCTTCACGATTTTTAAAAGCCAAAGTGAATCACGCCGTCGGGAAATTGGCCTATCGGAGGGGGAGAATCGCGGAGACCCCAGAAACTACCAGGTCAGGCCCGCTAATGATACGCAAACGGTGCGTTCTGGAACACATTGATGCCACTGTCGAGGTGACAGAGAATTGAAATTTGGCATGAAATTTCAGCGATTTCAGCGTCGGAACCGATTCCCCACCCAATCGCGTTCACGTTTCCAGAATCGGCCGATGGAAAAACCCGCCCCACATGTTTGTTTTACATTGATTTTCATTCCCTTTGTACAACATTTCATGGCAACTTGGACAGTTCTTACAGCACACCAAAAAGCACTGTCCAGGACCCATCCTCATCCACAAGGAACCGAACTCAGATACAATTCACAAAGAATTCCTGTATGTCTGTTAGCAGTCTGTTTGGGGATGTGACAGGAGCTTTAAGCAATGTAGTTTGTTGGCTGTAGCCAACTGCTGAGTTCACCTTTCAGCCAATTAACAGCTTGCGAAGGTTGTTTAAAATTCATCCTTGGCTTGTGGGAATTGCGAACAAGAGCAGCAAGTATGCACATCCCCAGATGGCATCGAGAAGGAGGTGGGCCTTCTTTTTAAACTGCTACAGTCCACCAGGTGAAGTTAATCTCACATACTGTTAGATACGGTGTTCCAGTGATTTTTTCCTCCCCACAATTTAGAGTATCCAATTAATTTTTTCCAATTAAGGGACAATTTAGCGTGGCCAATCCACCTATCCTGCACATCTTTTGGATTGTGGGGGCAAAACCCACGCAAACACAGGGAGAATGTGCAAACTCCACACGAACAATGGCCCAGAGGCCGGGATCTAACCTGGGACCTCGGCGCCATGAGGCAACCGTGCAAACCACTTGTGCCACCGTACTGCCCACTCGGTGTTCCAGTGATGATGAAGGAACGTTCAAGTTGGAATGGTGTGTGACTTATAGGAGGACTTGCAGACGGTGATTTTCCCAAAAATACACTGGCTTAGCTTGGCAGTGGTTGAGGTTGCTGCTTTACGAGGCACTACCAGTGAAGCTTCAGCGAGTTGCTGCAGTGCATCATGGATATGGAGCCCTGGAGGCTACTGAGAAAGTTTAATTAATTTGTATGCATCATAAATTGCTAACAACAACAGATCTTCTGATTTAAGAAGTATCCACAATTGACTCAACAGTACGAAGAAAAATCTTCAAATTGGACAATGCAGTGTCATGATCGGGAGATATTAGGAATTTGGGTCCAGAAATGGGCTCCAAGAGGTAGCAGGCTATTTATGAGGCGGTGGGCGGAGCTTAGAGAGTGACCGAGAGAGGGAGGGAGAAATGGTTTTTTTGAAGTTGCAGCAGAAGTTTGTGGAGGTCACCCAGAGAGGTCATGAAGGAAGCTCCTCCAGAGACAGACTTTCAAAACGTTGTGTTGTAGCCTTGTAAATATATAACTGGAATGCAAAGATTATCCCCTTTTTAATTATCTCCCCCGTCTCCTCCAGCAACTGAAGTGAGGACCTCATGGGCTTCTTTGTCACTAAGATTGAGACAATTTGATCAGCTGCCACATCCCTCCCTACCACTAACCCATCTAGCCAAACTTCCTTCAAAGCTCCCCGACCCTTGCCCTGGGCTCACATCTGGGCTCCTCTAATTCTAGGCTCTTGTGAATCCTCAATTTTAATTGCTCCACCATTGGTGACCCTGACTTCCGTTGCCCATGCCCCCCCAAGCTCTAGAATATTCTCTCTACACCTCTCCACCTCACTTTCCTGCTTTAAGACACTCCTTAAAACCTATCACCTGACCAAGCTTTTGGTCATCTGACTGAACTCTTTATGGGGTTCAGCATCACACTTTGTTTTATAATTTTTTTTTTAAAATTTAGATTACCCAATTATTTTTTCTATTAAGGGGCAATTTAGCGTGGCCAATCCACCTACTCTGCACATTTTTGGGCTGTGGGGGCGAAACCCACGCAGACACGGGGCGAATGTGCAAACTCCACACGGACAGTGACCCAGAGCCGGGATCGAACCTGGGACCTCAGCGCCGTGAGGCGGTTGTGCTACCACTAGGCCACCGTGCTGCCCCTACTTTGTTTTATAATGTTCCCGTGTAGAAACTTGGGGGGCGGGATTCTCTCAGCCCATGCCGGTTTGGAGAATCGCCGGGCTGGGCATGATTCGCACGACGGTGCCCCGATGCCGGTCCGCCAATTTAATCGGCGCCATTGGCACCAGCGTGGTCGGCGCGGCCGCCGATTCTCTGCCCGGGATGGGCCAAATGGCCGCCAAAAAAGCCTGAGTCCTGCCGGCGCCATTCACATTTGGTCTTACCCGGTAGACCTCAGCGCCCATCCTGTTAGCGGTGCCTGATGGAGGGGGGATCCGACCCCAGGGAGGGGGTCTCCACCATGGCCTGGCACGCGATCGGGGCTACCAATCGGCGGGCCGGCCTCTCCGGTGGGGGCCTCTTTTACCCTCTGTCGCCCTATGCCATGTTGCGTCGGTGCCGGCGTGGGGAAGGAAGCTACTACGCAAGTGCGCATTCGCACCGTTCGCAATGCGCATGCGCGTCGGTCGCAGTGTGCATGCGCAGACACGCGGTATCGGCAGCTGGAGCGGCGTGATCGCTCCAATGCCGTGCTGGCCTTTTGTAGGGCAGAGGATCGCTACACTTAGCGGTCCGATGACGCCGTTGTTAAACTCTCCGGTTTTTACGACGGCATCAACACTCTGCCAGCAGAAGGGAGAATCACACCCGATATGTTTTGTTACATCGAGGGATGAATGTTGGCCAAAACAGCATGGGAACTCCCTCCATTTTCTGAATTGTGCTGTAGTATATTTTAAATCCATTGAAGAAGCAGATGTTTGGACCCTACAATTAACATCCTGTCTGAAGGCAGCACCACTGACAGTGCTGCACTCCCTTAGTGTTGCACTGAAGTGTCAATCTAGAGTCTGTGGTCACTTGTTGCACCGGAGTTCGAAGCTAAAACTGGCGCAGCTGCCTCTACTGTTTTTTCACAGCGGCATGGACCCGGGTTCGATTCCCGGCTTAGGTCATTGTCTGTGGAGCCTGCACGTTCGCCCCGTATCTGCATGGGTTTCCTCCGGGTGCTCCGGTTTCCTCCCACAAGTCTTGAAAGATGTGCTAGGTCAATTGACATTCTGAATTCCCTCTCAGTGTACCCGAACAAGCGCCATGGTGTGGCAACTAGGGTTTTTTCACAGTAACTTCATTGCAGTGTTAATGTAAGTCTACTTGTGACATTAATAAAGATTATTATTATTATTCATACCATGAGCAGAAGGTCTTGTGGTACAGTGCTAAGAGTTCCTCCCTCTACGCTAGAAACTGCAGGACGTGTTTGCCACTGAAGGAACATTCATAACATGGTTCAACGGGCCGATAATCAACTCGGGTATCCTTCCTCCACTATTCTCCAAAGGGGTGGAACAGAAACGGTGAAGATACGCTAAGAAAAATGAGCCTAGGGAACAGGAGTAAACCAGACAACCCCTCGAACCTATCCTGCCATTCATCTGGACCCAAGCTGGTTTGTGATCTGAACTGGGTGGCACCTTGGTACAGTGGCCAGCACTGCTGCCTCATAGTGCCAGGGACCCGGGTTC